>NC_092628.1:9216017-9538934 GCF_039555335.1 Amphiura filiformis
AAATGTGCTTATTTAAGCATCAAGCGGCAAGTTCGCGTAAAAGCTGGCAACCAGATTGTTTTGTTTCATTCGGGTATGCTGAATTCAAAACTTTTGTCAACCATTGGAACTCCGTGACCAAAAAAAAAGACCCTCAAACACCCTACATGCTCATAGTCATATCATGATATAGGGGCAAAATTAAACATGCTCCAAATTCACTAAAAACATGTCAAATTATTTGTCTAGGTCCAAGGATTACAAAAGTAAAACATATTTGCACGTAGGACATATAGTTACCAAGTTTTGAGGCTCGACAGGTCCAAGGTCAATTTGCATGCTAGGGGTGAAAAAGTAAAAGTCACTCCGATTTTGGAAAATGGATGCAAACTGTTCTTCAAGTTCAAGGGATTCTTTGTTTAATCACTCAATCGTTGTTTCATTCTACCAACATCCGCCCAATAAGTATTCAACAAACAATCAATAAAACAATGAATTATTTGATATGGAGGTCATCCAATCAATCAATCTAATATAATAATATAATATAATAGAATCACAATAACTTATTATATTGATATTTCGATGAATTAATAGTCAGTCTGATGAAATTAAATTTGAACTACTCATCAAGCATCAATCAATAATCATTCGCTTGATCAATCGATGAATTATTAACAATTTACATTGTAGTCTCACAATTAATGTACCGTATCTTGGTGTTAAAATATCAATCAAGTAATCGAGTCAAGCAACCACTCAATAATCAGTCTCCATGGTCTTACACTAGGATCCACAACATGCTCATCTAATAAGGGCACAATTCTTTAACCCCAATACATTTGTATATTCATTGAATGACCTTTGACAATTTGGGTACAAAAACTCATACTCTGCAACTTGAGGTCAAATTTGCACTATAGAGTATTTAATTGAGGTTATTGAACTATGTCATTGGGATTAGGTCATTGTGGTCCATATAGTGTTAGATCTGGCAATCTCAATCAGTCAGCCAAATAGTTATTTAATAATAAATAAAATTTAATTACATTTTGCATTCGTTTATAATTCATATGCATGATATTCATTCATTAGTGACTGATTAATCATCAATGGAATGACAATTTGAGCAAATACTCTGGTTCAAATATGATTAGTCTTTGATTTAAAAAACTCTAAACAAAAAAGTAAGCAAGGAGAAATGAAAGAAATCATAATTTCTCGATATAAGCTCTATTATTTATAGGGAACAAACCAAAAGTTCGATGACGTCATATAATCGATTTTTCATTTAGCAGGGAGGGGTTCAAAATGTTTATAAAACCATATATTTTGGGGTCAAATATCGGTCAAAATTGATCTTTTGGGCTGAATTTCTCAAGCAAAATTCGTTTATAATACGTCGTCGACCTTTGATTTGTTCCTTTATTTATCTAATATAACACCTTTAGACAGAGAATCAACTTGTGAACACAATGCAAACAGTTTGGCCCTTTATTCCGCAGGCTTATATAATTATTTGATTACATTTTGGGTCCCTGGGTCCCTTGACCTTTTGTAAAGTAAAAAGCCAAAAACGTGACAAAAATAAGATTGGAGATGATCATTTGATCAATCGAAAGATTAATATAATATTAATATATATTAATATATATTGATCGAAAAATAATAATATAAATTTAATGTAAATAAATAATAAATAAATATTTTCTTTATAAATAAATGGATAAATAAATCAACGAATAATTCGAATAAAATGAATAAAAAACATAAGCCTGATAAAGGGCAATATATAAATCAATCAACGAATAGAAAATAAATAAATGAATAATAAAACAAATACTGATGAATAGAAATAAATATATTAACGAATAATTAATGAATACACATTAATAATAAAACATAAATGATGATAAACGAAATAAATATAATTATAGGCCCGTATTAAATAATGAAAGAAAGAAAGAAAGAAAGAAGGAAAGAAATAAATAAAGAAAGAAAGAAAGACAGAAGGAAAGAAAGAAATAAATAAAGAAAGAAAGAAAGTAAGAAAGAAGGAAAGAAAGAAAGAACTTGCTGAACTTATTATTTTCAAGAAAGGAATTAAAGTAAATAAATGAGTGAAACCCAAAGTTTTTATGAATGTGTCCTCCAATTCTATATTTTTCTTAAACATGTTAAACGAATAGGCCAACTATCACAATTAATAGAGGTTGTGCATATGACCATGACGTATCATACCGTAAATATGGCGGACTACTCAAATCCATTCAACAAAAGCATGATTGCAATCTACTGAGACAGTTCGTCTCACACACATAACAAATGCACTACGATCAAATAGGTTGATGACAACATTTGATTAAATGGACTGAACTGCCCCATGATGACGGTGAAGGACACCGGTTCAATTCCTTTGTTTGTAGCCAATCAATAATTTCAAGCACAACCTCTATACAAAAATAGTAACGAATCGTGGTTAACCAGGACAATATTAAATGTAGTGATGACAAAAGGAACTGATTGTGTGCAACCTACAGGTCAGTGAACGATGAGGGTAAGAAGAAAATCGAGTATTATAATAGCATTAACACATATGCAATTGAAGAGGATTAATAATCAATTTTGTTACGCAATACTTGTGTCAAGAAGCTAGTGTTCTGGTAGCAGGTAGGCAAGCCACACCTACTGACAGCTATTGATGATATTCAGTCAATCGGATTGGCTGAATATCATTAGTAGCTGTCAGTAGGCGTGGTTAGTCAGTTTGACATTTCCCCCGACTTTCCGGGAAGGATATGTCCAATGTAGAAGGACCCACGCCTGACGGCGTGGACTATCGTACTAAATGGAGCGTGGTCCTCCTTGAAGGACTAGATGGAGAGGGAGGGAGGGAGGGAAATACTTGAAACTGAACTAGTGAGAGTGGGAGGGGGGAGGAAAAAAGAGAGGAGAGGGAGATACTGAAAGACTAGAAAGAGAAGAACTCGAGAGGAGAGAGTAGGGACTGGGGAGGGAGTGGGGAGACTGATCATGGGGGGGGGGCAGGAGGAAGCAAAATAGGGAGATAGACATTGATGAAAGGGCGACACTGTGGCCATGCACAAGTGCTTTGGGGTTCGACAGGCTCATAAGCGGACCTTTTGTGATTTTAGGGCTTATTTGCAACGTTGTTACAGAAAAAAGTGGACTTTGTCATTCGGATTGGCATGCATTTTGTCAAATTGATGTAGATCAATTTACCAAGAGGGCGCTAGGCCATTAAAAACACTGGTGTTAACATAATATTTTCTCTCCCGGTTTTATTGACATAAGGGGTCTTTTTATCTTTTCAGTTTCCGTAACTCTATTGTTCAGATACGAAAACGCAAGGGATTCAGTAAGTTTACTGTAATCTGGCTTCATTGTTAACTCTGAAGTACCAATCAGCTTATTTCAATAGAGGTAATTGCCTGTGTCAATAAAGCCCATAAAGGCTGGAGATAAAAGAGTATTGAACACCGGTGTCCGACCGCTGTTTTAATGGTCTAACGCCCTCTCGTGTTTGACAGTGATAAATTGATTCACATTATTATGACAAAATGCAAATCCGAATGAAAAGGTCCACTTTTTTCTGTAAAAACGTTGAAAATAAGCCCTTCAATCACAAAAGGTCCGCTTATGAGCCTGTCGCGCCCCATTTCACTTGTAGGGCCACAGTGTCGCCCTTCCCTCGTATCAATGTCTATCTCCCTATTTTGCTTCCTCCTGCCCATCAGGCTCAACACTCCCTCCCCGGTCCCTACTCTCTCCTCTCGAGCTTTCTCTTTCTAGCCTTTCCGTCTCTCCCTCTCCTCTCTTTCTTCCTCACCCCCTCACACTCTCACTTGTTCACTCAAGTATCTCCCTCCCTCCCTCCCCCGGCCCTCCCTTGCGAAATTTATCAGTATGATCCATGACTAAAAATAAGCTCTGCAAAAATAAACATTTAAAATAAACCCGAGTCATGCATATAGGCCCAACCAATTATCAGATTAGCTTGCCATTGGTACGAATGAATAGAATACATTATCTTTGCTCCAATGCATTTCTTTTGTATTGCATTTCAATATCAAACATGATTACCAAATCACCACTTGTACGCGCCTCATTGGGAGATATTTGACTATTTTAGACGCTCGTTTCATCGCCAATTTGCTTATAACTTGGCAACATGGTTAGTATATATTTCACTGCAAGACTATTTTTAAGAGCCACTTACGTCTAGGCGTAAGTGCATATACACCAAACACAAGTCAATTGAAGACGTACAATTTCTCGCGAATTTAGGACCGTAAAATTTAGACTCTTCTTTTGTCTAGATTAGCACCCAACCGCACATCTCAAGGATTTATGTAAAAAATCAATATAACTTACCAAAACGAAAACTGAAATTCACGAGCTTCAAATTTTCAGTAACTAACAAAAGGCTAGAATAAAAGATTGGTCACACCTGGGAGACTACCACTTCAGAATAACAATGACTTACAAAAACTATTACGGTTACGGAAACAGAAACTGAAGTCTTGTTCACACAGTCGGACTTAAAGCACTTATTACCGGTCTTAAATTACGTCGGTAATAGTATCGGATATAAGTGGCAGTGTGAATTAGCGTCGGATATAACTATATCCGACGTAATGTGCTTTAAATCCGACAATTTGTTCACACAGTCGGACTTAAATTACGTCGGTAATAGTATCGGATATAAGTGGCAGTGTGAATGAGCGTCGGATAAAAAAAAATTACTATATCCGACGTAATGTGCTTTAAATCCGAAAATTTAAGGCTGAAGATGACCAGGGTTAAGAGCTGTTAAGACCGATCGAAACGTTACGTCCGGTAATAGTAATTACGTGTGAACATGCAGCACTATTGGGCTGTCGGATATAACTCTGAGTACCGGTATATCACTCGCGCAAAATTTGAAGCAGAGTCATAGGCGTAGATCCCGGGGGATGGGGGATAAATCCCCCAATATTTTACCAGGGGATGGTCCATAAAATCACCCCCCCCCCCATGTTGACGCCTGATAATGGGTTTCTGACCAAATTAACCTCATATTTGTCCATTTTTTGCCCCAAAAGTGCAAATTTTGCGCGCATTTATTCTACTTTTACACCATTATTTCATCAGTTTAGCTTCAAAATAGCAACATTTTTCGCGCGCTTCGCGCACAATTGAACCAAAAACGTATTCTGTCGCCAAAAGGTGTTGGATTGACTATACTTGAATTGTTTTCCAACTCCATCCCCCCCAATGTCAAAAAGAAATCTACGCCACTGAGCAGAGTAATTTACTGCGTGTTGTCATCATGGCTGCAGCTGCAAATATTAATATAAATAAACGCAATAGAGGGGTCAATTGGAATGACAAGGGAACATTGGCTATCCTCAAAATTTGGAGAGACAGGGAAAGTATTTCTGGGATAAAAAAAAGCTTTGGGAGGAGATAGCCACGCTATTACATGACAAGGGGCTTCCCCATACGGACGGGGGAGCCGATACATGCTAAGATAAAGGCACTGCAAACTCTCCATCGCACCCTCCATGATCGGGTAAAAAGTTCAGGCGCAGGAGCAATTGACCATCCTTATTGGGATGACCTACACGAGTTTCTAGGGGGGGGGGGGTAGCAAATGTAAACCCTCCAGAGGGCTCAGTGGGGGGGGGGGGGGGGCAGTATGGCCCTGGAAGTAGATGGAGATGACATGTATTAAGCCATAAGCATGATAACAGAAAGGCATGTAATTGGATTTTATAAGATGATTAGGGGGTCCCAAATATACGGAAAGAAAAATAGGGGGTGTCATAAAATATTTTGATGACCAAAATGTAGGGAGTCACAACACAACATGACTACAGATAGTTCGTTTCTTTTATTCCAAAAGACTGATGCCTGTTGGGGGGTGCAAACGGAGGGGGTCATAAAATCTTTGCTGACGAAATAGGGGAGGTCGCAATTTTATTGAAGCCGACTTTTTGTAAATTTGGGACCCCCAAAAAAAAAAAATAGCATGATGATGGGAGTCATTGTTATTTTTTATTTTTGTCATTTTTCAAAGATGTCCACCATGTAGGGCCTACATCTATAAAATGCGATATAGAGCTAAGTCTACTGTAAAATGGGACTACTTTGTCAAACTAAAATAATAATAATAATAATAACAATAACAATAACAATAACAATAACAATAATAATAATAATAGAACCTACATAAATACAAAATTTTGAATTTGCATTTTTGTTACATGACATACCTACCGCATTGTCTGTAATTTTTTCTAAAGAGGGGCGTTCATTGAAAGTGAATTTTCAGTGAAAAATTTAAAATCGGGTTAAATTTTTTTAATGATGCTCATGTAGAAAGGAGGGATTTATGACCGGTAATATGCTTATCGGACATAACACGTCGGACATACGCTGGCGAAGCTCCGCAATTTATCGGATTAATTACCATAGCAATAGGTGAAAACAATTTTGAACATAGAGACTGAATACAATACTGGTCTTTTCAAAGATACTAATCTTACAGGTGCAAGTAATCATCATGATTCACCTATTACTATGGTAGTTAATCCGATTATTACGTAACTTCGACAGCGTATGGCGCTATTGCCGACAGATGTGGACGCGCTAAGGGATCAGCGGAAATATTTAATTCGATCGGACATAAGCCTAGATAAAATATTACCGGTAATAAGTGCATGTGTGAACACAGCTTGAAAAGATAAAACGACGGTTACCCTCGTTTCATCTTTTCTGTTTCGGGAGCTCTATTGTTCAGAAACGAAAACGCAAGGGATTTATGTGAATTGATCTGCTCCTTGAATTCATTGAAGTACAGCTCAACTTACCGTACTTTGCCTACATTCGACCTTGAATGATTTTTGAGTTGACACATTCATGAAAATAACTATATATACTTGACAAGACCATTAGTAGCCCAGTTCTGAACCTTTTCATTGATCATTCATAACAATAGGTATCTGATGGATCAGTGAAGATAAGAAGGGATTATAATATATCCGTAACCTTGATATTATAGTACATCTCGAGGAAAAAGTGCAATGGACATGTTTTCATTTTATGAAAATTGAGTATTTAACCCAAAAATGAAAATGGAACAATTTATTGGAAATATGTTTTAACAGATTTTTTTGACATCTTTTTCTGCACTGTATTATACCTAAATTAAGAAATTTGATAAATATTCAAAGAAAATATAGGTCATCCAAAAAAATTGTGATTTTTACACATTTTGGGGCAAAAAAGGAAAAATAAGCAAAAATATCAAAATCTGTCTAACAGTTACATTCATCAAGTCATAACAAACGGCCTACATGCTTAATTTCTAATAAAATATTGAAATTGTGAAAAATATAGGTATTTATTGATTTTCATGTTTTTTCTTGCAAATATGCTAATAATATGCAAATTATGAAATTGCAAAATAAAGTTTCTACATAGCATACATCTTTCAAGTCTGATGTTCAAAATGACAGACATCAAAAAGATATTCGATGAAATGTAAAGGTGTAGTAACAATTTTGGAATGGACTGTCTGGTTAGGCAAAGTATGGTAAGTTGAGCTGATTTCAATAGGTAGATACATGCATGCCTGTTGTTAATAAAGGCTGGATAAGACAAGAATGGAACACCCACAGTGTGTGGATGACCGGTGTTTTTAGTGGTCTAGCGCCCCTTTCGCTCGCTTTAATGTCCTCTAATACCGATAGGCCTTTGATGTTGGTAAACTGATTCACATGTAATGTGACAAAATGCCAATCCGAATGAAAAGGTCGAATTTTCTGTAAAAACGTTGAAATATAGGCCCAATTGTCAGATTAACAATTGATTGTCATACCATGTCATATTTATTCAACATCATCATCAGCATCATCGTCATTGTCATCAACATCAGCACCATCACTATCATCATCCTCTCCTCTCCTCTCCTCTCCAAATAATATACATTTAAAATAGATTTGAGTCTGGCAATTTTGCCTGAAGCAATTATCAGATTACCAATTCCAATGAAAGAAACCCTATTAGTTTCACTTCAACGCACTTCTCTGGTGTTGCATATTACCAAGTTTTAAGGTGTATTTGGGACGAAAATAATTCCCCATTTAATCGCTATGCGCGATTGCACGCCGAACAAGTATACGTAATTCTTGGCAACACTGATTACTATTGATTAATTTATATTAATCATGTTAATGTATATTTCGACGCTGGGTTATTTTCAGGAGATACTCCCGCTTAGGCTGGAGTACCTATACACCCAACGCAAGTCAATTGAAGCCGTACACTTTATCGCGAATTTACCACCGTAAAATTTAGACACTTCTTTTGTCTAGATTAGCATCAACACTCTCATCTCACGTTTTTCATGTCAGAAATTAACATAACTCCCGAAACCGAAATCTTCGTTCAACTTTTCTGTAGTCAACAAAAGACTAGAATAAAAGGATTGTTCACACGTACCATGCTAACACTTCAAAATAACAATGAGATCCGAAACCGAAACCGGAAACAGAAACAGAAACAGAAAAGATGAAAGGACCCTTAGTTTGCTTAATGGTAATGCACTAAGTTTCACAACCGGGATGTCATGTCCCGGGATCGATTCCCAGCACTGCCTATTTTTTCCAAGGCTGGGAAAAAATTGCAATTTCTGAACTGCTATCTTATTTGGCGCGCGACCTGAGCTAGTCCTTTTCTGATGGCTGTGTCTCTTACATGCGCACTCCCTCCGGAATCCAAGTCCTCTTTACATTCCTTAAAAGTAAATAAACTAATCCCTACCTACCTACCCTAATATGTTACGCCAATCAAACACTTTTTAGGCCTAAGCGGTTGTTTTTTGTGATCTGTGATCATCACTAGTTCTGTAACTAATGCCAGCATGCTTTTGAAGGCCTTCGTGGCTGAGACTGTTAGTTGACATTAGTTTCAGTTTATTGGTCTGGCTAATCAGTGGAGGCACCAGGAATTTTTCGGGGGGCATGTGGAGGAGGGGCAAAGTGAATTTCAGGGGATATCGACAAATTTTACGCAAAATTGCCGCAAAAAGTGGAAATTTACTTAATTTTGTTTGTTTTTCCTCAAAAATGGGAGGGGCAGGGCAAACTGGGGGGAGGGCAAGAAAAATGTGCCGCCACTGCCTGGCTTCTTGTGCATATTGTGTCACAGTGGTTTTTCCACAGATGAGATTACAATTAAGCTGTTAGCGTTTGTCCTTACGGACCAACCCCGGGGGACAACCATGTTAAACAAACAAACAAACAAACAAACAAACAAACAACCAACCAAACATACATGTTGTAAAGCTATTTCTGAGATTTTTTTTACAAACGATTCATTAATTTGGACATATCCACTTACCACAGACTGTCACGCCAGTGAATGACCCGGAATATGGCCCATCCAATGACCCATCCATCATATCGTTAGCATCATGATTGGATCCTCTAACTCGAAATGCATATATACCACATTGTAAACCATCGATAGTGACTAGCACAAGATCCGGGAGAAGGGCATCTTCCTGTGTGTATTGAAAACGTGCTGAACTAATCACTTCATCTGGTCCTGTATCAAAGTCCCTCACCTCAAATTTATAACGGGTAGCACCACGTCTGTCTCCACAGGGTATTGCATTGAATTGGAAGGTCAGAGAAGTTGCTGTGTTTTGTCCGATTACGTTCATAATCCCAGTTGGAGAATCGATCGGAGCTTTCGGAAATAAAAAAGAATGTAGTGTGATGTGCCCTGAGTAATTTAATTTGATGATTTATCTTTGTTTACAATTAAAATTTCATGAGACATTTTAGGGATTTCCCTTTCTTGCATCAACTTGATCAAAAACAAATTGAATCATATCTAATTTGGAATATTTGGAAACCCCACTGAGATTGTAAAGTGAAGATGACATCGTATGGGATTCCCCTCAGGAAATGATGTCACGGGATTCCCCTCAGGAAGTGATCTCATGTGAAAGGTTAATGTTATAATTAAGGCTTGGGAATTTCCAAGATCACATTTGGCTATTAATATTTGGGATTTCCCAATGCTTGGTATATAAGAAAATGTAAACATAATTCTTCATAGTTTATAGTGTTGATCTGGGCTAGCTAGCTAATATGCTTACAGTCCAATTCCTTCAAAGAAAGGAAATTGCAAACTAGAAATATATTTTGTAGTTAATGTACTACTGCCTGCCAGTGTTGTCGGAGAAGATCTACAATATGTCAAAGAAAGGAATATATTCTTCTGTCGCCTTGCTGAAGTCTGGTTTATGCATAGATTATCTAAATATGATGATCTATGGTATTTGATTTAACGCAACTGTCAAAATAAGTGGGGAACACAGTCCTGCTTCCTGAAGATATTGTGTAAAAGGTGGAAATAGCACCATTTTTGGAGAAAGCAGCGCAAGGAGTCAAGTTTGGAGAAAGCAGCGCAAGGAGATAAGCATTTGGAGAAAGCAGCACCATTTTTGTGTGAGGATTTTATACGCAAGGATATTTATAAGTGCAAGGGTACAAAGGACTTCGCTGATTTTCGCAGGACAAGTGATTAAGGATATTTACATCAGCCGTCCAGAACATTGCAAGAACTCTGTTATCTTCAAGAAGAAGAATGCTGGCTAAGTACTAATTAGTTAAAGAATGATTATTATTATTTGAATACTTTTGTATGTGCATTTGTTGTCATATATGGTGCCCATCATATTTTGTTTTTTCAATTGAAGACTCAGATTTTGTTAGCTTAATCAAACAGTGTATTTGTGTTGTGCATTCGTGTGAGTTCGGGTAAAAGGTGATTTTGGCCTCGAGTCAGGTACGACTCGTAACAGTAGTATCTGGGAAGTATATACACACATAGGAGCTACTAGCATATGTGGTGTTATCAAGCAAAATCAGTTTGAAATCGGACATATGTGACCATCCACATCGAAACGCTCTTAAAGTCGGCCCCTGGTCAATTTCGAGATATTAGAGTCACGCGGTAGCATGACCAGCAAGTTTTAAAAAAACGACTGATAAAGAAGAATCTGGATCTCTGGATCTGGAAAATACTCCCAACGCTTCCTGATTGAAGCCAGACGAGAGGGATGGGTGTGCGCATGTGCTATTTAATCTTGTTGGTTGCTTGATGCAGTAGACGGTGAGATGTAGTTTGTCACTGCTGACTTGAAAAGTAGTGTGTCGTTGATATTGACGATGTGTTCGGGGAGTGAGTTCCAGTCATTTATGGTGTGTGGAAAATATGATTGAAGATAGTAGTCACTTCTGCCGGTTGGTTTGATGTAACTGTGTGTATGATTTAAACGGCTTGATGAACGGCGTGATGAGGCCGGTTGTAGGAACGATCCTGCCGGGATGGCTACCTGACCCTGACGAATCTTCTGGAGCATAGTTAGTCTTGCTATCTTCCTTCGGTCTTGTAGTGGATCCCATCCCAAGTTGGAGAGCATTGATGTTACGCTGCTGGTCGTTCTATAGTCCTTGTAGACAAAACGGGCGCCTCTGCGCTGTATGGATTCAATTTTATCCACTAGGTCTCCAACATGAGGGTCCCACACCGTCGAACAATACTCGAGGTGGGGACGTACAAGGGCCTTGAAGGCTGAAGCTTTCAAGTCACGGGTACAGGAATGTAGATTGCGTCTGATGAAACCCAAAACCTTGTTGGCCTTGGCAGTGGTTTTATTGATATGATTGGTCCATCTAAGATCGTGGGAAAGCTCTACCCCTAGGTACGTGTGAGAGTTGGTCTCTTGGAGTGTTCTGTTACTAAGTTTGTATTTATGTTGTTTGGGTGTTTTGGAACGAGTGACTTTGAGAGTGAAACATTTGTCAGTGTTGAATGTCATTTGCCAGTTGTCTTGCCATTTGGTGAGTGTGTCAAGGTCGTGTTGTAAGGTCTGTGCATCGGAGTCATTTTTGATGGTGTGGTACATGACGCAGTCATCTGCGAACAGTCTGACTGTGGATGAGATGCCGTGAGGGAGGTCGTTGATGTAGAGCAAAAGAGGAGTGGGCCTAAAAAACTGTGCCCTGTGGCACGCCCGAACGAACATTGGTCCAGTCTGAGTGTTCTCCATCAACGACCACCCTCTGTTTACGTTTGGTGAGGAAGTTTGAAATCCATGTATTTAAGTTGCCAGTGATGCCGTATTTGTCAAGTTTGTATAAGAGTCTGTTGTGGGGTACCGTGTCAAAAGCTTTACTAAAGTCCATTATTATGATGTCAGTCTGTGTGTTGTTGTCAAGTGAGCGTAAAAGGTCGTGTGTGGTGAGGAGCAGTTGAGATTCACATGAGTGTTTTGTACGAAAGCCGTGTTGTTTGTCTGTGAGTATGTTGTGTCGGTCAAGATGTCTCATGATGTTGCTGTGTATGATGTGTTCCATGATTTTGGAGCAAATGGAGGTCAGGGATACGGGTCTATAATTGCCAGGGGTGGTCTTGTCGCCTTTCTTATATATGGGGGAAATATTCGCGGTCAACCAGTCGTCAGGTACAAGTCCGGTGGAGATGGATTTATTGAAGATGAGAGCGAGGGAAGGAGCTATTTCGTCGGCTGCGAGTCTGAGAAGTCTACCTGGGATTCCGTCCGGTCCAGTAGCTTTGTTAGGCTGAAGATCTTTCAGGAGTTTAGCTACTCCCTGAGGCGTGATGTTGAAGCCTGGCATACCTGGATATGATGATGCATCAGGGTCATCGATCTTGGACATGGACTCTTCCTCGGTGAAACCGACTCAAACTGCCTGTTTAGGACGTTAGCCTTGGTGGTACTATCTGAAAAGAGCTTCCCGTTCTCTCTGAGGCTTTGGATGCCACAAGTGTCATTCTTCAGCCGTTTGATAAAACCCCAGAACTGCTTAGGAGATTCGAGGCAGGTGTTGCGGACGTAACTCCAATAAGCCCTTTTGGTGTCTTTCTGGACTTCCTTCCTGACTGTTCTAAACTTCTCCCAGTCTGAGTCTTTGTTGGAATCTCTAGCCCGGTTATACGCGCGTTGTTTGCGGCGTAAGCCACTCCTAACAGTGGAGTTTATCCATGGTGTTTGGTCTCTCTTCTTGATGATCTTGGTTGGAATATGATCGTCCATCGCTTTAAAGACACCATCTTTGAATTCGTTCCATAGGCTGGTGGATGTAGTCTCAGAGTTGTCACGGTTGGTCATAGTCTCAGTCAGGTTCCTAAGGTCTTGCTTGATGCTTTCGTCGTTGGCTTTGTGGAATTGGTAGATCTTTCTTGGTGGAGGTCTGTTAACTTTTGGTTTGGTGCTGAGGTCGATCATTGGTATGCCGTCATGGTCGCTGATTCCAGGCGTCATTGTAACTTTGTTAACAAGAGTGGGGTGGGTGGTAAGGAAAAGGTCCAGTATGTTGCGTCCTCTAGTGGGTTCAGTAACTAGTTGCTCCAACGAGTGGTCCTGGATGATCTCTATGAACCTTCTGGAGACATTTGGGTACTTAGCTCCTTTTTTTTTTTTAGTGTATCCCAAAGGATGTCAGGAAAATTAAAGTCTCCAGCTAAGCAGACAACAGTTCCTTTGTCCAACTTCATGCGAGATAATGACAACTCCAGCTGGTCTATGAACCTTGTATGAGGCGTACTTGGAGGCTGATAAAAAGCCCCAAGGAGGATGTTCTTACACTTAGCAAGCTGAACGCTCACCCAGATGGATTCACAATCGCTATCAAGGTCTGTCACCTGAGTGCCAATGAGGTCACTTCTGAGGGCGATGAATACTCCTCCACGACCATCCTTTGTATTCCGATCCTTGCGGAAGGCTGTGAAGTTGGATGGAAAGACTTCGCTGGTGGCTAAGACTAAGCAGATGTACCGCGAGACTATATTTACACGAAACAAAACGCTATTGTTCTAAGATATTTTTCGCTGGGTACAAAATATATCTAAAACCATGCTAAATCCAACTTACTGTCCAAAGTGTAATATTTTAATAACTCATTAATTCAAAAACTTACACCAATCTTACAGTCAATCGGATTTGCTCATTAATTCAAAAACTTACACCAATCTTACAGTCAATCGGATTGTTTGATAATAAACAAACATTCTTGCTTTATTTCACGAGGTATTTTATAGCCAAAATTAGTGGCAAATCATAGCTAATCATACTGATATCCAGAATCTTTCGTCACTGCTACAGCCATACATGGCTGTCACTGTCGCACTACTTTGTGAGATTCACATTCAAAATATACCCTAGCATTTTCCTGGATACCCTACATATAAATTCTGGATCCCATTCGCCAAAAAATCAAGTTTTTCACAATTCTTTTATTCTTTCCGGACCACAGCATATATTCATATTAATAAATACTCCACTTTCACACGTCGTTATATCGGGACGTCCCCGTGGCGAAGTGGTTAAGGCCATGGACTTCTAATCCATTTTGTAAAGTTTTGCTCAAGTTCGAAACTTCCCACCACTTTTTTTTTAATGTTTAATTAACTATTAATTTATTGTCATAAATCAAGAATAACACCATTTCGAACATCCATTGCTATTGTGATATTATATTTTTTTCATCAAACAAACATGTTTGATTTTTTATTCACATTTAGGCCTAGGCCTGGGCCCTTATTTCACCCTCCAGATGCTATCGCCATGCCTGACTATCATGACATCTTCGTCATTTAAAACACATTTATCAGTGGCTCTGTTCACAGCTCAGACTGAAATTATTTTTGGAATAAATATTATAAATTGTCACAACAACTGCCGCTGAATATTGATATCTAACTAGATTTCCCCACAGGGCTATAAAGACCCACAAACCGCGAAATTTGGATATCCAACCATATTGCCCGCAGGCCTATCGATTATAAAGAACCACAAACCGCGAAATATGGTTATCCAACAAATTAAGACCACAAACCGCGAAAGATCAACAACAACTGCCGCTCAATATTGATATCCAACTAGATTGCCCCGCAGGGCTATAAAGAACCACAAACCGCGAAATTTGGATATCCAACTATATTGCCCGGCAGGGCTACAAAGAATCACACACCACGAAATATGGATATCCAACAAGCTTAAACTATAAATTAGCTCCCAATAGAGGTCAGGGCTTGATAAGGGAAATTAAAATCACAAAAACCGCGAAAGATCGCCGACAACCGCCGCTTAATAGGGATGTCCAACTAGATTACCCCGCAGGGCTACAAAGAACCACAAACCGCGAAATTTTCATATCCAACAAATTAATACCACAAACCGCGAAAGATAGCCAATAACTGCCGTTCATACATACACGCTATGTAACGGCGCGCGTGATTGGTCGAGAGCCGGGCATAAACAGCGTTTATGCCCGGTGTCCCGGATGTGCGATCGCCGGGTAGGAAAAATGAAGGAAAATCATACTTTTTAATAATGTTACTAATAATTTTTTGTTATTATTTTGATGAAATAGGAATCACAAAATGTTCTGGTATGTATGAACGGGGTCAAGCGGCCCCTCGGGCATAAACAACCGTTTAATCATGAAAATATATGAATGAACCCCTAACTCAATATTGATATCCAACTAGATTGCCCCGCAGTGCTATAAAGAACCACAAACCGCGGAATTTGGATATGCAACTGTATTGCCCCACAGGGCTTCAAAGCCACGAAATATGGATATCCAATAAGCTTAAACTATAAATTAGCTCCCGAAAGAGGGCAGGGCTTGATGAGGGAAATTAAAACCACAAACCACGAAAGATCGCCGATCACCGCCGCTTAATTGGTATATCGAACTAGGTTGCCCCGCAGGGCTACAAAGAACCACAAACATGAAAACACGATTATCTTGCCTACTCGGGGAATTTAGACGCTTCCGTAGTATAGGCTTAAATATATGCGCATTTATCCGTCCAGTTCCGACTTGAAGTAGGCCTAAATCGGACTCTCTGGCATTGTCAACATTGGGTGTGTGTTGTTCATATTTACATTTTCTTTACATATTTACGTTGCCTTGATTAATTAAAATATATTAAAATGTATATTGATCACTGTGTACGCCTCTTAACATTACAGTCACGCGTAACGAGCAAGTTTTAAAAATAAACGACTGATAAAGTTTTGTTTAATTATTTATTGTCATGAATCAAGAATTGCAACTTCAAACATTTATTTTTCGTTTTATTCGTTTTATGGAGCACTTCCTAACCTGATCATTTCGATTTGGATTTGGAAGATACCTTCTCTTAAATAACAGTATTGCGAACCACCAGCATACATAACTCGATGTAGAGAGTCTTTCCTATTCAGAGGAAATATTGTAATTACACACTTTATTGCCTTTTAACAATAACCATTGACACTAGCACACATCAGAGAAGATGTAAGAAAAGGAGGGAGAACATAATTATATCCTTGAGATAATCCCGTAGGTAATCCTGTTGCACCTATCCATAGTCCTTTATTCTCAAGTGGTGGGTTAACCAACAATTAACAATGAGAGGACATTCCTGAACCTCGTTCAGTTGGGGATGATTTGAAGTGACCGCCAATTATGACTATTTGATATTTAATACATGCAATGTGGAAAAAAAGAAGAAATAATGTAGTGCTAAAATAATGTACCCTTTTACGGAAGGAGCAAAGTTTAACAAGTTTTAATACACACCTATGACGTCGCGCTATTGTTTTACCGCTCCATTATTTTCCACGAATGGAGCGATGATTACAATAACACGCCATTCGTAATGCCTTTCTTCTTTTTCTGAGACCAAATACTTCTCAGGAAAGAGTACTGGCATTTACGAATGTAGTGTTAATAACAATTGCACTTTCGAAAAGCAAGTATTTGCGAAAAGTGCAGTATTGTTATCATCACTTCATTCATGCAAAACAATGATACGAAAAACAACAAGACAATGATTTTCATTAATACAATAAATTAAGGGAGCGGATAGCAACATTTGCATAGTATTGTTACGGGACCTGAAAGCACATCAGACATATCGAATTGCATAAGGAATGTCCTTCTGATATCAAATAATTTTGATTTGGTGACATTCGCGATACTAGTAATACACATTTTATAGCAAATTATTAGTCCTCGAAGTAAACTTTATAAATCTAATGACATGTAATTAAACTGTATGTAGCTGGGATGAAAAGCCGACCATCAATTGAAAATTTTGAACTTTCATATTGAACATAAACATTTTTCCAAAAAGACCTACATTTTGTTTAGTGTTTTGAGCTATTATCTTCAATAATGAAGGTCAAAATTTTCATATGATGGACGTATGCTGTTCACGCAAACTTCATACTCTTTAAGTACATATCGAGTTAGATTTATACAATTACTTTGAGGACTTTTAAATTTCAAAACTATAAATTTTAATAATTTGCCATAAAATGTGTATTATATCGCGAATTTAAAAAAATCTAAATTAAGGACATTCCTCATATTCAAATTGCAATTCGATGTGTCTGATGTGCTCTCAGGTCCCACAAAAAAATACGTGAAAACGTCGCTATCCGAGCCCTTAAACATAAATTTACAATGCAATCTGTGAAAAGCAAGGCAAAATCATAACGGGCAGGTTAAATTGTTGGCTAAGTTGTAGGCCTACTTATTATGCAAGATATGTTTTTAGCCACACTTTGGAAAATACTTATTTTAGGCTTCATTTATTAGACCCGTATACTTTTAATTATTTGGACCTTTCTTTCCACGCTCAATTTAGGTAAAAAAGGGAAGTTAAACATGCTACTGCTTTTATAACATTTTTTCTTCTTTATATTTTTATACTACGTTTTCAGTGTCTTACTCCCTATTCCAGAAAAATACAGAACTAATTTTTTTGAATAAAAAAATATTGTCATGTTTTGCCAAATGAAACATAGCTAAATCCTAATACTTTAGCTAGTCCTAACTGGCAATAAAAGTCAAATTTCAATATTTGGTCAATTTGAGGTAAAATGGTCCCAAAACATGCAATTTTGCATGTTTTCTTACAATTGTAGTGACAAAATTGTAAGACTTGGCACAAGACTAAGCATTCAAAATCTTGAGTATAGGCTAAGAGTTAGCTCATAATTTTAATATCACATGTCATTTTTGCTAATTGGATATTAAAAAGATTAGAAAATGTGTTTTCCAAATTATTAGAATGCATGAACTTCAAATTAGTCTTTGTTCAAGTCTTTGGGCCTGACTGTCACATGATACGAAAAAGGTTGAAAAACACCCTAAAAATGTTTTTGGCCCTTATTGCCAAAAATTTGACTTTCATCGCCAGTTAGGACTATAACCTAAAGGATTAGGATTAAGCTATGTTTCATTTGGCAAAACTGGATAATATATTTTTAATCCAAAAAAATTATGTATTTTTCTGGAATGGGGAGTAGGTCCTACGTATAATTTGTTATTTGGGCAACATATTGCTACATTCTGTACCTATGCATTTATGCAATCTGTTTATTTTTTAATTGTTTGCTTTGGGCATGTTTAATAATGATAAAAGCCACAGTAGGCCTATTTTCTGTATAATTTTTATTTGGCTTTCGTACAAGCTGCATTTTGTTTCATCTGACGGTATTTTGGCATGCTTGAATATCGATCAGCATGATCAGGAGGCCTAGGCCTATCCGATAATTAATTTTATAATGTTACGGATAGTCCATGGGTCTGGAAGTTGAGGTCGGAGCTTTTATTTCGCGTCGAAGGCGGCGATGTTTTCTTCTTTTTGTGGGGGGGGGTTGTTGTTGTTGGTGGTGTGTTTTTTTGCCCTCGAAGTACAGGGACATGAAGGTAAAATGGTTTGTAATACATATAGGGCCAACCCAGTTGTAGTAACTACAAATTTCGAACGTTTGAAGACTTTTAAACTCTAAACACTAACAATGTTTAATATTTAAACATAACACTTTGATGTGTGTAAGTGACTTTAGAGTGCGATTATTTGAAAAGGGAATGAAAGTGTTAGGTTTTATTTTGGATTTGTAAGGGGGACTGGAAGTTGAAGTCGGGGCTTTTATTTCGTGGCGAGGGCGGCGAAGGTTTTTTTTTTTTTGCCGCCGAAGTTCAGGGACATGTAGGCCTAGGTAAAATGGGTTATAATAGGGCCAACCAAATAAAACAAAGTTTACACATTTACAATTCTCTTACCTTTCTTCGGCCAAAAGAAGAATCATGTCTGATTTAAGTCCTTAAATGCTAAGAATCAACGATTATATCCTCGGAATGGTTCCATCATCCAAATTCAACGAAGCTAAAAAAATAGTGTTCATAACTGCATGGTTGCTCAGGTATAGCGGCAGGTCTAGCTTTCTTGAGGTACACTACTGTTATGACCATTTTGCCAATTTTCCTTATTATGCAAAATAGAGACCTCAACGCAGCTACTTCAATAGTTAGAAGTGGGCATAAAGACCTATTGATGGTCTAATCACTTGAATGATTTTGCAAATCTACGTTTATTTAATTTGTGTAACAAACATTTTAAATCTTTATAATTCAAGAGGGTGGTTACGGATGATTTGAACTAAACACCAGGATCGTGATGGGTAATTCTATAGAAGTTTTACATAAAGCTAAGTCAATGTATTTTTCAATCGCACCTGCACAATCATTGTTATTATTACGGTATCAATCTGCAATTGATCAATTTGTAAATGAGCAACCTATTTCTATAACACTCCATTCGTGGAAAATAATGGAGCGATAAAACAATAGCGCGACGTCCTAGATGTGTATTAAGTCGGTTAATGGCCGCGGATTAGAACGTGAGTGAATAAGAATGGCCTGGGCGCTTCGCGCCGCGGCCATTCTTATTCACTCACGTTCTAATCCTTGGCCATTATCCTATACATAACTCCGCTTCTGCAGTCGAATGTCAGCGGCGAATGTCAGGTTATTATTTCCCAGTCTTTACAAAAAATTGCAGGCAGAGGTGGGTATCGATCTCGGTACCTCCCGGTTAAACAGCACTGTGCAAAACCACTAAGCCAACTAAAAATCTGTTGTGAGATGTGTGACATTAATCTTTGATATTGCTTAATGAAACAAATCGCGGAATTAAATCAGTAATAAAAGAAGTAGATTCTTATATAGCGGTCAAATTGGATAAAAGGGGAAATATTTGTCCCTGCTCTAAAGAAAATATAGGTTAGGAAATTATCAAATAAATTTAAATTAAAAATTGAGATTTTATATTTATTTCTTTCACGAGGCGGCATTATCACAGACAAACACTGTATAAGCTAAAAACTCGATCCTCATTACTATATGCTGTCATAGCTCAATGGTTGAGCATCAGACTGCTGATATAAATATGGTTGGTTCGAGTCCTCCTGCCAGCAATGGTTATATTTATTTATTTATTTATTTATTTATTTATTTATTTATTTATTTTTGTTTATTTATGTAAATAATTTGATATATTTGAAAGAGGTATTTGAGCAATTCGAAATTTTGATTTTATAATCCTATGGGTCATTTTGAACCCCCACCCCCCTCCCAAATTGCAAAACGCACAACACCTATGAGTTTGCATCATGCATAATGATCAGTACGTCCATGTCATCATCATAAAAAAAATCATTCTATGTATACCTGACGCCGACAACTAGACTACTATAAAAAAAAATAGTATCACATCTTTCCTGCTCAATTCCTGCTCATGGTATGTTAAGCAGTATTCAGATTTTTTATTGTACGTACAATATTGTATGCAACATATCTACGTTGTTTAATCTATTGCCATTCTATTTCCAGTAATGTTTAAGTTCTAACGAATGTTTGATGACGTAAAATCGATAATATATTTCTACTAGATATTACATGTAACATATTATCGATTTTTCGTCATCAAACATTCGTTAGAACTTAAACATTACTGGAAATAGAATGGCAATAGATTAAATAACGTAGATATGTTGCATACAATATTGTACGTACAATACTCGGAGTCTGTGGAGCGCTTTATGGTTGGGATTAGTGTGCGATCTCTGTAATGTAATGTAAATGAAGCATATTGATATGCAGGAAGAATCGATCAGGGCGCTAGCTTTATTGCCTTTATTGTCCTATGAGATGTAGGGCCTAGTGCGAACTGTCCGAGCTGATTGTTCATTTAGTATCATAATCTATTAGGGAAAGATAAACACTATTCAAAATATCAATAGATAAGAAGAAAGGGATTTAGAGATTTGTAATTGAGTCATGCATGATTTAACAGAAGGTTCTTTCCAAAACCCAAACGTAATGATGACTTTCCAAGCTTGGAACTGCTTGGCTACATTCATAAAAAGAAAAGAAATCTACCAAAAAAACGTTGACAACGTAAAGAAATCAGCAAGTTTAAAAAACCCACCTCGGCTCACTTTTTGAAACTTGGTCCCATTTTAATGTTGAGCACCAATAGCAAATTAGTGTTTTTATTTTATTTCAACAGAACACAGCGTTTCCAACAAGATTACAAGCCTACTTGTTATTCGTTTAATTGAATCATTAATCATGATTCCGGGTTATGTTTATTATAAAACAAAACACAATGGAGATATTGGCTTACCATGCAAGAACAAGATTATAACCTTTCAGGTCGTTCCAGAAAACAAACAAATTAATATCGCTTCTGCACATTAAAGATACATAACACTTCTGGAAATGTTTGAAATTTATATAAATATGATAAAGTTTAAATCAGTACCTTTACAAATGGGACCAAGTTTCAAAAAGTGAGCCGAGGTGGGTTTTTTAAACTTGCTGATTTCTTAACGTTGTCAACGTTTTTTTGGTAGATGTTTAATTAACAACGAAAGGGTAAAATCACAATTGTGCCACTTTTACTAGGGAAGAGAGCTGTACATGTAAATCAATGATAGCTGATGTTGATGCGTCTATTTCACTCCTCCTTTCGGGGCGCATGCATTAGACGCATCAACATCAGCACGCGTGCATTATTTTGTCTAATATCTCTCCCAACAAGTAATACGCGTTCATAAACCTATAACATGTATAAGTGCGAACTATTTGTTTGTCTTTTTGTTTGTCTTTTTGTTTGTCTCTTAAGTGACTAAGAGAACAGCATTTACCATGATAAAATCATGATAAAATCATTGACATGCACATGTATTTAATTTTTACAGCAGAATGCGAAATATTTATTTATCTTTTAATCTCTTTTAAGTGGAAAAAGAGAATCATCATTCCTGCATCATGATAAAACAGTAAAAACAGTAAAAACATTTTGTATTGTGTTATTGATACATTCTTTTGATTTCACGAAGGAACTCTTGATAAACTTGATGCTATCACTGTTACATGTAAAGCCCTCTTCCCTAGTAAAAGTGGCACAATTGTGATTTTACCCTTTCGTCTTTAACTAAACATATCTCGAGATTAAAACAAGCAAATTGAACAGAACAAACGGCATTTTAGAACTAAGACTACGTCCTTGACGTTGATGTAAGCAATATGTCACGAATGTATTTTCTAATTGCCAGAGAGGGCGCTTTTCACTTGCACAATTTTTTTGGAGACAGGTTGTATAAGCTAAAAACTCGACCCTCATCACTAATTGCTGTCATAGCTCAGTGGTAGAGCATCAGGTAATGTCAATATCGTTGGTTCGTGTCCGCCTGCCAGCAATGGTTATATTTATGATTTTAATGCTACGCTACAATTTGTTCAATTTTTTCGTTTGTTTATTTATTTATTTATTTATTTATTTATTTATTTATTTATTTATTTATTTATTTATTTATTTATTTATTTGTGTACTTATGTAAATAATTTGATATATTTGAAAGGGGTATTTGAGCAATTTGAAATTTTGACCCCCATATAATCCTATGGGGTCATTTTGAACCCCACCCTCCTAAATTGCAAAACGCACAACACCTATGAGTTTGCATCATACATAATGATCAGTACGTCCATGTCATCGTCATTAAAAAAAATTCTATATATACATGACGCCGGGAACTAGACTACTAGTATCACATCTTTCCTGCTCAAGCAAATCAAATCCTGTAATATAGAACAAATGATCATTGTTTACATGGTTTGTTATGGTTGGGATTAGTGTCCGATCTCTGTAAATGAAGCATATTGATATTCAGGAAGAATCGATCAGGGCGCTAGCTTTATTGTCCTATGAGATGCAGTGCGAACTGCTCAGCTGATTGTTCATTTAGTATCATAATCTATTAGGGAAAGATAAACACTATTCAAAATATCAATAGTCAAGAAGAAAGGGATTTAGAGATTTGTAATTGAGTAGTTTAGATGAATAGGCATGATTTAACAGAAGGTTCTTTCCAAAACCCACTCGTAATGTATAGGATTGTAAGCAGCATTTGCAAAGAAAATCCCATTGAATTTGGACAACCAGTTCTAAAGTTGCGAGCAGTCACAGAGTTTCCAAAACAATAGGAATTATTTCCTTTGTTTGGCTATATCTCCAAATCAATATTTCCGAGTTCCGACTGATTTCGCTTGATCGCATCACATATTTCAATGTTTGGAGAACATGAATGCATTATGTTTGTTGGTGCAGCCTTTACGTGGGTCGTTCAAAGAAAGTTCGCGGAGGAGGGGGGGGGGGGGCACACCATACAGTTTTGGTGGGCATGTTCCCGGAATTTTGATAGTGTAGGTCTTTGGGGGCCGACGGCGTACCGGTAAAAGGGTGTATTTTGGGGCTGCACACAGTCAAAATCAAGGATCTTTCTTGTCTTTCTGGTTGAAAATCGTCTGAAAAAAAACCCAGAAATGTAAGGAATGACCAATATATGGGTCTTTTAGAGCTGAAATGATCTAAATCAAGGGTCATTCGGAGCTCTAGCTAAAAGTGGTCGAATTTAGGAGGGTTTTCGGATCTGCGAAATCCAAATAGGGGGGTCTTTCTGGTGGTACATACCCGTATGGTCTTTTGTGTTAAGTGCCCCCGGGGAAAAGTTATATTCTTATATTTCAAAACTCAGTTGTGTAAATTGCGTACCACAGCCCTTAAACTTTCACTGAGTATTCTTTGGAATGCCACCTGCAATATAATGAGGCTACGTTTTTTCTTTCGATATACCATACCGTATGTCAGAAAGAAAAGAACTCAAATTGTATTTCATACACCGGAAAACCGCAAAGACATGCACATTATTGACATAATTATGAAAAGTTAACGTATGATACAATTCTGACTGCGACACAGTCTAATTTCTTGAATATGTTCGTGTCGAGTAATCTATCCCTCTGACCAGAAACTTGTTAGGAAAGAAACCAAAATGCAAAGACCAATATTTTTTTTGCAATAAGAACTTACATTTATGTTTTAGTATAATTATAAACAGGGTATCCCAAAGGTCTCTTTACCAGTATTGAACCATCATTATCGTAAGGAACATTCAAATACATATTTGAAAAGCAAAAACAAAAAGCAAAATTGTACAATTATTCTGATACAAACTTGACATAGTTTTCTTTTTCATTGACAGTATGAATAGCATTTCCTAAAAAAAAAAAAAAAAAAAAAAAAGAAAAAAAAGAAAGAAAAGAAAAACACCCACATATGGGGTATTATATTGCTTTCATTGTCAGCTCAAGTGCATTTTTTAAACCAAGGATGTCAATCTCAACTAGATATCCAAGTTAAGAATGTTTGTTGGAGATGTTTATCAAACCTAAATATTACTTGATTTTTGCCTTTGACTTTTTAAAACAAAACAATTCCCACATTATTATAGCTGTAATGACCATCATGATTAATCATGCTTCAATGGCAAAGCTTCTCTAGGCTTTCATGTTACATTCTCATCATGTATACACTTCAAAGTTTAGGTAGTTAGCATGTATATGTTTTCTTCTAAATTTAAGAATAAGTAAAAAAATTATCATGAAAGTTCATCTGTGTTGGTAATCAAATAAATGAAGAATTGAACTTTTGTTCACAACACATAAAGTTGCTCACCTGAAATTTTCGGTTGTTATTACTACAACCTTCTTCAGCAGAATGATCCAGTTCGTTGATCGATTTGACGACTCTTGACTTGTGACGTCAGAACTGGATCGTAGACTCTTGCTAAGTTGTAGCGCCAAGTTGTAGTTGTTCGACAGGCTAAACAAACCAAAGGACACTAGTAAACCGCCGAAGGACAGTACGAACACCAACAAAGGACAAGTCGTTATTCCTTATGTCAAAGGCATCTCCGATGCCTTAAAACGCATTTACAGCTCATATGGCATAAGAGTGTGTTTTAAGCCAACGCGCACACTGCGTCAACTGTTAGTTGCGCCTAAGGACAAAACGGACAAAAAGGACGTCACGGGTCCCGTATATCTGATTCCTTGCCAGGGTCAGACCACCCGGGGTCCCTGCTCGGAATCATACATAGGAGAGACTGGCAGGTCTCTAAAAACACGGTTCCTTGAGCACAGGCGGCCTAGCTCCACCTCGTCCGAGGTATCTCAGCATATACACATAGAGTCCCCAGGACATCACGTGGACCTAGAGAAAGTGCAGATCCTCGACAGAGAACCCCGGTACTTCGAAAGAGGAGTCAAAGAGGCCATCCACATCCGGGCCAACCAACCCTCTCTGAATAAGGACGGGGGGCGCTACAACTTAGCAAGAGTCTGCGATCCAGTTCTGACGTCACAAGTCAAGAGTCGTCAAATCGATCAACGAACTGGATCATTCTGCTGAAGAAGGTTGTAGTAATAACAACCGAAAATTTCAGGTGAGCAACTTTATGTGTTGTGAACAAAAGTTCAATTCTTCATTTATTTAAGTAAAAAAATTGTTAGTCCTGGGGGAGCTTGGTGGCTCGTACAGTTTTTTAAATTTCATTGTAATACCACACACACAAATTGGTCAAAACAATTGACCTAGATTCCTCTTTAAAAATGGTAAAGACATTTTATAGACATCTCGTATAAAGTACTTGTGAAATTTACCTGTACATAATTTGTTTATACTTTTTGTTATGCATTTCGAAAGATTTAATGAAAGAATGAATAAATAAGAAACAAAACAAACATAATTTATATTGCATATGCTTACCTGCTTTACCTGTTATAAAGGAAACTACATTGGTTTGGTCATACAAGTAGTCATTAATAGAGCTATAAAATACCCTTGACTGAACAAAATAATTGTAGGTGGAGTATGGATAAAGTCCAGTTACGTCTATCCAGTATGAATAACGGGCGTTGAGTCCTTCGACTGCTTGACAGTTCCATTGTCCCCATTCTGTAGACTGTTGCTGCATGTTCAATTGGTCATCAGCGTTACATCCGTCTTTGTTAATTAGTGTGTAGACAACCTGTAATTCACTGGATTTTCCAGGATCTCGACATTCCCATGATACTCGATACGTTGAATAGGTGACAGGAGTTAGTTGAACATTGACGGGGTAACATTGACCTGAAAATAAGCAAGCAAACAAAGAAATAAATAAACAATGCAAGTAGTAACAGTGCAGTAATAGAAGTTATTTTTCTCGATTTTTTTGTTTCTTTTATATCTTCTTTAACTGGGACACTCAATCAGTTGAAAACACAATTAATCATCTGTTCTTCCTTGAGGCCCAGATAGACATGTATGTATTTTTTTTTGAATGAAATATTTCACAGTATAATTATTGTCGACGTTGCCATTTAGCCACCAACCTTAAGGTGTTTTCCCGGGGTGTTTTCACGTTGTGGCCATGATATTACGTGGTTGTAATCCAAAATGAAAATGATTAACACGGAAATGCTTTAGATCATAATGGAAAAGAATACAAACATTAATATTGTTTTTATGCAATTATTTTTGATTTAATAAATGTTTGCTTAACAGTTTGCAGGATTGAAATAGGACAGTGATTATCTTTTTGTTGATCTATCCTAGACTTAAATGTGGAAGAGTCAGCTGGTGCATTATTCGTCAGATCTGTGGAAAGCTAATAATATATCAATATACAGGGGAAAGAAGAATCACGCATCGCACACTAGCACAAATAAACATGAAATTACCGGTGCAAGCATGACATGCATAGACAGATAAACTCGAGTAATATCTCCGGACATGCCTGTATAGCCTATGCGGGATTTGAACCCCATACCTCTCGCTTGCGGGGCGAGTGCTCTATTCACTGAGCTAAACAGACTGTCCCTAATTAGCATACATTTGGATACACATTTGCTTTTACCTAATTAATTATTAATACCGGTACGTTGTTTACGTCGCGACGTATATCGTGAAACACCATATAGCGGAAGTGTTTTATTTTATGTTAGGAACCTATTTTTCCCGATGATCCCATGTTGATTTTAATTTTTTTTCAGACGACTTGAACTTGTGATGTCATTTAGTAGAATTGCTTACTAGTCGTTTTTGTTATCCTCTAACTACTGTTCGCACATTATAAAGTGAACTTCGACGTACGTGATTCGAACATTCTTGGCGTATACCTTTTTTGATTCTTTTGTTTCAGCCAGGCCTGTGCACCATTCTATAATTAACTGTTTAAGCGCCTGTCACACTACACCGGATCGGTCTTCCGTACAAGAAACGGATGGTATTTAAGCAAATTCGTTGTTGTTCGCCAATGTTCGTTATATGTCCTGCTATCATCCACCAAATGCGTTTCGTGTAAGGTGATGTTCGTTAAAAGTCCTTCGGCATGTTTTGTGCATGGACAGGTGGAAAAAACACGACTCGCCTAACCGAATCATCCCTACGTACAAGAAACTGATGGTATTTTAGCAAATCCGTTATTGCTCGTCAATGTTCGTTTTATGTTCTTTTTATGTCCTGCTATTATCCGCCAAATGCGTTTCGTGTTAGGTGATGTTTGTTTAGTCCGTCGGCAAGTTTTGTGCATGCACAAATCTTGATGGCTCTGTCACACTACGACGGACTGGGTCAACGTTGGCATCACCGTATACAAAAATATTTTCATTACTCGTCGATACTCGATAGATCGCCCAATAAACCGGCCAGTTCTACAGAATATATCCATGGCTAACTATGGAAACATGTCAAAGGACAACAAGAATATTATTTATTTTGCGCTCTATCGAGTCTCGACGAGTAATGGATATATTCTGTAGATTTAGGTCATTGATTGAGGTCAGTGACCCATTGTTGAGGAGTTAAGAAGATCAGAGAAGATGAGAAAAGAGGAGATCGCTCGAACATATAATCATATTATATAAACATATTACCCACAGTTAACCTCCATTCACTTTTCTTTGTTTGGGGTACTTAAAACACCACTTGAAACTTTCTTTGTGGTAATATGTTCATCCGCCACACGCTCGACTGATTCGGTAGTTCTCTTATATACATATACAGTCACCTACCTGGACAACCGATTCTTTAGAAATGCTTAGTCGCGCTAAAAGTCGATCGATACATGTTAAAATCAGCACAATTCAGAGATACACCTTTTGCTATGAAATTAATTTTCTCGGCCAAATATAAAGAAATATTTTTTTTTTCTTCAGTAATGTCAGTTAAAAACTTGGTGCTTGGATATACATGTTTTTTTAAAATCCTGGTGTTAAAATTAAGCATCAAATTGTATCTTTTAGTGTGATATTTTTGATTTTTATAGGCCTTGAGTTCGCCTGCGAGCTTTTTACGGAATTGATTTTTTAGCGTCTCAAACTAATATAGTTTGCTAAAGAAAGATATTTCCCACCTCTGTAAAGCACATCGTGTGGGTCTATATATTATAGTTTTGTCAGAATGTCCGTTTTATTTACCCTTTTTCCCTTCATGCTCTGAAAATGTCAAACTCGGTGCTTTTATCTCGTGCGCAACCAGCAGAAATAGTCGATATTTTCATTGTTGTCATCCAGGGCAATTTTCCATTGAAAAGCAAAGATCATGAAGATTGCTCGACTAGCGATTTGGTAGCCCAAATCCCCAATTGGTAAATGAGGTGAATTTTAAAAATTTGCTCCCGTGATAGCCTGCAATTTCAATTTATATGGATTCCATGATTATGAAAACCATTTTGTCTGTCTGTGTGTTTGTTTACCTAGGTTCATGAAAATCCACGGTCCAAACCTAGAAAAATTAGCGTGTTATTATAGGGGATTTTAATCTTCTGTCCCTCCTATCTCCATGTGAATTTTGTATGACCTACCCCTGCCCCCCCCCCCCCATCGCGGGTTGCCATTTTCATTACACCCTTCAGACTTGTGTTCGGGTTTCTGTAGAGATTCATCAGTGTTCGGGTTTGTTTTTAATTTGACATGTAGGCCTATATATAGGCCTAACCATATTTGTCATAATTAAGCGCTATACCTAAATGTATAGCTATGCTATATATTATTATGTAATATCATGTACATGTAGGCCTATAGGGTGGGGTCGGTGCAGATGTGTGTTAGGTGGGTAGCGGGGGTGTATGTAGGGAAACTTTGGTGTGGTAATCAACACACTTTAACCATGACTTTCAATGCAAGGCTTATTGTTGCCACAAATGTTTTTTTTTTTTTCCTTAAGGTTATTTAATAAGTTTTTATAAACTTCCATGTTTAACCTGGTATTGTTTTGGCTGCTTCATTAGGGCCTATGACTTTCGGTGGGTTTCCAAAAGCAGTTTCAAACAAACACAAACAAAAGGCACCATACCCAGTCACCTTCATGACAATTGAAACACTACGTCAAGTATTAACATCCAAGTTGTTCTGTTTTTAGGCAAGCAATTTTAAATAATTGCTTGAACAGGTTTTTGTTTAAAACAAAACCTGTTTAAGTTAACAATGAAAATGAATGGTTCTTATAAGGCACAATCTCTGATGAGGAACTCAAAGCGCGTAAAGCACGAAATTTACAAACAAACATAAAAACAATCAATTTATAAAGATGTTTAAAAAAAAAACCTGTTTAAGTTAACAATGATAATGAACGGTTCTTATAAGCTACAATCTCTGATGGTTCTTATAAGGACAATCTATTTCTGGCGTTTAAATAACGAAAGTCTGGAGCGTTACGCCGGGGCGTTACGAAGGTTATTTCTTTGGAAGTGTGTTCCAAACAGTTTGCTTGATCATAAAACATACAGCGTAATATAATGTTTTGTAAAAGAAAGTTTTGTTTAAAATATTGCCCAATTGCATGTAAGCCTTCGGGCAAAGTTGTTTTGAGGAGAAGCAAATTTCAACACATTGGTCCGAATCACTCACGTGATGATGAAATATCCTCATCGTGCTATAAACATGATCAGTATAGGAGCGCTATTAGGCCTGGGAATTTCGTTGCTATATTGAAGTTCTGGCAACACTGTATCATGCCGGTATTCCTATTAAACCCAGGGATATCGATCCACAATGCTAGTATTATTAGCCTTATATTTCACGCGTTGATTTTGAAAAAATTTCAGCCGGTGAAAAATGGTGAAATCAAAACGTAAATTCTGACAAAACTATGATATATCGCTCACGGTGATGTGCGTTAGAAAGTTGGGAAAAATCCTTCATTAGCGTACTATATTACTTTGAAAAGCTAAAAGGTTGATCCAAGAAAAGGCTCGCGGGCAGAGTTTAAGCCTATCAAAATCGAAAATCTTACACGAAATGACTGAATTTCACGCCTAAGTTTAACACTAGGATTTGAAAAAAAAATAAGTATCAAGCACTACAATTTGACCTGACATTTACTGAAAAATGAAAATGATTGCATTTCATTTGGCCGAGAAAATTAATTTTACATTGAAAAGGTGTAACTCAAAATTTAGCTCGTTTCAACACCAAATTCGATCGTTTGTATTGCCACATTAAATGACTGAGTGAGCCTTGCTAAACAAAAGAATCGGTTGTCCAGGCTGCTAACTGTATATATTATAAAATATACACGGAAGTACATCGTTAAATCATGGACTATAGAAAATTTCGCAGTCATGCTCTTTAAAAATAATAATAATAACTGCAGGGTGACCATGATTTACAAACGAGTAAAAAAGCATTATATATATTGCAACTCCCATTAAAAAAATCAAAAGTTTTGTTAAGTTATGGAAAGTCAAGCATAATTAATTTTCCAGTAAAATTAATAATAAGGTCAAAGGAAAAGAAATTTAAATGATAACCATTTGAATATTTTCGGCAGTTTACGGAAACTTAAAACTAGTATAGGCCCTAATCAGTAATTCAAACTCGTAAGCTGTGTTCACACATGCACTTATTACCGGTAATATTTTATCTAGGCTTATGTCCGATCGAATTAAATATTTCCGCTAATCCCTTAGTGCGTCCACATTTGTCGGCAATATGCTATACGCTGGCGAAGTTACGTAATAATCGGATTAACTACCATAGCAATAGGTGAATCATGCTGATTAGTTGCACCTGTAAGATTAGTATCTTTGAAAAGACCGGTATTGTATTCAATCTATGATTGCAGACATACAGGTGATGAGTGCAACCTGCTTGTAGTACAGCGCGAAATGTTCAAAATTGTTTTCACCTATTGCTATGGTAATTAATCCGATAAATGACGTAACTTCGCCAGCGTATGCCCGACGTGTTATGTCCGTTAAAGCCTATTACCGGTCATAAATCTCTTCTTTCTACATGAGCATCATCAGAAAATTTAACCCGATTTTAAATGTTTTCACTGAAAATTCACTTTCAATAAACGCCCTCTTTAGAACAAATTACAGACAATGCGGTAGGTATGTCATGTAAGAAAAATGCAAATTCAAAAGTTCCAAAATTAAGACCAATTTTGTATTTATGTAGGTTCTATTATTATTATTATTATTATTATTATTATTATTATTATTATTATTATTATTATTATTATTATTATTATTATTATTATTATTATTATTATTTTAGTTTGACAAAGTAGTCCCATTTTACAGTAGACTTAGCTCTATATCGCATTTTATACATGTAGGCCCTACTATGGTGGACATCTTTGAAAAAATGACAAAAATAAACAAAATTACACTGACTCCCATCATCATGCTATTTTTTTCTTGGTGGGGGTCCCAAATTTACAAAAAGTCGGTTTCAATAAAATCGCGACCTCCCCTATTTCGGCAGCAAATATTTCATACCCCCCCTCCCCCTCCGTTTACACCCCCCCCCCCCAAAAAAAACAGGCATCAGTCTTTTTGAATAAAATAAACACACTATCTGTAGTCATGCTGTGTTGTGACTCCCTACATTTTGGTCATCAAAAATATTTTATGACACCCCCTTTTTTTCTTTCCGTATATATTTGGGACCCCCCTAATCAACTTATAAAATGCAATTGCATGCCTTTCTGTTATCATGCTTATGGCTTAATAAATTTCATATCCATCTACATCCAGGGCCATACTGCCCCCCCACTGAACCCTCTGGGGTTAACATTTGCTACCCCCCCAAACTCGTGTAGGTTATCCCAATAAGGATGGTCAATTGCTCCTGCGCCTGAATTTTTCACCCGATCATGGAGGGTGCGATGGAGAGTTTTCAGTGCCTTTATCACTACAGGTATCTGCTCCCCCGACCGTATCGGGACCCCCCTTGTCATGTAATAGCGTGGCTATCTCCTCCCAAAGCTTTTTTTATCCCAGAAATACTTTCCGTGTCTCTCCAAATTTTGAGTATTGCCAATGTTTCCTTGTCATTCCAATTGACCCCTCTATGGAAACGGGAAATCACAAGCAGCAAATAAAAAAATAAGCTAAAAGGGAAATGTAAGAAAGAACAGATTTTAATGTTAATTTTCAATGATTCTACCTGTTCAGTAATTCTTCCTGTTATAGTGAACGCTCCCATTTACTCATCTAACGGTGATGTCCGAAAAAAATAATCGCATCCCCAGGCCTTGCCGTTTGAGGCGAGCGATCGCTCTCGCTCGCCGCCGCTCGCCCAAACTCGATTTTTAGTGCGCGATTTTCCACTCGCCATAGACACTAAATATCACTCGCTGCGAATCTCCCAAAATCAGCCACTGAATCAGCCATTTCAGTATTTAATCGATGCTGTACTCCCTCCAAGCGTAGAAAGTGAAAAATGTTAGCGCGCTTCGCGCGCATTTCAACATAAATGTACATAAATACCGTGTCAAGACAGAAACTCTAATTGATTATTTCCTAAATAAGTGATATTTGTGAAAATTCGACCACTCGCCTACAATCATGCTAGCGAGTGATTAACCACTCGCCTTTAAAATCTAAACGGCAAGGCCTGCATCCCGCTAGTTTATATTAATATTTGCAGCTGCAGCCATAAATTACTCCAGATGCTTAAAATTTTCCGCGAGTGATATAGGCCTACTCACAATTAAATCCGACAGCCCAATAGTGCTGCGTGTCCACACGTAATTACTATTACCGGACGTAACGTTTCGATCGGTCTTAACAGCTCTTAACTCTGGTCATCTTCAGCCTTAAATTGTCGGATTTAAAGCACATTACGTCGGATATAGTAATTTTTTTATATCCGACGCTCATTCACACTGCCACTTATATCCGATACTATTACCGACGTAATTTAAGTCCGGTAATAGTCCGACTGTGTGAACACGACGAGTCGGCAATAGCTCTATGTCCGACGTGTTTATATCCGAGCTATTACCGGTCATAACTAACCGGAAATGGTCAGCAGAGCTAATGTCTCCTTCTCTTGCCAGTTCATTCCTCTATTGCGTTTGATATTCGCACCTGCATCCATGATGATTTTGTTTTATCTCTCACTGGTCACACTATTTATACTTTGCTTCAAATCAGTTGCGCGAGTGATTTAATTTAACCCGGAAGTGTTCTTCACGCTGAATCACGCAGAAAGGTGAAAGGTCACAGTTATATCCGACAGCCCAAAAGCGCTGTTCAGTGTTCACACGTAATTACTATTACCGATCGTAACGTTTCGATCGGTCTTAACAGCTCTTAACCCTGGTCATCTTCGGATTTAAATTGTCGTATTTAAACCACATTACGTCGGATATAGTTATATCCGACGCTCATTCACACTGCCACTTATACCCGATACTATTACCGACGTAATTTAAGTCCGGTATTAAGTGGTTTAAGTCCGACTGTGTGAACAAGGCTGTAATAAGTTAAATAAATGCCAGAAGCCATTCTATATATCCGACGCTCATTCACACTGCCACTTATACCCGATACTATTACCGACGTAATTTAAGTCCGGTATTAAGTGGTTTAAGTCCGACTGTGTGAACAAGGCTGTAATAAGTTAAATAAATGCCAGAAGCCATTCTATTGTCAGTCAGTCATCCGGTCACAGATTGATCTCGATTTTCTTTTCACAGCGCTTGCCGTGGTCATGGAGATTGCTGGAAATCGGTCTTTTAAAGATTTGTTTTTGTGTATTTGAACGACAAATTGGTTGAGAGAACTACATGTATCAGCAGGTAAAGGATAATTACATGATATTTTTTGTTGAAAAACTGTGAATTTAAATGGTAAAATGTGTAGTCTAAAATTAGCAAATTTTACTGAACAAAAACCAGAATAAAATTTCACCCCACCAAAAAATAAAGGGTATCAGCGGGAAGCTGGATCTTTCAACTAAATAAAGTTCTGTGTACGTGAAGTCCAATTTGGCTTAAGAAAGTCAAGACCACGCAAAAGGTGAAGCTTCACAATTCCATGTTCTATAAGCTGCATATCCTATCAACGACTGCTATACCTTGTTTAGGACATTCTAAAGAAGTACCTGCATGTGCATTATGCAACCATGACTGTTTCAAAATAGCCCGCCAAAGTCATGCAGGTAACTCCGAGGTCGTGCATTGAATTAGTTTGAATGAGGAATACTACGGGAACCAGTGCCTTTTGTTAGAAGTCACACATGAGTGAAGTGGATAACCTCTATTATTACTTGCCCAAAAGCGAACACGCCATTGAAAATACAAATAGAACTAGATCTGGTTACAGATCTGGACCTAGCCGGGGCCGGAAATGCCAGTCTTAACTTAAAGTTTGACCTTTGACCGGCTATTATGGACATCTCACACCATTAATGGTGCATCACTGTAGCATGTAGGGGCTTTATCCGTCTTCCATATGCTGAGATACAGCAACTTTTCTGTAGTTTTAAACACTTTTTTGCAAATTTGACGTTTTGACCTCCTTAATGACCTTTGACCCCAATATAAAAAAAACCTCATTTACACCGAGAAAATGCATTGTTACAGTTTAAATTAAAAAATCTACTATCTTTAGTTATGGAGATAAAAATTCTTGAAGTTATTTAGCTTAAAACCGGAAATGACGTCTAAATGACCTTTGACCAAAAAAATAAAAATACTGTGCATACATCGGGTAACACTAATGCATATATGAAGTTTATGTCACTCTGGGCTGGTTACGTTTTGAGATATAAAAAAATGAACATATTTGATGATTTTTGGGTTTTGACCGGAAGCGACCCCTTAATGACCTTTGACCCCAAAACTGTAGACACCCCAAAGACCCTGGTTAGTAGCAATGCATATGTGCTAATGACAGCACTCTGCTATGTAATTTGTAAAAACAGTGATTTTTTGAATATTTTAGCTCTCAGACCGGAAATGACCCCTTAATGACCTTTGACCCAAATTCTGTGAATAAATTATAGACACCGACCAAAGTCAAGTCACATGACCTAAGCATGTCACCATCACATGTTATTTGTGGAAGAAGAAGCATTTTAGAGTAAAATCACATTTTTGCCATTGTGAGCAGGTCAAAGGTCAAATGGAGTTCAATGTCATGTCACATGTGGGGACATGGTCAGTGGTGTTTGTGACCAAGTATGGTCAAAAACTGTCAAAGCATAACAGAGCTAGGGCGAAACGTGGCAAGTCACGCACGTGTTGCCAGAAAGAAAGAAAGACTAGATCTGGTTACAGATCTGGACCTAGCCGGGCCGGAAATGCCAGTCTTAACTTAAAGTTTCACCTTTGACCGGCTATTATGGACATCTCACACCATTAATGGTGCATCACTGTAGCATGTAGGGGCTTTATCCGTTTTCCATAGGCTGAGATACAGCTACTTTTCCGTAATTTTAAACATTTTTTTGCAAATTTGACGTTTTGACCTCCTTAATGACCTTTGACCCCAATATAAAAAAACCTCATATACACCGAGAAAATGCATTGTTACAGTTTAAATTAAAAAAATCTACTATGCTTAGTTATGGAGATAAAAATTCTTGAAGTTATTTAGCTTAAAACCGGAAATGACGTCTAAATGACCTTTGACCAAAAAAATAAAAATACCGTGCATACATCAGGTATCACTAATGCATATATGAAATTTATGTCACTCTGGTCTTGTTACGTTTTGAGATATAAAAAAACGAACATATTTGATGATTTTTGGTTTTTGACCGGAAGCGACCCCTTAATGACCTTTGACCCCAAAACTGTAGACACCCCAAAGACCCTGGTTGGTAGCAATGCATGTGTGCTAATGACAACACTCTGCTATGTAATTTGTAAAGACAGTGATTTTTTGAATATTTTTAGCTTTCAGACCGGAAATGACCCCTTAATGACCTTTTGACCCAAATTCTGTGAATAATTTATAGGCACTGGATATAGCCGATGCATATGTGAAAGTGACGTTATTATATGATGTAACATGTAGGAGTAGAAGCATTTTGAAGATATTTGGTTTTATACCGGAAATGACCCTTAATGACCTTTGACCCCAAATTTGTGAATATCCTATAGACACTGGATATAGCTGATGCATATGTGCAAGTGACGTCATTGTAGGATGTAACATGTAAGAGAAGAAGCATTTTGAAATTTGTTGCCAGAAGAAAGAAGCAGAAGAAGAAAGAAGAAAGATCCGATAGCATCACAAGACCTAGCCGGTGTCCCGGCTAGGTAAAGAAAGATCCGATAGCATCACAAGACCTAGCCGGTGTCCCGGCTAGGTAATTTCGCCCCTAGTTTGTGTAACAGTGGATTGGTGTGTAGCCATATATCTAAATAAACAATGGGGCCTAGCTTTGTTGTACACAAGGACAGGGTGATGTATGCATTTTGCTGACAGTAAACAAGTCAAGAGTACTGTTGTTTTCAATATGTGATGCGATCAAGCAAAATCAGTCGGAACTCGGCAATAATAAATTTTCAGTTTCCTATAGGATAGTAAAAAGCATTTACATAGCTAGATTTTGCAGAAAACCCCATTGAAATTGAACAACCAGTTCCAAAGATATGAGCAATTAAAGAGTTTCCAAAACAAGAAGAAACAAAAGGAAAAGTTTCCTTTGTTTGGCTATATCTCAAAATCAATATTTCCGAGTTCCGACTGATTTGGCTTGATCGCATCACATATGACCATGGAAATAGCAGATGAGAAGGAATCACAACGAAATCGATCGCCTGTGACTAATCCCTCTTATCTATTCTTCATTACAAAGGAAGAGGACTCAACAAATTCCCTTTTGAGGACACTTATATTGTCGCCATCAGCGTGATTTGGTAGCATAACTGGAAATTCATAGCGATAAATCTTTGCGCTTTAAACCGGTTGGTGTGACCTTGGACGATAAAGCGCAATTTTAACGTTCATTTAGACTGGATTCTATAAACATTTGCTGCATTTTCAGATGCAGAGAAGTCAAAACAATACTAATATTGGGAAATTTAATCAAAATACGTTGTATTTTCGACTAAAGGCACTTTAAAAAAAAGTTTTACATTTTGTGAGGATAATCGTATCTTCGCTGACCCCAAATTTAATTAAAATGTAAAGGTATAAAACAAGTTGTTCCGGTTGTTTCCGAAAAATGGCAACAGATTTTATCATAAGACAAACGGAAAATCAATTCTATCAAATGATTGCCTTCATATGAGCCCCAGACCTCCCACATAGATAAATTTCCCCCTAAATGTGTCAAATATATGACTTTCTACTTCCGATTTTGGTAATACATCCTTCCCACAAGGCATTATGTTTGGCTATGTTATCCCATCTGTCCCATAATTCATTCATATTTCCCGCCCTTTTCTGCTCACACGGCCGCATATTGCATTTAGTCCATGAAGCAATGGTCGCTTGACGGTATCCTTAGAATTGAAAATGTCATGTCATAGAAATGTTACGTCACCGATGACCATCGTGTTGGGATATAATCCGAGGATTATGATATAACAATAGCGGTTGAAGTGTATAGAAACGTGAATGTACATCATAGATGAACTCCTGGATGGGGCAGCTTTAATTAGCATGAGGCCGCATTGATATGTAAATAGCGTATTGTTATTTAAATTTGTGCCCAGACGTATTGAGGGCGACAGTCATGTTATCCAGACGGAGATGGCTGCATATGCCGGGCATGTCAATTTGCTGAGTGAAGGCTGATACTCACCTTTCTGTATAGGTAATAAGCTATTGTCTGTCCAATTAACTTAGACACCCAGTTTTTGTTACTTATTTGAAAAAATATCCACTTTTAAAGAAAGTCATGAAAGAAAAGTGTTAACATTCGCTGAGACCTAACGGGATTTTTGTGTTTCCAAAGCATTGAGTGAGAGTTTACCAGAAATTCTATTGAAATTGGAAGGTTTTTCTGAACACTTTAAAAATAATCCGGTAGAAGTTGGGTACCACTATTTTGGAAGGTCTCATTATACAGATTTGTAGGTATGGTGATTTTGGATAGTGAATGGATGAATAGTAAATTAATTATACTTCTCACCAAAAACATTTTATAAAAATGAAAAATATAATTCAGTTCATAAAATGCAGACAGTGTTTCTAATTGGCATATTTATTCTTAGTGTATTAACTATAAGTGATCCCAGCTGTCCCTCAACCAATTACAACAATTCGGCGCGGCTATTTGAATCTTGTTCTGTGCATGCTTTTGGCTTGGCCCAATTCTAAGAAAATACCAATTGTATGCACTATAAATGTTCTGATGTTATTGGTGAGGAGTATAATTCACAATACACTCCAGCCACATAGTAACTTGCTCTATCATTTGTTATAATGCACCAACTGTGACATCTTTTGAGGTATAGAGGTTGAGCATGGAATTATTGATTGGCTCCAAACAAAGGATTTGAACCGGTGTCCTTCACCGAAATCATGGCACAGTGCAGTCCATTCAATCAAATATTGTCATCAACCTATTTGATCGCAGTGTATTTGTTATGTGTGTGAGACGACCTCTCGCGGTAGATTGCATTTGAGTAGACACCATTATTGTGAATTAGTAAAAGGATCAAAGAAAAAAGGGTGGAATCACTGATCAATATGCATGATTACAATGTTCAAACACCCTTACTGTAAATAGATTATCCCATCAAAAGTTTCAAGTCATTAGGAATATTCGGCTGGACCCAGATATCTTGCTGTAAATCGGTCAAAATTGAATAAAAGTAGACAAGGAAGAATATTTTTTCATCGCTTTACTAATAATTTCTGTTAGGTCTGACCGTGTTTAGCAACTTTTCTTTCATGACTTTTTTCCAAAGTGAAAACTTTTCGAAATATATCCTAAAAACCGGGTGTCTAAGTTATTTGGACAGACAATAGTATATTTCGTGCACCAGTTGGTTATAACAAAAAATTAGTATCGTATTAAATATATTAAATGTATAAACTTTGAAATTTACATGAATTTGAACAGCAGAGCTTCGAAATCGAGCTAAGTCAGGTGATGTGAAATTCTGCTGCGTGACCCCCTCTGCGTGGTAGAATTATATTCATAAAACATTTAATTTAACAGATATGATGGGCAGCCAACCACGATTTATCAGCATTTAACATATATGTTAATTAACAAAGATAAATAATAAAGAGTACAAATGGCAATTAACTAGTAAACAATCCTGAAATCTTAAAATGTTGCCACGTGCTTTCCCGACCACATGATATGTGAACATGTGACCACTATTCAGATTTACCGTAAATATTTGGAGTATTGTTGCCTTTGTTGTACGGCTTGCACATACACTGTGCATTTCTTTACCTCCGTATAAAATCAATAATTCATGCTGGGAGCCAAGTAACATTCTGTCTGCTCAGTGCAGATTGGAATTTTATTTTACTTGAGAGCATAATAGAAATACATAACACGAATAGGGCGCCATAATGGAAGGTCAGGTCGGGTATCATCAAGGTTATTATAACTAAAATACTACTTGTATTTCACACCTTGCCTTGACAACGTTCAAACAATTTTAAACAATTTTAAAAGTCAGCATAAAGGTTTGTGTTACATTATTTGGACGGTGTTAATTAATTCCAGAAATAGAATCACGAGTGAGCCACTGAGTGGGTATAACATTGCTATTATTGTCACCGAATTAATCATATCTCTGGTATGGCTTAGTGGTAAATACATGTATTTGGAAGTTCGATCTGGGTTCGAACCCCGCAAGCACCTCTCTTTGATTTTTGATTTGATTTTAACTCATATTTTTAAATCCTAGTTTTCATATCTTTATTAAAGCCATAATATACGATTTCGGGCAAATTTGAAGTTTTGTTATTCCTAAAATTATAACAATATTTATAATATTAGTAAATAACTGTCAGGAAGGTTTTCACGTTACATTTGAAGCAGAAGTAGCGAGATAAAAATGAAAGAAAACACTTAATATCTTGACCGCTTAACTGTTGTGTTCTATGGGGGATTAGTCTTAATAAGACATCAAAGTTACAACGAACTGGGCTGATTCCAATTAGGTGTTATCCGAGGTGTAAGTTGGATATTGTATAAAAATTACAAATATGCCAAAATATTAGGTTTGAAATTCGTGCATCTCATGATTTGATATGTATACATAAAAGCTCATAAAATATGTTGCCGATAGGGTCTAGTCCAATTAAAAAATCGTGAAAATCTGTGTTGACGTTCCTTTATTTTATAGGCATATATATATATTCTTGAACTTTTAAAGATTACTTAAGTTTGACATGCTTTATTTGATTATTTCATATTGAAAGCTACTGAACTTAAATGCATTTTTTTTAAAAGATATGAACTCGAATGTAGGATTAGGCTTAAACATGAACAAGAAATAAATCATGAAAAAAGTGGGCCTTCAAGCTGACATTCATTTAGGCCTATATTATTAAAGACAAAAGGGAGAGGAAAAAAGAAAAGAAAAACGCACTGAAAAATTCCACATCATCGAAAAGATAACATGGGAATCAAACTCTCAACCTTGCACACCTTCGCTCTGTCCACTAAGCCATCGCAACTTGTTCGGGCAAAGGGTATTCTTTTGCTATCTTATTTCTCGTTCAACATGTTCAAGGATCTCACTCAACAACAATCTTTTCAAAACTGCTTGTACTTCAGTTAAATGAGATGATACTACCTTCTTTGACGACTACAATATTTTGTTACAATTTGCATTCATAAAATATATAGACGTTTTTAATTGCTATATTAATCAATATAACATGTATAATAGACAGCGCCGGCTGGGATCCATTTCGTGAAGCATCGTGACACTTGCAACGTGCGCTTATGACACGAGAACTCAAAGAACGCAACTTTTCAACCTACGACTAGGTTGTTCCACCGCTCATTTTCGCTGAAATTTTAATACAAGCTGTGGTTAATTAATGTTTATCATATCAGAAAAGCATTAGACCGGCGTTTCCTCAAAGCTGTATATATAAGCATTTTAGTGATCGTGACATGCATTTTCTGTCATTTTTTTAGGCTACTTCGCGCACCAAAAGCATTCATTTTTTCCACAATAATTCAACTTTTACACGTTATTCTTTGCCTTATACGCATGTTTCATATCTTATCTATGGGCTCAATATGGAAATGAAGGGAGAAACGACTCGTGTATTCCATTTTTTTGATGTTTTCTGAAAAACCGTATTTGCCACCTGATTTTCTACATTGCGTTACGTAACAGCAGAGGTCACGCCGGTAAAAATTACCGGAAGTGAGCTAAGTTGCTGTCGTACTGTAAATGGAGCAATATACGACCCGTGTCTTCCATTTCTGGAGCTATTTTGATAAAAAGCGTTTGCCGGCTAAGAAGTAGGGCTAAGTGACCGCTTATAGGTTGAATTCCCAGTCTGCCTAATCATGAAGCTCCCGTGGCCAAGTGGTTAAGGCGCTGGTCTCGTAAACCAGAGGTCCTGGGTTCAATTCCCGGGCGGGATCACTTTTCCTCTTTCCTCCTTTAATCATTGCTCGACGGCGAAACTGATAAAATTGCATCATAGTTTAAAATTTCACCATTGTGTTACGTAACCCGTGTTCACCAACCCGTATAAATTTTCTGTCGAACAAAAGAGGTCACGAAGTTGCTGTCGTACTGTAAGGCCTGTAGTTAAGCATTTTTTTGGAACTGGCCGCTTTATTGGGCGATCTATCGAGTATCGACGAGTAATGATCCGGTGGAAAAATCACCAGTCCGGCAGAAGATTCGGTGGGATATGGAGTCCGATTCCCGTTCGTCTCTTCGATGCGTTGTGGCCGCTAATAATCCTGCAGGCATCTTATATCCGATCGTTCAATGTCCGACAAATGACCGGATTTGGGGGTCAGATTCCAGTTCGTGTCTCTATGCGTTGTGGCCGCTAATAATCCTGCAGGCGTCTTATATCCGATCGTTCAACGTTCGACAAATGACCGGCGAATCCTTCCCATGTGGCACCAGCAGAGACGTCGACCATATCAAAATGTGGGGGAAGAGAGGGTGTTTGAGAGGGTTTGAGGCCCTTCAGAGGCAGTGGCGTAGCAAGCACTTTTTCAGAGGGTGGACAAAGTGGGAAAGACAACTTTTAAGGGGGAAAACTTCATCAGTTGGATGAAATATTACAAAGCAAATGCATAGTAACAATACTGTGTGACGTTTTGTTCCCCAAATGAGAACAATAATCTGCATATTGTTATGCAGCATTGTTATGGTAAATAATAGTACAACTCATTGTTGCTAATGTCAAACTTGTCAAAGTGATTGTGATTGTATGATGAGAGCATGATATAGTGTTCGCTTCATTTACTTACGTCATCAGCCAAACGGGGGAAGAACACGTACGCTTCAAACGGAGAAAGAACACGTACGAGGCTAAACTTTACCAACACAATTTCTCATTTTTCAGGAGAAATACGCATAAAAAAATTGCAACGAGTGTCAACTTGTAATGTAATAAATATTCTCTTCGAATAGAGATAAACTTGTTTTTGCAATAGACCTGCCCTTTAAATGAGAGACATGAGTAAGATTGCCCACTTGAAGCACCAGTGTTGCATATAATTGACTTATCCAAACTTTATTGACAGACATAAGTGTGATTGACAGCACCTATTATTACCTCTTGAAATGAGAAGCATGATGCCCCAAACGTAACAATCCCTCATTTCAAATCTTTAGTTTTGGTTTCTCTTTTGTTCAGAAACCAAAAATCAAGGGATTAAAAAGTAGAGCAGATCTGGTCTGCAATCATAACACTATTATGCTGGGAGGGCACAGTATAGTGTATATAACCAGAAGTATACAATAGCCTATTGTGCTAACATAATTATCATCATGATTGGTATCGGAAATCTATCCCCGCGGACGACAGGTGATGCTCTCTGTCGAAGGTGGCATATTACACTCCGAGTTCTAGGCCTAGAAATCATATACATGCGTGTATATTGATGGATGGGGTGGGGTGGGGGCTTTGTTTGTTTGTATGAAACATAAACGATGCATGGAGATGATTTGATTATGAATTAGTTTATTATCCCCGGTAAGCACAACCATACCTCTTTAAGAGGGGCTCCCCTCTCCCCCACCTATATAACCACCTCTTCCCTATTAAGTGTCTCCTTCCCCCCTCCTCCCCTACATTCGATATTTTCTCTATCTCGAGCTCTCCTCCCCCTTCTCTTTTCACTTCCAATGCTCTCTCCCATCTGTTTCTCTTTCTCCCTGCCCTTACCCACTTACCTCCCCCACACACTCCCACACTCACACAATCTCTTCTCCCCTCTATCTTCTACTTTTTCCGTTAAAAATTGCTTCAGTAAATGTTATTAGCAGTTATATAACGACCTTCCATCGATTCTGGTACATGGGATTAAGGACATGAATCGATTTTGTTTATAACACCTATACAATTACAACAGTCGCTCCTTTTGTAATGTCGAATGCACATATTTCGATGGTCTATATATTTTCACAGCTGAAATAGCCCTGGCTTATTCGATTTTGTAAACCACGTCTTTCAATGTAGATTGCCATGCTCGATTTCTCTCCTCGTGAATATTGCACTGCGAAATTTAAACATTTCTTTTGTATTCTTAGATCATGTAACTTAAAATCAAATAATTTTCTTCTTAACACCACTTATAAGAAACTGGAACGAAAACCGAATCTGCCTGATACAAATGTTCAGTTTTTAACAAAAGGTAGAAACAAAGAATTCGATATCTTGTGAGTCAAGTGGTTTGGCAGGATAATATATAGGAAACCACGTGACCAAAACCAAAACCAAAACTAAAACTAAACATCTGAAATGACCGAATGAAGTCAAATTAAACATCATCTCACTTAATCCCTTGCGTTTTCGTTTCTGAACAATAGAGCTCCCGAAACAGAAAAGATAAAACGACAGTTATTAAAAGCATCTATTATTATATTGCATCGATGATAAAGAACAAAGAAAAAAATGGTGGTATCCAACGCACTGAAGGGTCTATTGTTCTATTGTGTCCGATTTGAGCATTGACATATTGGAAAATGTTGCCAATCAATATTCATGAGAGTGTACATTCAACGTCCAGTTATCGAAATTGGGTGACTTGTGTTTGGCAGGTGTGAAATATGTCTGAGTGGGTGTTATACTTACGTAACGGATTAAGGTTTTGACATCATTAAATGGCTGCCTAGTGCTGATACATGTATATGCTTAGATTCTATAATAATGATTATTATTTTTTTTATTCATTCCTTTCTTTTCCTTTCTCTGCACTTATTCTTACTTATGCACACACTTAAGCAGTGGCGTAGATTTCTTTTTGACATGGAGGGGGGAGGGAGGGATTTTTTATAAAGTATCCGGTACAGTGGACCTTATGGTACAAATGCGCCCGAAAATGTTAGCATAGGTCTCTTGACATTATGCAGTTACTGTCCGTTTTTCCTATTCAGTGCACACACAGCGCTCCAATTGATGATTGACCTTTAGCTCACTCACGGTATTGTAGGTATAAGCAATAGACTAGTTAGTGGGCTGGAGGAAAAACCCTTCACCCAATAATAGCCATAGAGGCTCACATGTGAATTATAATGTTCATCCTTAAGGGCTGGGGTATGAACGTTTGGACAGTATTTATTGTGGGACATTAGAGCACATCAGACATATCGAATTGCATTCTGAATACGAAGAATGTCATTCTGATATCAAATAATTTTGATTTTTGAAATTCGCAATTTAATACACATTTTATGGCAAATCATTAAAATTGATATTTTTGATATTTAACAGTACTTGAAGTAAACTTAACAAATCTGATGATTTATACTTAAAGTGTATGTGGAAGGTGGGATGAAAAGCCGACGATCAATTGAAAATTTTGACCTTTCGTATTGAAGATATGGATTTTTTTTCTCAAAACACCTAAATAATTAGGTCTTTTTGGGAAAATATATCCATATCTTCAATATTAAAGTTCAAAATTTTCAATTGACCGTCGGCTTTTCCTCCCTGCTATATACACTTTAAGAATATGTCATTAGATTTATATAATTTACTTCGAGGACTGTTATATATCAAAAAATTTTAAAATATCAAATTTTTATAATTTGTCATAAAATTTGTATTATATTGTGATTTTCAAAAAATGAAAAAATATTTGATATCAGAAAGACATGCTTCGTATTCAGAATGCAATTCGATAGGTCTGAGGTGCTCTCATGTCCCACAAAAAATTCTGTCGAAACGCAATAAACACTCATTTTAGATCCCTTAACATACTACAATTTGAAGTAAAAAATGTCACGGGAAAGCTGTTGTCGAGCTGTTTTTCTGAAGAGAGTCTTCCAAAATTTCATAACAGTCGGACGTGTAATTTTAATGGCAAATTGTGCTCAACAGCTGACTCGAGATAGCTCCAACTTCAAGCGAGCACCATCGTGTGATCGGTTTGATCAATTTTCGCCATAGAAGCTGTAAAAAAACTTCAATTCTTTCCCTCTATGGTCATCTAAAATGATTAAATTGCGATTTTGGGAAGATTGTGTTCGAGCCCTCCCAAATATGGAGTTCTGACTGCCCGATAGGGAGCTAAAAATGGAAAAACCTTTTCCAAACCGTGTTAAGTCTAAAACGACATGTTTCTTATTTACTTGTGTGATACGATCACAATAAATGTGACAATTTTGACATGAGTTGTACCATCAACATGGCTGTATAACAATATGCAGACTTTTGTTCTCATTTCGGAAACAAAGTCCACGCTCAGTATTGTAAATGTGCGTTTGCTTTGTAATGGTGCATCCAACTGAAATTATAATACCTATTTCATCACAGCACATTGCGATATGGCACAGGAAATCAGAAACATATGTTTATGGATTTTAACCAGGGATATGAGACACATCCCTGATTTAACATAGTTGAGCTGTTTTGAATGAGGTTTATCTAGGTGTAATGGGGTTTAAGTCCTGCAAAGGTCGTGGTGAATTCTGCTGTATACATGACTGCATAATGAATCTAAACTGGTGAAATATGGGACAAAACTGGAATAAATTCGCGCGAAGCGCTAAACAATGGCATTTTGTGGCTAAAATGGCCAAATAATGAGGTTAATTTCGACAGAAACCAATACATAGGCGTCAATATTGGCGAGATGATCATATTGACCACCCCCTGGCAAAATATTAGGGGAATTTACCCCCCCCCAACCCACCCCCGATCTACGCCTATGTAAATTTGAGCCCTGTGACTCCATCGCTCTCCTTCTCCTCTCTCTCCTTCTCCCTCTTCCTTTTTTTTTGTCTTCCTCCCTCCCCTACAATCTCGATCACCCATCCGCTTCTCCTCTTTTCACCTCTTGACCCCTCCTTTACTACCTCAATTGGTCCTGGCTTTTAAAATGGATATTCGTGATAGTAAGAAATCCATTTGATTTTGTTGAACAGGCCTATAACAACGATAACAACATATAGCTGCGAAGTAGTTACTTACTTTACTTTTACTTTTGTCCTCCGCTTGTTCCTCTCAGAGTCGCGGGGAAATGATGGGACGTCTGTCTTGGGCTGCATGGGTAGCATCTGTCAGGTTGGTATTGTGCCTTGTCAGGATTTTCTTGACCCCCTCAATCCATCTTCTTCTTGGTTTTCCTACAGGCTTGGTACCGGACAGTTTGCTGTTGTAGGTCCGCAGGGCTGGTTGATTTGTGGGCATGCGCATATGGTGACCAAACCATTTGATGCGATGGCTTTCAATCTGGTCTAGCATAGGCTTGGTGCCAACCATGTCTCTGATGACTTCATTTCTAATTTTGTCCCGTCGTGTCTTGTTTACAGCTTTTCGTAGGCATTTCATTTCACAGGTGGTGATCTTCCGTTCAGTCTTTTTGTTCATAGCCCATGTTTGTGCCTGGTAGCAGAGAGTCGGAGTATAGATTGCGTTGATGATTGTTCTTTTTGCATCCATTGGCACAGCTGGGTGGGAAAGTATAGGCCCAAGCATGAAGGTGATGTTGTTTGCTTTCTGGCATCTGGTTTCAATTTCTCGGTCTATCTTCCCGTCTTCAGTAAAGATGCTGCCCAGGTACTTAAACTCCTTTGATTGCTGGAGGGTTGTGTTGTCAATCTTGATGTCCAAGGTCTTTTGGGATCGGCTGATCAGCATGGTTTCTGTCTTTGGGATGCTTATGCTCATGCCATACTTCTGGCAGGTTGCGTGCAGTCTGTTGGTGTGGTTTTGTAAGCTAAGGCTGTCTTGGTGGATGAGACATTGATCATCTGCAAACAGTAGTTCATTGAGAGCTTCTTCATCTAGATTTGCTTCTTGGGTGATCCTGTCCATAAAAATGAGGAACAGGAGAGGCGAGAGGACACATCCTTGTCGGACACCTGACTTCACAGGAAACCACTTGGTGAGTCCTGTCCTTGTCCTGACAGTACAGAGGCTGTCCCTGTAGATGGCTCTCACACTGTCCAGCAGTTGCCCTTTTACACCGTAGTCTTCTAGCACAGTCCAGAGTAGATCTCTGTTTACTCGATCAAATGCCTTTTCTTGGTCTATGAATATAGTGTACAGATCTTGGTTGTACTCAATACTCCTTTCACACAGCTGTCTCAGAGCAAATATGGCATCAGTGCACCCTCTGTTCTTCCTGAACCCAAACTGCGCTTCGCTCAGCTGATGTTCAACAACTGGTCGTATTCGTTTCTCTAAGATCTTTCCATAAATCTTCCCAGTATGGCTGAGCAGAGAGATTCCTCTATATTTGCTACAATCTCTTTTACTCCCTTTTTTCTTCCAGATGGGGACAATTATTGCACGTTGCCAGTCATCGGGTACAGCTCGCTCCTCCCAAGCCCTGTTGAACACTCTTGTCAACCATTTGACTCCTGTATCTCCACAAGCACGTATGGCTTCTGTTGTGATGTCATCAATTCCAGCTGCCTTGTTTTTGGGACTGGTTTTAATGGCATTTCTGACTTCCTCCTGGAGTATGGGTGGATCAACTTCCTCTTGGAACCGAGGATGGAAGGGCTGCTGCTGTTGTCTGTCACCATCACCGCTTGGGTTGAGCAAATCTTCGAAGTATTCTCCCCATCTGTTGGTGATTTCGCAGCTGTTTGTGAGGGGGTTTCCATCCTTGTCGTTTATGATGGCGGTTGGGTCAAAAGGCTCGTCCCGCTGTTCGTAGGCTTTAACTGCTTTAAAGAACTCTCTGCTTGAGCTACTTGATTTTTCTGCCAGATCTTCCCCATATGTTTTCCAAGACTGGTCTTTGGCTTCTTTGATAGTCTTCTTGCAGTTACGCCGGGCTTCCCTGTACTCGTTGTAGTCTGCTTCCAGGTTGCTTTTGGACCATTTCTTGAAGAGTCTTTTCTTCTCTTTGGTTGCTGCTTTGACCGTGTCATTCCACCAGGATGTCCCTTTCACTTGTCCTGTTTTTCTTTTCTTAGTCCCACAGTTTGCTTTAAGGGTGTCTGTTAGAGCATCTTTGAACCATGTCCACTCTTCTTCTGTATTTCCTTCATGATCTGGTAGTTTTTGGAATAGCTGATCCATCTGTTGTTCGATGGCTGCCTTCACTGGTTCTTCTGCTAATTTTCTGAGGTTTATTGTCTCAGGTTGCTGCCTTTTATTTGGCCGTGGTCTTCTCCTGGCACTTGTTTCCATCATGACTGGTCTGTGATCAGTATCTATGTGGATGTTTGGCATTGCTTTAGAGTCATTCACTTTGCATCGATCTGTCTTTTTAATGAGGATGAAGTCAAGCTGAGAAGCTTTGGTGAGGTCATTCCACTTGTACCATGTGAATATTTGGCTACTCCTATGTTGGAAGAATGTGTTTGTGACAAAGAGATCATGTTGGGCACAAAGTTCCAAGATGAGTTGTCCATTGTAGTTCCGACTTGTGTTTGGTGCACTGTGGGGTCCTAGGTAATCTTCCCAAGGTGATCGTTCACTTCCCACGTGTCCATTCATGTCTCCCATTACCACCAGCATATCCTGATTCTTTGTACTGTTTATAACATCAGATAACTCTTCAAAGAATGTATCCTTGTCTTCATCTGAGTAGGAATCATTGCATGGAGCATACACTTGGATGTATGTTGTAACCTCTTTCTCTTGTTGTAATTCTGAGTCTGATTATTCTTTCGGATATGTAGTCAACTTCCATAATGTTCTTAGCTAATTCTGGGTGTAGGTAGAAACCCACTCCATGGACGGCTCTTTTGTTCTTGTCCACTCCAGACCAGATGAGTACATAGTCGTTGTGCGATTCCTTCATGCCTTTTCCTTTAAGTCTTGTATCAGATATTCCCATGATTGAGATGCTATACCTCTGCATTGTTTCAACAATCTCTGGTTCCTTCTGTCCAATTCCACTGACATTCCATGTTGCAGTCCTAGTCGTTGTGCTATTTCGTTGTCTTTTAACAGTTCCGTGTCGTTTTCCATTTGAATCAGTCCGTTTACATTTCCTTTGTTTACTTTGAACGGTAGTATATCAACTGCAGGCTTGTTGGGCCATTCGCAGCTTCCCGGTCCATAAATGGAGCCGAGACAGTTTCCTGCTTATTGGGCAGGTGGGTAGCAGCCGAGGTCCACTAGTTAAAGGGTGGATCGCCTCTCCCACGGAAACACAATGACTGTTGAACCTTAACAGAGACTGTTGAATCTAGAAGGTTTCCTCCACTCACGCTGTCATGTTTCAATCAGTGGCTAAGGAAGTAGTTAATTATAGAAAGTGACACAGAGAGACCTATATACCTAGCAGCAATGACACGTTGTTACGGGTAATCGATCAGCAGCTCTATTGAATTTATTTAAATGAGGCGCCTAAATTAAGGTGGGTGGTAAATAATTCTACAACTCAAGCACACCCTTGGGTGGTATTATAACAAAAGGTACCTCTCGTTCAAGTAGGCGCTTTCACGTGACTTTCATTTGATCACTTATTGACAGTAGCCTGCCTATTATAGCGTTAATGTGCTGTAACCGATTTAATGGCGGAAGGCCTTTGTCCCGAACAAAAGGTACCTTTCGATGAATAACTTGGCGGAAACTCAAATCGGCATCAAAAGAACAAAGCATTACGTAATTATATTTCTTCTCCTTTCTATATCTAACCTCCTTGGTGGTATCACTGATCAATATGCATGATTGCAATGTTCAAACACCCCTTACTGTAAATAGATTATCCCATCAAAAGTTTCAAGTCATTAGGAATATTCGCCTGGACCCAGATATCTTGCTGTGAATCAGTCAAAATTTAATAAAAGTAGAAAAGGAAAAATATTTTTTCAACGCTTTACTAAAAATTTCTGTTAGGTCTGACAGTGTTTGGCAACTTTTCTTTCATGACTTTTTGCCAAAGTGAAAACTTTTCGAAATAAATCATAACTAGACTTAGCTGTGGTCTAAGACCACGAACACAGCCGTGTTGTGACCCCTTAATCACCTTTGACCCCAAAATATATGAAAACCCCATAGACATTGGCTAATGTCAATGCACGTGTCCACGTGGCATCACTTTGTCCATAAATGGAGCCGAGACAGTTTCCTGCTTATTGGGCAGGTGGGTAGCAGCCGAGGTCCACTAGTTAAAGGGTGGATCGCCTCTCCCACGGAAACACAATGACTGTTGAACCTTAACAGAGACTGTTGAATCTAGAAGGTTTCCTCCACTCACGCTGTCATGTTTCAATCAGTGGCTAAGGAAGTAGTTAATTATAGAAAGTGACACAGAGAGACCTATATACCTAGCAGCAATGACACGTTGTTACGGGTAATCGATCAGCAGCTCTATTGAATTTATTTAAATGAGGCGCCTAAATTAAGGTGGGTGGTAAATAATTCTACAACTCAAGCACACCCTTGGGTGGTATTATAACAAAAGGTACCTCTCGTTCAAGTAGGCGCTTTCACGTGACTTTCATTTGATCACTTATTGACAGTAGCCTGCCTATTATAGCGTTAATGTGCTGTAACCGATTTAATGGCGGAAGGCCTTTGTCCCGAACAAAAGGTACCTTTCGATGAATAACTTGGCGGAAACTCAAATCGGCATCAAAAGAACAAAGCATTACGTAATTATATTTCTTCTCCTTTCTATATCTAACCTCCTTGGTGGTATCACTGATCAATATGCATGATTGCAATGTTCAAACACCCCTTACTGTAAATAGATTATCCCATCAAAAGTTTCAAGTCATTAGGAATATTCGCCTGGACCCAGATATCTTGCTGTGAATCAGTCAAAATTTAATAAAAGTAGAAAAGGAAAAATATTTTTTCAACGCTTTACTAAAAATTTCTGTTAGGTCTGACAGTGTTTGGCAACTTTTCTTTCATGACTTTTTGCCAAAGTGAAAACTTTTCGAAATAAATCATAACTAGACTTAGCTGTGGTCTAAGACCACGAACACAGCCGTGTTGTGACCCCTTAATCACCTTTGACCCCAAAATATATGAAAACCCCATAGACATTGGCTAATGTCAATGCACGTGTCCACGTGGCATCACTTTGCTATGCTTTTTGTGGCAGAAGGGGTATTTGGAAGGTATATCGTTTTATACCGGAAGTAACCCCTTACTGACCTTTGACCCCAAATCTGTGTACACCCCATAGACACTGGGTAATAACAATGCATGTGTGCAAGTGGCGTCACTGTCCTACAGAATCTGTGGAAGAAGATGCATTTTAAAGGTATTTCGTTTTATACCGGAAGTGACCCCTTAATGAGATTTGACCCCAAATAAAAAAATACCACATATACATTGGGTGACTGCAGATCATGTGTGAACATACCGTTACTGTCCCATGTTTTACTTAGCTAATAAAATTTTTTGAAGGTATTTCGTTTTATACCGGAAGTGACCCCTTAATGACCTTTGACCCCGAATCTGTGTACACCCCATAGACACTGGGTAATAACAATGCATGTGTGCAAGTGGCGTCTCTGTCCCACGTAATTTGTGGAAGAAGATGCATTTTAAAGGTATTTCTTTTTATACCGGAAGTGACCCCTTAATGAGCTTTGACCCCAAATAAAAAAAATACCACATATACATTGGGTGACTGCTGATCATATGTGAACATACCGTTACTGTGCTATGTTTTACTTAGCTAATAAAAATTTTTGAAGGTTTTTCGTTTTATACCGGAAGTGACCCCTTAATGACCTACTACCCCAATTCTGTGTACACCACATAGACACTGGGTAATAACAATGCATGTGTGCAAGTGGGGTCGCTGTCCTACGTAAGTTGTGGGAGAAGATGCATTTTTAGTTGAAATCACGTTTTTGACCCCTGTGACCCCTGCGTGACCTTTGACCCCGCAAGTTTCATGTGACATGTAGGGGCATGGTCAATAATTATTATGACGAAGTTAGATGAAAATCGATGTAAGCATGTGAGTGCTAGAGCAAATGTAATGGTTGACAGAAAGAAGAAGAAGAAATAAGACCACGAACACAGCCGTGTTGTGACCCCTTAATGACCTTTGACCCCAAAATATATGAAAACGCCCATAGACATTGGCTAATGTCAACGCATATGTGCACGTGGCATCACTTTGCCATGTTACTTGTGGCAGAGGGGGCATTTTGAAGGTTTTTCGTCTCAGACCGGAAGTGACCCTTTAATGACATTTGACCCCAAATAAAAAAATACCACATATGAATTGGGTAACCACAATTCATGTGTGAACATACCGTTACTGTCCTATGTTTTTCTTAGCAAATGAAGATTTTGAAGGTTTTTCGTTTTGTACCGGACGTGACCCCTTACTGACCTTTGACCCCAAATCTGTGTACACCCCATAGACACTGGGTAATAACAATGCATGTGAGCAAGTGGCGTCACTGCCCTACAGAATCTGTGGAAGAAGATGCATTTTAAAGGTATTTCGTTTTATACCGGAAGTGACCCCTTAATGAGATTTGACCCGAATTAAAAAAATACCACATATACATTGGGTAACTGCAGATCATGTGTGAACATACCGTTACTGTCCTATGTTTTACTTAGCTAATAAAAATTTTTGAAGGTATTTCGTTTTATACCGGAAGTGACCCCTTAATGACCTTTGACCCCAAATCTGTGTACACCCCATAGACACTGGGTAGTAACAATGCATGTGTGCAAGTGGCGTCTCTGTCCGACTTAATTTGTGGAAGAAGATGCATTTTAAAGGTATTTCTTTTTATACCGGAAGTGACCCCTTAATGAACTTTGACCTCAAATAAAAAAAATACCACATATACATTGGGTAACTGCAGATTATATGTGAAGATACCGTTACTGTGCTGTTTTACTCAGCTAATAAAAATTTTTGAAGGTTTTTCTTTTTTTACCGGAAGTGACCCCTTAATGACCTTTGACCCCAAATCTGTGTACACCACATAGACACTGGGTAATAGCAATGCACGTGTGCAAGTGGGTTTGCTGTCCTACGTAAGTTGTGGGAGAAGATGCATTTTTAGTTGAAATCACGTTTTTGACCTCTGTGACCCTGCGTGACCTTTGACCCCGAGAGTTTCATGTGACATGTGGGGGCATGGTCAATGATCATTGTGGCCAAGTTAGGTCAAAATCGATGTAAGCATGTGAGTGCTAGAGCAAATGTAATGGTTGACAGAAGAAGAAGAAGAAACTAGACTTAGCTGTGGTCTAAGACCACGAACACAGCCGTGTTGTAAGCCCTTAATGACCTTTGACCCCAAAATAGATGAAAACCCCATAGACATTGGCTGATATCAATGTATGCGTGCACGTGGCATCACTTTGCCATGTTATTTGTGGCAGAAGGGGCATTTTGAAGGTTTTTGTCTCAGACCGGAAGTGACATTTTAATGGCCTTTGACCCCAAATCTTTGTACACCCCATAGACACTGGGTAATAACAATGCATGTGTGCAAGTGGCATCACTGTCCTACGTAATTTGTGGGAGAAAATGCATCTTAAAGGCATTTCGTTTAATACCGGAAATGACCCCTTAATGACCTTTGACCCCAAATAAAAAAATACCATATATACATTGGGTAAACACAATTCATGTGTGAACATACCATCACTCTCCTATGTTTTTCTTAGCTAATGAAATTTTTTGAAGATATTTCAATTTATACCGGAAGTGACCCCTTAATGACCTTTGACCTCAAATCTGTGTACACCACATTGACACTAGGTAATAATAATGCATGTGTGCAAGTGGCGTTACTGTCCTACGTAATTTGTGGGAGAAGATGCATTTTAAAGGTATTTCGATTTATACCAGAAGTGGCCCCTTAATGACCTTTGATCCCAAATAAAAAAATACCACATATACATTAAGTAACTACAACTCATATGTGAACATACCGTTACTGTCCTATGTTTTCCTTAGCTAATAAAAATATTTGAAGGTATTTCGTTTTAAACCGGAAGTGACCCCTTAATGACCTTTGACCCCAAATCTGTGTACACCCTATCTATCTATCTATCTATCTATCTTGCGGACGCATCCGAGAAAGAGTTTACAATTCTTTTCCAGGAATCTCTATCAGCCATCAGATTTGGGAGGTCATTAATTTCTTGATTGACGTCCCTTGCCACACAGTCGATGTAGTTGAATGGTCTTCTTCCTCTACATGTTCGTGGAAGCCTCATACAGATGACATCTGAAATTATTTGGTCTTTTGCACGGTAGCAGTGGCCTGCAAATCTGGCTCGCCGTTGAGCAACGATGGAGGACACCTGTGGAACACCATCATAGATCTCTGCTTTGGTTTTATGTTCACGCCAGGATATATTTCGAACCCTCATCAACAGCCGGGTGTAGGTACCATCAAGACGGTCCTGAAGATCTTTCTTCATTGTCCAGGTCTCACTTCCATATAAGAGGATACTCTCTATGCAGGCTCTAAAGAAGGCAAGCTTGGTATTTCTTGATATGTTGGACTGCCAGATGGTGTGCAGTTTGTTGCAAGCTTTCCATGCTTGAGCTTTGCGAGTCAGAAAGTCTTTCTTGCTGTCGGCAACAAATGAACCAAGATATTTAAAGTCCGACACCTCCTTGAGTTGTGTATAGACACTATAGACACTGGGTAATTACAATGCATGTGTGCAAGTGGCGTCACTGTCCTATGTAATTTGTAGGAGAAGATGCATTTTGAGTTGAAATCACGTTTTTGACCCCTATGACCCCTGCGTGACCTTTGACCCCACGAGTTTCATGTGACATATAGGGGCACGGTCAATGATCATTGTGACCAAGTTAGGTCAAAATCGATGTAAGCATGTGAGTGCCAGAGCAAATGTAATGGTTGACAGAAAGAAGAAGAAGAACTAGACTTAGCTGTGGTCTAAGACCACGAACACAGCCGTGTTGTTACCCCTTAATGACCTTTGACCCCAAAATATATGAAAACCCCATAGACATTGGCTAATGTCAATGTATGTGTGCACGTGGCATCACTTTGCCATGTTATTTGTGGCAGAAGGGGCATTTTGAAGGTTTTTCGTCTCAGACCGGAAGTGACCCCTTAATGACATTTGACCCCAAATAAAAAGATACCACATATGAATTGGGTAACCACAATTCATGTGTGAACATACCGTTACTGTCCTATGTTTATCTTAGCAAATACAAAATTTTGAAGGTTTTTGTTTTTATACCGGAAGTGACCCCTTAATGACCTTTGACCCAAAATCTGTGTACACCCCATAAACACTGGGTAATAACAATGCATGTGTGCAAGTGGCGTCACTGTCCGACAGAATCTGTGGAAGAAGATGCATTTTAAAGGTATTTCGTTTTATACCGGAAGTGACCTCTTAATGAGATTTGACCCCAAATAAAAAATACAACATATACATTGGGTGACTGCAGATCACGTGTGACGAACCGTTACTGTCCCATGTTTTGCTTAGCTTATAAAAAAAATTTAAGATATTTCGTTTTTTACCGGAAGTGACCCCTTCATGACCTTTGACCCCAAATCTGTGTACACCCCATAGACACTGGGTAATAACAATACATGTGTGCAAGTGGCGTCTCTGTCCCACATAATTTGTGGAAGAAGATGCATTTTAAAGGTATTTCTTTTTATACCGGAAGTAACCCCTTAATGAGCTTTGACCCTAAGAAAAAAAAATACCACATATACATTGGGTGACTACAGATCATATGTAAACATACTGTTACTGTGCTATGGTTTACTTAGCTAATAAAAAATTTTGAAGGTTTTTCGTTTTATACCGGAAGTGACCCCTTAATGACCTTTGACCCCAAATCTGTGTACACCACATAGACACTGGGTAATAACAATGCATGTGTGCACGTGGGGTCACTGTCCAACGTAAGTTATGGGAGAAGATGCATTTTTAGTTGAAATCACGTTTTTGACCCCTGTGACCCCTGCATGACCTTTGACCGTACAAGTTTCATGTGACATGTAGGGGCACGGTCAATGATCATTGTGACCAAGTTAGGTCAAAATCGATGTAAGCATGTGAGTGCTAGAGCAAATGTAATGGTTGACAGAAGAAAGAAGAAAGAAAGAAGAAAGAAAGAAAGAAAGAACCTGTAAGAAAAAAGACACAGCCGTGACTAACGTCACGGCTGTGTAAAGAACCTGTAAGAAAAAAGACACAGCCGTGACTAACGTCACGGCTGTGTAACTAGAGCAACTGTGCCCTTTGCAAGGGCACGAGGTAAGTTGGCGGATGATTGTGACGATCTGATCAAGCAATACTGTGCTGGATGCTGGATAGTATTAATTTTAATAAGGCTGTTTCATAAATTGCCGTTTTGGAGCATTTTGAAAAACTTGACCTTTGACCCCTTAATGACCTGAAATAAATTTTAAAATATTTTAAACACGTTTAGAATGTCATAAGGATAATTGCATTTACATTTCAGCTCAATTGAAGCATTTTGAAAACTTGACCTTTGACCTCATTATTGCCCCTTAATGACCTCAAATGAATTGTAAAATATTTTTAACATGTTTAGGATGTCATAAGGATCATTGCATTTAAATTTCAGCTCAATTGGAGCATTTTGAAAAAAACTTGACCTTTGAACCCTTTATGACCCCTTAATGACCTTAAATAAATTTTTTTACATATTTTAAACATGTTTAGAATGTCCTAAGGATCATTGCATTTAAATTTCAGCTCAATCGGAGCATTTTTGGTTAAAATGACCTTTTTTGACCCCTGTGACCTCTTGGATGACCTCTGACGTTAAACAACCCATAACTTTTGTAGCCAGCCACCAAATACTGCTTGTGACTGAGTTTGGTCGAAATCCGATCAAGGATGTGGAAGTAGTAGCAAATTGTGAGAAGAAAGAAGAAAGAGGAAGAAAGAAATGGCAAGAAAGAAATAAGTTAGGCTGCCCGCCTAACTTAACTAAATAACTGTGCCCTTTGCAAGGGCACGAGGTAAGTTAGGCTGATGATTGTGACGATCTGATCTGATCAGCAATACTGTGCTGGATAAGATTAAGCTGCCATTTTGAAAACTTGACCTTTGACACATTTATTTCCCCTTAATGATTGACCTTAAATGAATTGTAAAATATTTTAACATGTTTAGAATGTCATGAGGATCATTGCATTTAAATTTCAGTTCAATCGGAGCATTTTGGAACACATGACCTTTGACCCCTTTATGACCCCTTAATGACCTTAAATGAATTTTAAAATATTTTTTTAATGTTTCAAATGTCATAAGGATCATTGCATTTAAATTTCAGCTCAATTGGAGCATTTTGAAAAACTTGACCTTTGACCCCTTTATGGCCCCTTAATGACCTTAAATAAATTGTAAAATAATTGAAACATGTTTAGAATGTCATAAGGATCATTGCATTTTAATTTCAGCTCAATCGGAGCATTTTCGGTTAAAATGACCTTTTTTGACCCCTGTGACCCCTTGGATGACCTCTGACGTTAAACAACCCATAACATTTGTAGCCAGCTACCCAATACTGCTTGTGACCGAGTTTGGTCGAAATCCGATCAAGGATGTGGAAGTAGTAGCAAATTGTGAGAAGAAGAAGAAAGAAAGAAAGAAATGGCAAGAAAGAAATAAGTTAGGCTGCACGCCTAACTTAAAGAAAGAAGAACCTGTAAGAAAAAACGTCACGGCTGTGTAAAAACCGGATCTCTTGGACTGTTATAGACTGAGTGTGTGGCTCGTACCTAAAGTTGTCGTTGAAGATGACGTATAGCTACAATCTTAGAAATATTTGTTATATAAGTATACGGATACTTTTTAAAGGCCTTTAATGCCCCCTTCTACCCCCGAACAATGTCAGCATGCCCAATATGCTCCTCTCCACCATATCTTCTCTCAACATTGTTTGGTGGGGAAAGGGGAGGGGGAACACGTAAGATGAACATTGAGACAACACTATTATAGTTCTTAGTTTTCAGGGGCGAACTTCGCTATTCCAAAGGTTCGCTATTCCGAAGGTTCACTATTCCGAAAATTAAAAAGGTTCTCTATTACGAAGGTTCTCTATTCCGAAAACAGAAAAGGTTCTCTATTCCGAATATGAAAAAGGGTTCTCTATTCCGAATATGAAAAAAATGGATTCTCTATTCCGAAAACGAAAGAAGGTTCTTTATTCCGATATAAGCCACCGTGTTCTCTACTCCGAAAATGAAAAAAGGTTCTCTATTCCGAATATGAAAAAAGGGTTCTCCATTCCGAAATCTGGGGCTCGTGACCTTTGACCTCTGGGGCCAAGATGGGTAAAGGATAAATCTACGGGGTAGGGCCCATTAGTGACCACATATGGGCCCTGGGGCCTTTTGTAGTTTTAGCGCTAGCCTTGACAGAATGATGTGTTTGATGACGGAGGAAAAGGCCCTAAAAGAAACCAAGCAAAGTTTTTCGGTTAGCCATGATGTTACAAATTCCACTGCATATAACATATTCGGAATAGAGAACCTTTTTCATATTCGGAGTAGAGAACACGGTGACTTGTTTCGGAATAAAGAACCTTTATTCGTTTTCGGAATAGAGAACCCATATTTGAATATTCGGAATAGAGAACCTTTTTTCATATTCGGAATAGAGAACCTTTCTGTTTTTGGAATAGATAACCTGTTTGTGTTTTGAGAATTTTCGGAATAGAGAACCTTCGGAAAAGAGAACCGTTTTTTCGGAATAGCGAACCTTTAATTACATTCGGAACAGCGAATGGTAAAATTACACGTTCGGAAAAGCGAACCTTCGGAATAGCGAACCTTCGGAATGGCGGACCTTCGGAATAGCGAGAGGACCCCAGTTTTCAGTGACTAATACAAGGTGTCCCAGAATGATTTATACCCTGTTTGGGTTATTCCTTCATAATATTAAAAATATTGTCAACAGTGTATCTAACCGTAATAAGTGCAATACAATGCCATACATGTCTCCTACTTATTCTGTGACTTTCATGGAAATAGCTTGATTCGTTTTCGCGTGACATTGCTATTACTGAAAATGGACGAAAACTGCATGTGTGTAATTTGCAGTGCAAAGGCATCATAACACATGGATCCTTTATCACCGTCGTCCAGCCACACTGTGCAATATATTGGAGAAATCGTACATTCTTAAAAGGCAAAACGATATGACCAATAGAAATGCAGTTCATACCTAAAAAAATCTTTTCGGGTATAAATCGTACGCAAATATACTAAGAAGAACATGGAAATTAGAGTACATGTATAAATAAGAGCTTATAACTTAGCGTTCGAACACATTTTTCCGGGGATTGTAGCTCAACGTATTATAGATTTCGCGGACAGCTGATCTTGTCATGTTCAGGACTCGTTTTGAGCTTACTTTCTATGTGTTCTCGACTTGCCTTTGATTTACCTCATGCCATTACTTATTAACTATGGTATACCGGAGCAGCCCAGTTACCACATTTGCCTTGTCTGGTTTATACTTCAACACTTTTAATAATTCTCTAAAAATAAGTTTAATCTCACCTGTTGTTCCAACAATGCAAATAAATAAAACATAAAGAACGATGAAGTACTTCCTGGTACACATAGATGCCATTTTTATTAATGAAGTGTATGAACAACATACTCTACCGATATCTAAACAGAATTGACTATCTAACCTGTATTTTGTGCAATGAACTGTTTCAATGCATATTGTACATTAAGTTTACTTATTTCCTTATTGAACAAAAAATTGTAAACTTGACACAGTATGAAATACAAAAGTACATGCAAACCTAAATGTTTATATTTGAACTAATAGTGTGTATTGTAGAGAAAAAAATAATCATTGTTATAAACACATTAGTGTCTATTTACATGTTTATTGACACCAAGTTATGTTAATAACAACATGCTAAATCATTGTTAATAAACACTCAAAATATACACTATATCGTGTTTAACTTAAATGTAAACATTTGTTGTTTGCAGTATAGTAACACGTTTTTAAGATCATTTCAATTTGTAAGCGCTCTTCAGCAAAGTTATAGTTCATTGAATTCACAACCGTATGACAAAACAGGCGAAAATAGTAACTTTTTGCACAAGATTTACAATTTAAAGAGAATTTGCCATTGCTCATTCTAATGAGCCTAGTAGGACAATATAAGTGCGCTCTTTCATTTAATGACATAAAATTTGAAAAATATTGTAAGGAACACTTGAGGCTTTGACTTTTAAAACCCACATTTTGGTTAAAAATTATGCTGGGATAGGTCGTTTTTAACAGATTTCCCATATTCGCCTTGCTATATACATTGAATTGCGTTATCTGTTGACCTAATGAGAAAAAGTGTTATTTGGGGGAAGTGTTAGCTTTCGTTCTATATAAATAAAATTCTGGTTGGATGAAGGGGAGACTGTGAGGTTTTGACAAAAACCAATCACAGATTTCTATTTTCCACTAGATCTCACACAGCTCTAATTATGATGCTATGCACTCAACAGTGTAGTAAAACACAGTCTTCGTAGAGTTTAGACGGGCGGGGTATGCTTGAAAATGTCTGTGTGCTCGGATGTATCGAGGTGGAAACTGTGCGTAGATGCATAAGAGAATCGTTTTTATAGTCACACCTTTTCATAGGACTCAGTAATTAACATACAATTACACGATGTCTTTTTGCCAGTATTTATATGAAGGACAAGAAAGTTTTTCGTAGGTTGCAACAGTTATAAACACGTGTAACGCACACCCACCCCACCCTACCCACCCCAATGCAATTGCACATTCACCCACTCACAACTGATTTTTTGGTAAACAACCGATTATTTATTTTAATTGTTTATCCAGGAAACGGAAAGTTACCGTTATAATTTGGTTTAAAATCTCACGAATTTGCCGTTAAAATGTCAAGGTCAAACTTGCTCACCCATGATATTTTAAAGTGGTCATATGAAATGTACTGCTTCAGTCAGACTCAAGCAATGTTTTTCAAATCGGATTAGTACATCTCTTTTTGTCGGACTAGAACACATAAATAAAATGATTTTCAGGCTATTGTTTCGTCACTGTTTTGACATACTGTCGTATGACGAAAAATACAGTTTTGAGAAAATCGCATTTAAAGATTTTTCCATTTTTGAAGACCCACTGGAGAGCACCATAGTAAAATAGGGTAGTGTGACGCAGTGGTTAGAGCATTGGTTAGAGCATTGGACTCATGATCGTAAGGTTGTGGGTTCGAACCCCATCTCGGCCATTGCTTCTACTCAACAGACCCTAGAGTAATCATTGTACCGTCCAAAAATGGACCATCAGGCTATGATGTTTCCAAATAGACGTAAAAGTTTGTAGAAATTGACCCTGTGTCAGCTTGGTGAAATGGTGATGGAAATCGCCCCTGCCGAGTTCCTCCGGGAGTTTCCGATAAGAAGAAAAGACAAATACGTTTATTATTATCAAAGAATATAATCAATAATATATCTGTCTTTGTTCTCAACATAATACAAACCGTTTATTCATTCACTAATTAGTAGTAATTAATCTGCAAACTCATACGACAGTATGCCAAAATATGCACAATTTGAAAACCTATGTATTAATAATGATACGACATTGTGATACGACAGTATGTCAAAATAATAGGCAACTACAATTACACGGTGGCCTATGGCGACGTATCCTGATACGCCTGTATGTCAAAATACAGAATGACGTTTTCGGGGGGTTCCATAAAAAACATGTCGTATCACACTAATTAGTGCCATATCTCATTAACTAATTGCATTTAGGTCTCAAAACTTTGTGAATATATAGAGTTTAATTCACAGATTTTGAAAGTTTATATAACTCATTTTGCCCAAAAGTCGTCATACGACAGTATGTCAAAACAGCGACGGTTTTATAAAGTCACAATGCTACTTTTTTTTGGGAACAGTCCATTAACATGATTAGTCTGATGGGTCATTAGTCCGAAAAGTGTTAGGGTTTAGGGGTTTAGAGCATTTTAGGTTTAGGATTAGGGATAATGTTACGGTTATGGCTTAGGGATAGCATTAGGGTTCGGTTTGGTGTTAATTAAGGACTAAGGACTTAGGGTAAATGTAAGGATTAGAGTTATGGTTGGATTTTGGTTTAGAGTTCCGGTTAGGGCTATGTTTAGAGTTAGGATTAGAGCGTAAGTTATTTACAGGTCTAGGGCGAATTACCCTTCGGCCTATTGAGTGTAACCACTTTTTTTTTTGTAAGAAAGGGCTTCAAGGCCGCATTATTGGACATCGTTCAGGTTGGCTATATCCCTGGCCTCTAGCGGTATGTAATACTGCATTTGTTCTATAAGCCATTTTTGCTTCTGATATCCAAACCACTGGAGCAATCTAATTCAAAACGTGGAATGAGCTTGTTTTCAGGATCAGAGTGTTTTTGTGATTCGTGATGTAGAGTAGAAAACACCATAATAAGATCCATTCAGACAACCCACCTTTAATTTGAAGAAAATGTTCTCATGTCGACGTAAACGGTGGGTACACTATATCCTTTCAATAAATAAAATTGGTTATTTGGGATGATATGATTTTATAGTTGTTGTGCTCCTCCACTTACTACATGTATTAAGTTGAACGACAAGTTAACAAATAAACCATTTTATACTGTTAATATAGGGCCTACAGTCTGAAGATTTTAGACAGTTAAAAATGAACTGAGACTTATTTCGACCAAATTTAATAATATAAAGATATCAGAAAGAAATTTTCAGAAAGATGTGTTTCTACATTTTTTATGGACGAATTTGATTTTTTTACTTGATTCGATGCCTTGTTATAATTATACGAAAAAACAAATGATGGCATAATGCATGTGACATCGATGCACCTCATTCAAAGTATAAATAAAGACACATCACATGACACAATGCACATGGTAAACATCGCAATAGTGCTACAATTTAAATATTGAGCACTGAAATTGTCATTTATCACATAATAGGATTTTAATTATTTAATTATTTAACTATTTTAATGTTTTTATCCAGTTCATTTCAGAAATCAAAGTCAGGTGCTTGAAATATTAAAGCACATCGGATTATTATTAACACATACACAACCATTTCAAAGACACCACAGTATCAAAAGATTAAGTTTATTGTCTGTTATTTCTGCAATCTATGTTTCCTTATGTCAAGAAAAACATATATGTGACGTGTCATGTCAAAAGGAGACACTTTTGGGCAGGTTATCAATTTGGAGGTTTTTACATATCTATAATAAAGAGATATTTTGCTCCACAATGCCGTTTTTCCCAATGTAATCGGACATTCCTAAGCGAAGATATTGAGTTTGTAAGTTATGGTATTATAAAATTGGAAATTGAGATATCGGCCTTTAAAAATATTATTGACAATGTTGAGAGTAGGAATTGCCTTGAAAAATATGTCCAAAAATACAAGATGCTAGTTATATTCGGGTCTGAAACTATCAGACAATATTTTTAACATTAATAACATCACAAATTCGCAACAAACCCAAATTGTGAAAAAATCACCCGCGGGCAGATTTTTGGCTATTTCTCCATTTACGATCCTGCCCAAAAGTGTCTCCTTTTGACATGACGCGTCACATATAGTCATGGTCAGGCGAAATTTCAAAATAGCATGAAAACTGTCATATGGATGAATGAGTGAATGTTCTTAGTCAGCCATTAGTTGATAAACAACATTTTGAAAATAAATCTAATACGGGAAACACTTTTGTTTAACATCGCTATGTCAAATTGCGTCTGGAACCACTAGACTTCATCAGGCAATTGACTCGTGATAGACGGTTAGGTATCGTCTTCATGACCCGGCCCCAGGCATAAAATAAGTTTAAGAGGAGACCCCTCTCTTGTATTGCTACCATCATCCTTAAATAAGAAAGGTGCACTCCGCTTTAACGTATCTTATGCATGGGACCGGGCCATCAAGACAATACCTAGCCAACTATCACATGACCAGTACAGCGGGTCGGTTGCCTGATGAAGTCTCCCAGACGCATTTAGTTATAGCAAAGTTGCAAAAACGTATAAGTTCCAAGCCCCGTTCCAGTGTTATTGAAATTTATTTCCAAAATTCAGTTACATGGATGGGCACTAATTATTTGGTACACCCTGTACATTGTACAGAGTGATTGTGAAAAATGCTTGCCCAAATGCATAGTTGTCTTAACCATAATGTGAATTAATGGCACTTTGTTTGTAAAAATAAAACACATTTGCGCATTAGCAATAATGCAAGCTTGACCTTTGGGCATATCCCAGCACACACAAAACATGACATAAAACGTTTAAATGTCGTGTTATATAAAGTGTATAAATCGTTTTGATAACATTTAGAAACGTTTTAGAAAACATGATGCAAAATATTCTAACACAAAAAATTGCCAAAAAGTATTTTGTAATTAACCTTTTGATAACATTATTAAATTGTTGTTTTATTGTCTTTTCATACGAAACGTTTTAAAAATGTTTTCATGACATTTTATAAACCCGACATTTAAATGTTACAAAACCAAAACGCGTTTATTGCACGTTTATAACATTTTAAAAACATTATCGTGTTTGTTGTGATTTCAACCTTATATCAACATATCATGAATATACTTGGGGGGTCATAGAATTTTGAGACCAAAAATAGGGGGAGGGGGGTTATAATTTTTTAACAACCAAAATGGGGGGGTTATATTATTAAGGGCTGGTGACTTTTAACTTAAAAAATCAAAATGTGCGCACAATCTTTATAGTTATACAATGAAAGATTTTTGTGAGGTTCACACATTCCGCTCCAAGATTTTGGCGCCCTCCGCGCCTTACTTCCGGCAATGAATAATTTGTCTTGAGTCGGAAGGAGGGGGGGTCATAAAATTTTTCGACCCACGATAGGGGGGTCATAAAAAATTTAGCCTGCGATAGGGGGTCGTAAAAATTGACTCAGGTCACCGACCGGAGTATAACCCCCCCCCCCACCGAAGAAAATGACATCCCGCTAACCTGAATTCAACCTATAGGTTGGTCGAAATAAGAAACTTTGACGTTGATTAATGGTGATTAATTTTAACCTAAATAAGGTTTTCAACGTTGCATCAACTTTGAAATTAAAAAAAAAATTAAAGTTGATACAACGTTGAAATTTCAACCAGATTTCAACCAAGTTTCAGCCTACAACTTGAAAACTTAGGTAGAGATAAGCAGTGATAAGTCAATAACGTTAAGATGGTTAATGTCAACTTTCAAGTACATGTACAACGTGATTTCAACCTAATTTCAACGTTTTACTTGCTATTAAATTGAAGTGCACGAAGATGTTCAGGGTGTCTATAAGAAACGTGCCCAAAATCAGATATCGTCAATATACATGTAGCAAACTATAGTTTAATATAATGCACTTTTTAGTAATTGCTACAACATTGAATACGTATAACCGGGGTTATGACGACATAGAATGGTATTTTACCTCTCGTATGTACACTCTTAAAACGATGCAGTCGATTTGACTAGATTTCAATAGTAAAATAAGATCGCACTCGATTTTTCGAGTCAAATTTGACCCACAATCATGTCAGGAATCAGTCATATTTTACCCGGAAATCTAGTGAGATATTATTTGACTATCTAGTCACATTAGGTTACACTACCTGAACAAAATAATTAATCATGTCTCACCTCCTTTTTCAACCAAATCGAAGGCAATAACTCTTGTTAACTATCAACATAAAACCCCTAATTGCCTCTTAAGGCAAGGTCATTCTATTGATCCATCTGTGTCATACTGCCACTATTCGCTGTCGAAGTTATGTAATATTCGGATTAACTACCATAGCAATAGATGAATAAAATTGTTGAATAGATCGCCTCTGTATGTGTGCAATCATAGATTTAAATAAGGTTTTCAACGTTGCATCAATATCAAATTTAAAAAAATCTAAAGTGGATACAACGTTGAAATTTCAAATAGATTTCAACCAAGTTTCAACCTACAACTTGAGAACTTAGTAGAAATAAGTTAATAACGCTAACAACATAGTTAATATCAAATTTCGAATATATGTGCAGCGTGATTTCAGCCTAATTTCAACGTTTTTGTGTCTGCTTGGTACTTAACTTAAGTGCACGAAGAGGATGACGGAGTCTATAAGAAACGTGCCCGAAAAATCAGAGATCATCAATCCCGGTCATCAATATACATGTAGCAAACTATAGTTTAACATAATGCACTTCTTCAGTAATTGTTACAACATTGGATACGTATAACCGGGGTTATGACAACATAGAATGGTATTTTACCTCTCGTATGTACACTCTTAAAACGATGCAGTCGACTAGATTTCAATAGTAAAATAAGATCGCACTCGATTTTTCGAGTGAAATTGACCCAAAATCATGTCAGGAATCAGTGAACCGGAAATCTAGTGAGATCTTATTTGACTAGAAATCTAGTCACATTAGGTCCCACTACCTGAACAGATTTGATCATGTCTCACCGAGTTTTTCATCCATGGCGTTGTCTTTTTTAAAGATAGTTCTAGTTTATTAGTGGATTGATGTTGATAGCTCACTACAAGAGTTGTATAACTCTTGTACAAGAGTTATATAACTCTTGCAGTGAGCTATCAACATCGAACCACTAAGGCCATTATAATTATTGACCCATCTGTGTTATACTGTCTCTTTTATGGCAGCCTGATGATCTGGTCACCTCATTGCCAGATACCAACCCCAGGAGGAAATTCAAGATGAGATAAATTATGTTCAAGCAGTGGAACCTTGAATAACTGAATAAATTATCTTGACATTCAAAAACTTTGATTCTGCATACAAGTTTCAGTCCCAATCTAAGTTTTCTTTCCAGGACAAAATTGTTTCCACTATGATATCCCGTTCCCACGATTGATGATGACGTCCTACACAGCAACCTGCTGGTCTGGAGTATGATAACCTATCAAAGCAAGGCCAATACAATTTATTTCTCGCCGATTCAATAGCATTCTTACCAATAGGCCATCTACTCCATTACAGCACGGCCGGTAATGGATAAAACCGACATTTGTTTTCATTGCTTTGCTGTGAAGCCGAGGTGTATGTATTATGGCACGAGACAACATCTGGAGGTGCATTGGTGGCTGTGTCGGACAATGCCTCGGAGCTGACATATATGAATATGGTTTCTTGTAAGAAACTCTTTTCTCTTCTAAGGCGTATATTTTCTTTGGTTATAACTTTGCCACCAAACACAAAACATTTTACAGGAAACGTTTCAATGTTGTGTTTATAAATATGTGATAAAGGATATAAAACGTTTTAATAACATTTAGAAAACGTTGCTGAAAATATTCTAACATAATGTTATTGAAATAATATTGAAAAAATATTTTGCCAAAATTTTTTGTAATTAACATTTTGACAATATGTAAACGTTTTATATTGTCATGACATTTATATAACCCGACATTTAAATGTTGCAATTCCAAAACGCGTTTATTGCACGTTTATAACGTTTAAAAACATATTTTGGGTTTGCTGGGATGTTGTGATGTCAACCTTATATCAACGTTGAAGTTCAACCTATTCTGAATTCAACCTATAGGTTGGCTGAAAAATGAAGCGTGAACGTTGATTGATTTAAACCTAAATAAGGTTTTATTGTATCAACTTTGAAAGTTTAACCAGATTTCAACCAAGTTTAAACCTATAACTTGACAACTTACGTATACATACGTCAACAATGTTAACATGGTTAATATAAACATTCAAATACATGTCCAACGCTATTTTAACCTAATTTCAACGTTTGTGTGTATGCTTGGTACAAAATTTAAGTGCACGAAGATGTTCAGGGAGTCTATAACAAATGTGCCCAAAATTCTGATATTGCCAATTTATGAAGAGCTTTGTTGCAAAACCCCTAACATCCACTTTTAACTTTTTGAGAAAAACAGCTTTTTTAAATTGTGGTATTACTGGTTGATTCAATTTGGGTTTGGATAAAGTGTTGATGAATAGAAACTAAAAAAATAGGCTTGGTACAATTTTCAAGCCTTCCTATTTATTTTATTATATCTTTTATATCGCACCTTTTGTGAATGTAAGGGCTTTTGCATCATAATAAATTTACCCCTTTTCTAGAAACCTCCTTTGCAATCATATTTGAGCCCATTTTGTTTGCACTACTTTATGTAACTTGACTAATGCTTTCAAAATCTAAAAGAAAAATTGAAATATCTCATTTACTTTTTAAATTATGAATTTTCAATTAAATTCGGGGAAATTGCATTTTTTGAGTATTTCCGAAGCTACACCTTTTGTTAATTATTTTTTTCTCAAAAATAGTGACCCAAAAACAGTTCCCTTTGGTTTTAATGGTAAAGAACATTCCATGCTACTAGTATACATCAAACATTTAAATCTTCTTTTTATGTTCAGATTTCCGGAAATTCCATTAGATTTCCCAAACGGGAAATATACAATATCTCCAGAAGGGAAGGTGGTATGAAGGTTAAACAACCACCAAAATGTGTATTTTTACCCGCACTATAATACCATGCCAATAATTAAATATAATGCACTTCATCAGTAATATTGCTACAACATCGAATACGTATAACCGGGGTTATGACGACATAGAATGTATTTTACCTCTCGTATGTACACTCTTAAAACGATGCAATCGATTTGACTAGATTTCAATAGCAAAATAAGATCACACTCAATTTTTCCTAGTCAAAATCATGTCAGGAATAATTCATATTTGATCCAGAAATCTAGTGAGATGTTATTTTACTTGAAATAATAGTCAAATTGGGTTCCACTAAAGTAGTTTTCTTTAAACTTCCGTGGTCGTGCCTGTGCGTATCGCGTACACGAGCGTAAACACAAAAGCAATAAACAATCACGCTGATTGGCTGATCAATGCACTTGACAACAAGCCGGCTGACCCATTGGTCTTCGGCGCGGCGCGTAGTAGGCCACCTTGTCACTTCTACGCGATCGCAATTCACCAGCGCGTACCCGGACCACGGAAGTTTAAAGAAAATAACTTTACCTGAATAGAATTGATCATGTCTCATCTTATATTTCAACCAAATCGAAGGTAATAACTCAAGTTGCAGTGAGTTATCAACATCAAACTACTAATTGCCTCTTAATGCAAAGTCATTCTATTGACCCATCTGTGACATTCTGCTTCTATTTGCTGTCGAAGTTATGTAATAATCGGATTAACTACCATAACAATAGAAGAATACAATTTTTGAATAGATCGCACTGCACTACCAGCAGGTTGCACTCATCACATGTGTATGTCTGCAATCATAGATTGAATAATCCCTCTTTTGTCAAAAATACTAATCTTACAGGCGCGAGTGATAAGCATTTCTTTGACATCTATGGTTCAATGCATAGGTACCGCGTGAACGTGGTAGTGCAGGGTAATCTATTAAAAAATTGTATTCATCTATTGCTATGGTAATTAATCTTGTTACATCATCACTTCGACGGCGAATAATGACAGCCTGGTGATCTGGTCACCTCATTGCCAGATACCAACCCCAGGAGGGAATTCAAGATGAGATCATTTCTGTTCAGGAGTAGAACCTAATGAATCAATGAAAATTCTCTTGACCGTCCAAAACTTTGATTCTGCATAGAAGTTTTTAGTCCCAATCTAAGTTCTCTTTCGAAGACAAGACTGTTTTCATTATAATATCCCGTTCCCACGATTGATGATGACGTCCCATACAGCAGCCAACAGGTCTGGAGTATGATAACGTATCACAACAAGGCCAATACAGTTTATTTCTCGCCGATTCAATCGCATCCTTACCAATAGGCCATCTACTCCATTCTCGAAAGTGCATGGCCGGTAAAGGATGAAAACGACAATTGTTTTCATTGTTTTGCTGCGAAGCCGAGGTGTATGTATTATGGCACGAGTAACATTCAAATACGACATCTGGAGGTGCGTTGGTGGCTGCGTCGGACAATGCGTCGGAGCCGACACGAACGACGTGAAATATGGTTTCTTGTAAGAAACTATTTTCTCTTCTAAGGCGTATATTTTCTTTGGTTATAACTTTGCGACCCAGCAAACACAAAACATTTTACAGGAAACGTTTAAATGTTGTGTTTATAAATATGTGGTAAAGGATATAAAACGTTTTAATAACATTTAGAAAACGTTTTTGAAAACTTAATGCAAAATATTCTAACATAATGTTATTAAATGTTGACCAAACATATTGCCAAATATTTTTTGTAATTAACATTTTGACAACATGTAAACGTATTAAAAATGTTTTCATGACATTTATATAACCCGACATTTAAATGTTACAATTCCCAAACTCGTTTATTGCACGTTTATAACGTTTAAAAACATTTTTGGGTTTGCTGGGATGTTGTGATGTCAACCTTATATCAACGTTGAAGTTCAACCTAACTTGAATTAAACCTATAGGTTGGCTGAAAAATGAAGCGTCAACGTTGATTAATTTAAACTTTGAAATTAAAAAAAATTTGATACAACGTTGAAATTCCATCCATATTTCAACCAAAGTTCAACCTCCAACTTGAATAGGTAGAAATAACTTAATAACGTTAACATGGTCAATGCCAACTTTCAAATGCATGTACGACGCGTTTTCAACCTAATTTCAACGTTTTACTTGGTATTAAATTTAAGTGCACGAAAATGTTCAGGGAGTCTATAAGAAACGTGCCCAAAAAAATCAGATATTGTCAATATACATGTAGGCTATAGTTTTAAAAAAAAATGCACTTTTTCAGTAATTGCTACAACACCAAATACGTATAACCGGGGTTATGACGACATATAATGGTATTTTACCTCTCGTATGTAGACTCGATTTGACTAGATTTCAATAGTAAAATAAGATCGTACTCGATTTTTCGAATCAAATTTAACCCAAAATCATGCCAGGAATCAGTCATATTTGACCCGGAAATCTAGTGAGATCTTATTTGACTATCTAGTCACATTAGGTTACACTACCTGAACAGAATAATTGATCATGTCTCACCTCCTTTTTCAAACCAAATAAAACCACTAATTGCCTCTTAAGGCAAGGTCATTCTATTGATCCATCTTGTGTCATACTGCCACTATTCGCTGGTGATCTGGTCACCTAATTGCCAGATACCAACCCCAGGAGGGAATCCAAGATGAGATCATTTCTGTTCAGGCAGTAGAACTTAATGAATCAAGTTGGAAAATTCTCTTGACCATCCAAAACTTTGATTCTGCATAGAAGTTTTAGTCCCAATCTAAGTTCTCTTTCGAAGACAAGACTGTTTTCATTATAATATCCCGTTCCCACGATTGATGATGACGTCCCATACAGCAACCAACAGGTCTTGAGTATGATAACGTATCACAACAAGGCCAATACAGTTTATTTCTTGCCGATTCAATAGCATCCTTACCAATAGGCCATCTACTCCATTCTCGAAAGTGCATGGCCGGTAATGGATGAAACCGACAATTGTTTTCATTGTTTTGCTGCGAAGCCGAGGTGTATGTATTATGGCACGAGTAACATTCAAATACGACATCTGGAGGTGCGTTGGTGGCTGCGTCGGACAATGCGTCGGAGCCGACACGAACGACGTGAAATATGGTTTCTTGTAAGAAGCTGTTTTCTCTTCTTAGCCGTATATTTTCTTTGGTTACAACTTTACATTGTTCTTCAAACTTGATAAGAATCTTCTCTTTTTTATCCAGCAGTTCCTTTTGTTCTGTCATATGTTCAACGTGAGTTTGGTTTTCCCTATCCGCTTCTACACTTCTTTTTTTCCAGTTGTCGCGATCGCGTCTTAAGCTTGCCTTTTCATTGTTTAAGGTACTTTCCCGCAATTTAGCTTCGATTTTGACTTGATCCCTCTCTTCACAAACACACTTTAGCTTATTCTTTAACTTTTCTACTTTTTCTTCCAGTTTCCGGTCAAATTCTGCAAGCATGCGTCGTTCTTTCTCAGCTTGCGACAGAGCATTGTCCAGCATTGCTTGCCTTAATTGTTGATTCTCTATGAGTAACCTATCCTTATCTTGTTCAAGTTTTGAAAGATGCATATCGGTTTTATCCCTCAGAGCCTTCAGTTGGTCTTGCATCTGGGCAGTTGTCTTTGGATTATCTTGTAACTCGGAAATTTGATTCCGTGTATCCGTGAGCTCGTGCTGTGTCATTTCATGAACTCTCTCCTGCAAGTCCATTCGTGCTTCCAAAGATGCAATCCGATGAATAGCCTCAGGCACACTGAGCATGTTATCTGTGACGCCAACACCAGCAAGGTGAGACCCTAATGTATCTGCTGAGGCGTAGTCACTACGAAGGCCTCCAGAAGAAGAATGAGAAATATGATCTTTAGAATGATCGGATGAAGCTGCAGAATAAACCGTGTTTGAATCTTCAACTACACTGCCATGGTATTCGTCTTCGACCGGTTCTTTATGTTTTCTGTTTGCAGATGCATTATTAGCGTCTGAAGATGAAGATTCCGAATGATCAGGTCGATGGGTGTGCTCCGGTTCCCCTTTGCCCTCCATTGTCAGTACAGAATAGACGGGTGCTTTATTGATCTGCAGAAAAAGCACACCAAAAAATCATGTTATAAAATAATAATAAATCAAATTCGCCCAGTCGTCCTACATTTCTTATTTTTGTATACTGGATATTTTAATGGGCGGCCAGCGTTGAAATTATCATTGATGGCTTGTCTATTCTGATGTATACCTACTCTTAAAAGATCTTGAAAGTGATCGTTTCTCTGATGCGAAGCTAATGGAGAACATAACCCCACCCCAACCCCCAAAAAAAAAAAAAAAAAAAAAAAATTAAAAATTAAAATTAAAATAAATAAATGGAGAACATAACCCCCCCAAAACCAACAAAAAAACCAACAACAAACAAAACAAAAACAAAAACAACCCCCAAAAAATAAAAAAATGAAAAAATAAAAATAAATATAATCTTTTGACCAACTTTAAGTAATATTCACCTAAAATGGTTGAAAATGCTAAATTTTGTAAAAAAAAAGCCCTTAAACCTGCGGTTATGTTACTTACGGAAAATAGGCGTCCCTACCTGTTAAAAAAATCACTCTTTCTTAAACCCAAAATATATAAAAATCAAAATGCATCACAAAACTATGACTGAAAATGCACTCCGAATCTGAGGAACATCCCTACCCCTATTTTCACTAAGAGCCCCCTCCCCGATTTAGTTTGCGACAAAGCTAGTTATAAAATATGAGATTTTTAGGAAAAATGAGAAAAATTCTTCAATAGGGTGATTGTTGCCATGGAAACGGAATAGAACCCGGAACTTACACATTTGACTACTTTAAAAAGATTCCCCAAACAGGTTCTATTTTGACTTTCGGTTTTGGTAAAAACGTTTTAATAACATTAAATGTCGGGTTATATTAAGGTCATCAGAACGCTAACGTTGTGTATGAAAACACACTACAACAACATTTTAAAAATGTTGTCAAAATGTTATTGTTAAATAATTTTTGCAAACATATTTTGCCAAATATTTTGTCAACGCTTTTAAAAATAACATTATGTTAGAATATTTGCATTAAAGTATCAATAAATGTTTTTGAATGTTAAGTAAACGTTTTATACCCTTTATGTACCCTTTATATAACCCGACATTTAAACGTTTTATGGCAATCTTTTCTAACCTTTTGCGAATAATACATCCCAATTTGCAAACCTTATTTGTCTAGATACACGTTGCGAGCGCAGCGAGCAGGAAAATTTGCTTATTTATAAGCGTTTCCATAGTGTTTTCCTAAGCCTTTTTAGAGCGTTTTATTTAAAAGATGCCCCATGAATGTGTGCAAAAAATCGCTTGCCCCCCTCTCGGCTTGCCAAAAATTGCTTGCCCCCTCTTTCAGCTCGCCAAAAATTTCTTGCCCTCCCACCAAGTTTACCCTCCCCAGGGCTCATAATTATTGCACAGCTCTAAATGGAGCATTATCAAGTTATGCCTCTTGCATAGACGTCCATGATAACATTCACGAACATATTATATTTTTTGAAAACTTGCTGCTGCAAAACATTCCCTGAATCAAACATATATGTTCAAGTGTTGACAAATTATATGCAAAATATAAACAATATTTTTTTCATGCTTTTATCGACATAGCCTTATTTGTATTACCCGGCATTGTCATCCCGGATTGTCGTCTGCATGCATGTAATTTTATTCAATTCTATCGACGAGTGATATCGACAAAACGCAATTGCAAATTGAAATAGTCCCGGGCAATAGTCACACACCTCTGAGTCACACATAATAGCTCATAACGCATCTACGACAATATTAATGTGAAGCACGTTTTACCTAAAGCCAGGTCGAAAAGCAATTTACCATTTATTTTCAATAATAAATGAAAGTATCGGGGTTTTTACGTACCTTTTTTTTTTCAAAATTGTCGCATGGAAAATAACTCGTTGATTCAATGACCTTCAAAAACAAATGACTATAATGGTTGAATCCTCCTCACATAGTGCCGAGATTATGTTAAGCTACATGCACACATCTAGTAGACAGTTGGATGTTTTAACCAAAGGTATGAACCTCTTGGGCACGTATTAGCTGACCAGTTTCATATACTGTATTTGCCAAAATACAGATTGGTCGCGCTCTCTGTTATTCGTTCGAAAACCGTTTATATGTGCTAAGTAGATTGTCGTCACAGAATGGTTTAAGTGTAAAAAGAATAATACATGTACTACTAGTAAGAGTATGCAATGGCGATATTCTACTATTCCATTCACTATATAAATATTGACATCAGTGTCACATGATCGTAACAAATCAGAGTGTCAAAGCGAGTTGCCAAACCTGTTCATCTTTCACCTAACCGTTTAACGATAATAACAATTCCCTATATACAGCTTTGCTCAGTAGCGTAGCCAGCGGGGGGGCAGGTGGGGCAGAGTGCCCCCCCTGACAAAAAATGAAAGAAAAAAGTGCCCTCTGACAAAAAATAAAAGGGAAAATCAGAAGGGCAAAGGAAAAGAAAAGGGGCAAGGAGCCCTTTTCTACCGAAATTCACCCCGAAAATACACAATTTTTCCGCGCTACGCGCGCATATTGCAAAGATTAAGCCCTTTCCATCCTGATAATGGGCGAAAATAGTGTAAAATACTCATTTTTTGCGCGCTACGCGCGCACATCGTCCCAATAAAGCCTTTTGTCTCTATGTATTGTATGATGCAACTGTAATTTTTTTCGTCTGTGCCCCAAAAATTTTATTTTGCCCCCCTGACCAAAAAAGCTGGCTACGCCCCTGGCTTTGCTAGTTTAATCACTGATCATCTTTGTAGCTCTTTTTGTTACAATACAATATAGTCCTAATGTAGGAAAACTATTGTCATCTTGGAACGATTTAATACAACAATTAAAAAATTGGCGGGAAGGTCAAGTCCAACTTCGTCCTCAAAACCTTTTAACACAATTGTCCAGGATATTCAGATATTTCCGAGCTTTTCCGACGTGACTTTCATCCCCCTTTTAGATTGCATCATCAACGAAATGTTCCTTTAAAGCTCCTTACAAGTAAAAGCCATCTTGATACAACGATATTTTTTTTATGATGACAGACATAGGAATAGGATAGTTTATATTAATCATGCAAATATTGATACGACTGTGCAAATACTCAGTAGATACGTACCTTGGCCTTTAGTATTATACACATCATGAAGAAGTTCCATCAGCACATGATCAGTATGCATGTATAATTTATTGTTTAAAAAAATTCTCACATTTTTATAGTGTCAGCACTTTTCTTTCAAACTATAGATCTCAGGATTGCATGATTTTATGGCAAACATGCACGCGCTAAGAAAAAAAACCCTTACAATTATTTTTACGTGCCTTTAATGATCAATCACCGTAGTTTTCAGGCAACACTGGATTGTGCGCTGACCTGTAAAGCTGACAAAAGCGTAAAAACGTGCGTAATGGAAAAAACAATATTTCTGTGGAATTGAAACTGAATAATGCATATTCAATGGCTAATACATTGTGTAGTTCTGCGGCAGATTTACACCAATCTGATATGTGTACAGGGTGCACGAGACGCCCCCCAAAAGGTAAGAAGAAAACAAGAAATGTCATTAAAAGACAACGCCGTCGGCAGGCTGCGACAAGCACCTCCCCGGGGACTAAAAGGCCCATTCAGTGATTTGCTTATCCGGACGATCGTAAAAATCATCAAAATTCAGATTTTGGTATTTGTCATTGTCATATTATGAGATGTGCTAGCATAGCCTAAGACAAAATGGCATTTAAATGACACACTGTCTTTACTTTTTAATTTTTAACTTAAAACGGGACTGATCGATTTTAAGCTATGGGTAATTTCTTGTAAAATGTAGGATTTAATTTGATTAAAATTTTTAATACTTATGATATTTTTATTTGAATTAAAGTGTTCGCCCGTTGTTTTACTTAAAATAATGATGTCGCCCGTGTTATATGAGACGATAGAGGCCAAAAGCAATACCTTTATTCTCTAATTTCAAAACCGCCCGCCTATCCGGTACTTGACTGGACAAATTTGCAAAGATAATGTACCATTTTTATTAATGCTAAAATGTGTCAAAATTGGGACAATTATTGTGGCCTAGAACAGAGCCAAAGGAAGATGCCCAATGCAACTTATTCCAACTTCCTCAACTCCCTTTTTTAATTTATTATCATTATATTATTATTTTAAAGTAGGATTAGTTTTCCTCTCAACATTTAGGCCCCTATCGTGGTTCCTGTGGTAAATACTGCCCTGGGTCTTTTAAGACTTCAAGTTTGACCGTCGTTAACGTACACTCTAATAGAAAATGATTTCTTATAGCTGCCATGTACAACTAAAAGGGTTCTTCGTGTACATATTACCACCATGACCACAGAGAATTCTCGGTGGTAAATCTTTGACATGTGTTCGTTATTTATGTTAATACTTGTTCACACACACCCCTATCTGCAACGTACTGAATGGTTTTATACACACATTCCCAGGAAACACAAAAACGTTTTAAAAACATTTTAAATAAGTTATATTTTGGCTTTTGGTTTAGGTAAAAACGTTTTAATAACACTAGCGGGATACCCGCGCTTCGCACGGGTCCCCGCTAGATGAGTAAATGAGAGCGTTCACTATAACAGGAATAATTACTGAACAGGTAGAATCATAGAAAAGGTACATTTTATTTATCTAAATCTGTCTCTACTTTTTAGTTTCTTCTGCTTAGCTTGTGATTTTCCGTTTCCATGTTATTTATTTATTTAACCCCGTTCCCATTAATTTCTAAATAATTATGTTCCTTCTTACATTTCCCTTTTAGCTTCTTTTTTATTTGCTGCTTGTGATTTCCCGTTTCCATGTTTTTTATTTAATTCTGTTCTCATTATTTTAAGCTATTTTAGCTTCTTTATTTCTTACATTTCCTGATTAATTTCTTTCCTTCTTTGTTTCGTTCCCGTTTCATTTAGTTACTTTAACCCGTTGGCCTATTACTCGTACCGTTTTTGTCCTCATTTAAATTTTATTTTTCTTTATAGTAGGCCTACCGCTTCATGTTGTTTATACAACACGCATCTTTCCCCGTATTTATTACGTCCTCTCATAGCGTGTCTGCGGACGTGTTCACCCGTTATCATAATTCCGTGACGTCCATGTACCATTTTGTCCTTTATTTTTCCCTTTTCCATATTATCATGTCCACTGGTCTCTGGCTCGCAAGTCGCGTGGCTCTGCGCCGTTTACGCGCGCATTGGCGTAGTGCGCATTACGCACGCGGCGCCGACGCGCTGCCGGCCAGCTGCAGTGACGCGTAGGCAACCGATTTTCATAACAAAAATCCCGTTTTAACCCATTTTCACTGATTTTGAGGCCAATTCTAAACGGTTTTCAACCAAATAAAGTTTAAACACATTCCCGTATATTCCTTGGTCTCCCGTATGAATTTGGCAACATTTGGATTGAAACTGACGGAGCCTTTGACATATGCCACATACAACATTCCCCTATTTATAGTAAGATTAAAATATCGGGTTATATAAAGGTCATGATAACGTTTTAAAACGTTTTGTATGAAAACACACTAAAACTATAATATTTTTAAATGTTTTCAAAAAATGTTATTGTAAACTATTTTTACAAACATTTTCCCCAAATATTGTGTCAATACTTAAATAACATTATGACTGTTAAAATGTTTGAACCCAGCAAACACAGAAATGTTCTTAATTTTTTTTCAAAACCTTTCAATAACATTTAAATGTCGGGTTATACAAAGGTCATGAAAACATTTTTAAAACGTTATTGAAAATATTTTGGGCAAACATTTTTCGCAAAATATTTTTTCAACCCCCAAATAACATTCTGTTTAGAATGTTTTGTATCAAGTTTTCAAAATGTTATTGGAATGTTATTAAAACGTTTTTATACCCTTTATATAACCCGACATTTAAACGTTTTCTGTAAAACATTTTTGTTTGCTGAGCAGTAGATTATCAAAAATGTTTTTAAGGTTATTAAAACGTTTTGTACTCTTAATATACCCTTTATATAACCCGACATTTAAACGTTTTCTGACAACCTTTTATAACCTTTTGCGAATGATGTCGAAAACGTTTTGTGTTTGCTGGGTTGCTATCTACTGAAAGGTTTTATACATACCATGCATACCGTGATTGCTATCTACTGAAAGGTTCATACACACATTGCTATCTATACTGAATGGTTTATACACACCATACTGAAAGGTTTTACACACACATTGCTATATACTGACTTTTTCTAAGAGCGTTCCATATGTGACCGCACTCCACGAATGAGCCGTAAAATCGGCAAATTGTATTCTGAGTTTAGTGTAAAATGTGCATGAAGGTCGTAATCATAGGTACCTCAATTTGATTATAATTTTGGATATGTTAAAGTATATTTTTAAAACGAAGAAAAAAAAATCAAAAATGTGAGAAAGACGAATCTAGTTTTGTGTCATTAGAACACAAATATGCAATTTTCATTTTCATCAAAGCAATATGCACATTACAACTTATTCAAACTTCCTTTATTATTATTATTTTTTCCAATTTTGGCCCCCTACTGGCCTCTGGGCTCGTGGTAAATACGGCCCTGGATTATATCCATGCACACATTGACATTTTAACTGAAACAAAAAAATCTTTTAAGACTTCAAGTCGTTCACGTACTCTCTTATAGAAAAAGATTTCTTAGCTATCATGTAGAACCTTCAAGAGAATAGGGTTCTTGAAATGGAAAGATCACAAAATCCAGAACATTTCTCAGGTCTAAAGTGGTTCTTTCTAGCCCTTCCAGAACCCTTTTCGATTCTTCGTAGAAACATTTCAGTTTCTACATACATGACAGCTCAAGAACCTTCTAAGGTTCTACTTAGAACCTTTTGTCTAAGCGTGTACCATAAAGAATCAATATGATCAAGAGTTCTTGCTGTTTAACAGAACCAAATTTGGACGAGTTCTTTAAGGCACCAGAACCACATGAGGAAACGTCTTCCAGCCTTTTTGTTCGATAGACTTCCTCACTTTGTGAGGTGGACTATTAGTGCTTCACTCGATTATGCCAGGTAAGTAAACAGTTTGTCAATAGCTGTTATTACATGGGTTTGTGAGCATATCCTATTCAAAGCAAACACGACTACAATAGAAGACTATTGATGCTTCTCTGCTGATATGCCAACGATAAAGATTCAATAACTTAGGGGGTACAATAATCAGAACAGTTTTCATTATATTGCGAATAATAATTGGAAGCATCAAGTTGACTTGACTGCAAGTGAAGTTGTTGTATTATCTAAACTAAACTATATGCAAACATTTCATAAAAAGTTATTATTGGTTGTGGTTTCTAAAAGTGTGTTAATACTAAAATAAAGTTTAGACTCACTGCCCCCTAATTTATTTTATTTAATTTTCATACATCAACAGCAACAAGATGATGATGATGATGATGATGATGATGATGATGATGATGACGATGATGATGATAATGATAATGATGACGACGATGATGATGATGATGCTTCTTAACATGTAAAATGACAATCTTTCAAATCCTGCGTTCGCATATTAATTTATTTTTAATTGCAATTAAAATATAACAACAGCAAGCCGATAGTGATGACGATGTTGTTGTTAATGATGATGATGAGCATCGTCGTGACAATGATTGCTGTACAATTATTAATCATGCAGAAGGTGTGATTTTAACTATTTAGGCCTACTTGATTCAAACCCAGAATATAACGGCTGCTTTTTATAATTTCACATCATAATGCGCGGTTTTCTTTTCATGCAAATCCGATGCATAAAGCATCGCAAAAGCGAGACATAAAGCATTGCATATTTGACCAAGTATTGCAAAACCGTGACATAATGAGCTTGTTTATAGAAAGTCAGCTTGTCCGTTATTCAATCCATGTACTATAATGCAGAGAAGACTTGTCTTTTTTGTACAAACACGCTCAAATAGGTACAAATGGTTGCAAATCCAAGACACAATAGGTGCAAGATGTTGCAAAACCGAGACACAATACAAAGTCAAAATGGCTTTGGTCATGTATGGTTTGCAATTCAATTTTCTTCTTTCATGATAATTGAAAACCGGTCAAATATGAATACATTTCCATTGATCATTATCATAAGGGTCTCACCATAAAGGTTTTACTATTTATGTCTCAGAAAAATTGTGATGATTAAACAACATTTCATTCATGATCTGATAGGTCTTATATTTTTTGAACTTTTATAAATTTCAATTATTAAGATATTTCATCAAATATAACAATTGGTTCCATTTAAGGTTACACAAAGAGACGTATAAAAAACGTATAAAAGACGTATAAAGTTGTTCTCTAAAACAGAGTTTTCTCAGTAATCAAATATCGCAGCGAGTGAAATGTTGGTGCATTGGATGTAGCTTAACATTTTTGTGTGTGTTATATACAAATTATTAGAATAAATTTTAAAATCCTTCGTTTAAAAGCATTTTTACCCACCATGTTCACAAGATCAAAAACACGTTCCATGAGGTTTTTTTCAAATGTGCGCTCCGTATAAATCCACACCGAGCGATTGTTTTCTTCTTTTTCGTATTGTATTACAAATCGATCAAAGAAATAATGTTGCCATGGGGAAGAACCAAATACAGTACCGATTAAATTTTAAAAGCCCGTTTTGGGGGAAAATTTTGGAGAATTTGCTTGAGAAAAAAGCTGGTTTGTGAAATTATCGATATCTTGATTACGAGACGTTAATTTAGACATCTGAATACCTACATTATTTCTCAACATTCTGCCAATTGCTATTCCATTTGATTTTCACTCCAAATTGAAGCTAGTTTTGCAAAAACGAGGTTTTCCTCCATCAGTTCGTTCAAAATTTCAGCGCCGACATGCGTGTTTATTCTAAGAGCCATAATGCGGACGCGATTGTAATCATATGTAATTGCATCCAATTATAGTTATATCATCCGCTTTGAGAACAGTCAATTTGTGTAAGTTGATCTGTGGCCGAGTGGATAGAGCGTTGGACTGGGAATCTAATATGAACTATTTTTGTGGGTTCGAGTCTCCGTGTGGCTGAATTTTCTTTCTTTTTTCTCTTTTCTCATTTTTACTTCCTTTCTTTCCTCTTTTCTTTCTCTCTTTCTTTTTTCATTTCTTTTTTTTTTTTCATTTCTTTCATTTCTTTCTTTCTTTCTTTTTCGTTCATTTTCTTTCTCTCTCTTTCTTTCTCTTTTTCACTATTTCTTTATTCTTTCTTGCTCCTTTCTTTTTAGTTTTATTTGATTGATTGATTCGCTGAGTGCAGTGAATCGTGATTGATTGTTTTTCACTTTGTAGGCCTGCTAAGTCTGTCTTGTTGATTTTCATCCCAAATTCGATTTACAAATAATTGCTTTTTGATATTGTTGTTGTTGCCTACCCTTACATTGTAATCAGGGAATAGCAGCATTGATTTCATCAAAGATATCAAGGCTATAAATTCAAAATCAACACATTTTCCAGGGCGTAGCTTGACGAAGTGCCCCCAATCAATTTTAAAATTTATAAAATCCTTTTGAAAATTGCCGAAAATGGCTTGTGATACCCCCCGGCATCCGAGCTCCGGGCACGAGCTAAGCCAAGTTTCATAGCCTTTTCATGTCTTGACCGTGGATCGATATTCTATTGTAAGTAGGCCTACGTCCCGGTACGCTTGTTCATTTTCTGCATGGCTGTTTCTGTTATGAACTTACGCCCCTCTGAAATCAAGCGCATGAAAAACTCTCGGCTAACCTTAAAACATTGACATTAATGTAAAGAACAATTGTATTTATACGAATTTGATTTAAAGGTTCTGTTTTAAATTGTATTTGTTGTCGAAGTGATTGTTGTTTTATAATTTTGTTAAGTGGTGCTTTTAATTTTTAAAACATTTATTTGTTAAGCAATTTTTAGTTGATATTTGCTGGTGGCAGTGAAACAATAAAGCAACGACAACATTTGGGCATTTTTAAATAGGCCTACAAACAAACAAACAAACAAACAAACAAACAAAAATAAATAAATAAATAAATAAATAAATAAATAAATAAATAAATAAATAAATAAATAAATAAATAAATAAATAAAAGGTAATAAATAAATAAATAAATATAAAGTTAAACTTAATAAAGGCTTATGTGGGGTAGGAACAGGCGGACTGAACACTTTTTTAAAGGTCATATTTTATGAAGAAATCTCAGTCAAGAAAACACGTCTTTCAAAATACATCAAAACGGAGTTTGAAAACCTTTCCTGAAAATGTAGGCCTACCCAAAAACTGGTATATTTTTAAATTTTGTACAAACCCCTCATTCATCCCAAACATTACCCTAAATATACAAGAATAACCTATCCCAGCCTAATTACCTTTTGAAGTTTACCCAACCCCTTGCCTAGAGGATAATCCTAGCCCCAAACAGGGGAGTAATTCGTGAAAATTTATTTCACTGACCACATATTGAAGTCTGATGTAGAAATGTTCTTTAAACACTGCATGCACTTACAACCCATTCTTACTTCAACATGACTATATACTATGTGTTGATGGCTATTGTTTGTTTGTTTGTTTGTTTGTTTTTGAAAATTGATGTTTAGGAATCTGATACTTAGGCCTACAATGTACTTGAAATCATTACGAAAGTGTTTAATAATAACATTGAAGCATCTTTGGAGGGCCGGGGTTCAAGTTTTATTCCTTTTGAAGATAACAAAGAATTGAAAAAGGGCTTGCAAGACGCCGCCCTATTTTCTGCAAAATACCTTTCGCTTTTGTATATCTTTACTTAAAATATTTTGACCCAACCAATTTTCTTTTCCAACAGATTTTTCAGCCTAACAATTACGCACAATGACCACAACGAACTATTGGTTGATTTGTTTTTTATTCGAAAAATAATTCGACATAATAACAGACTGTTAGGCTATATTTTTTTTGTAAATACACTGCAAGTTTGCGTACTTTTTTTTATAAGTTCAAGCATGCTGAATTTGAATATTTGAACAACATCAGGGATTCAAAAATGGAATGAGCTGCAAGGGCAAATAAAGTTTTAAAATATGTCTTGATTATTCCTTCGAATTTTGTGATGAATTTGATTAAAATCTAGTCATTTGAAAAAAAAAAATTTGATTTATAATATAGGGCCTATTCATCCATTTGGCTATGTCCTAACATTTCACTTGATTTGATGTTGCAGTTTCACGATTTATTTTTTGCATGCTAGTTAAAATGATTTCTCAAGCTGCAGTATTAGAGACATACAGGACACCTTTATGTAAATCTCTCTTTTGAAAAGTTTAAATACTAATGTTTTGATACTGGATAGGCCAGTAGCCGGGGCCAGTAGATTTCTAAAGGTAGATTTCTAAAGGGTCCAAAACTATACACTATGTATGTTATGTGTGTGCAATTTTAAGCCCAGAATATTATAGTGCATACATCAATTGTTGACCATGTTGACATAACTGTAAAAAAACGAAGATAAATCGCAAACAGTTTCTTTTTAAGTATCTTTTCAAGTCCTTTAACAATGGTCAAGGACAATTCAGTATTTGAATTCACTATTTATTTAAAATCATGACATTTTGCACACACGTCACAGATTGACTCCCTAGCTGAGCTGTTCAAGACCCGTGACTAAGTAAGATTACATTTAAATGGGAGTAATATGGTATATGAAAACACTATTGTGTTGGCAGTTATGTCTTGGCTATTGTATTTGAATCGAACAAATAGGCTGGGGATCGTTTCCTAATGAAATTAGGTCGATCTTCGGATAGACTGTCGATGCTGCTCTTCGATTTATTTATGAACTAACAACTAATTAATCAAAATTAATGCTAAATTTATATTGCTCAATATCAAAACAGGCACATATTCATATGTTACCACATGCAATAGTTAATGAATTGATTTCAGAAATAATTATAAGGAACGACCAAGCATGGATGTTCGATCGAAAGATCGAACTAATGTGTTTCTATTGCCGACGATCAGCTCCTCCATTAACAAAACGTTTGTTGACGGCTCATCAACAGATGCCTTCTCTTTATTCCGATTCAATCACGTTTTCTTCATATCCGTCTCCAATCTGAGTCCCACATTGATTGTAACACTGATATTCTATATCGACATCGACTATCCGATCTTCCGTTGACAAGACGTCTGTTGGTGGAAACGCAACAGATGTCTGCTCTGTCAACATGTCCAATTCATTCGCGTTTCTTTTATCTCCAATCTGAATCCCAGATGCATTCTTCTGATTTTCTACATCTTCGTCGCGTGCTTCGTCAACGATCGGATTTTCCGTTGACAAAACGTCTATTGATGGTACAGTAACAGATGTCTTCTTCCCCGATTCAATCGCGTTTCTTTTATCTCCAATCTGAATCCCAGATGCATTCTTCACATTTTCTACATCTTCATCGCGTGCTTCGTCGACGATCGGTTTTTCCGTTGACAAAACGTCTATTGATGGTACAGCAACAGATGTCTTCTCCTCCGATTCAATCGCGTTTCTTTCATCTCCAAACTGAGTCCCAGATGTATTGTTCCTCTGATTTTCGACATCTTCATCGACGACCACATCTGGCAAAATATCTTGACAAAACAGAGATCATCACTTTTAAATCAAGTTCTTTCATACTGTAGCTTCCCCAGTTTGTGCACCAGATAGATTATCACTCCTTATGATATGATGTTCTATATCTTCATCAGAAGGAGCGTTGCCAGAAGAAGCAGCAACCATTTCCGATTGGGGACCAGATTCTTCTGGAGTTTTTCTGCAGCACAGATAAGCAAGTACGAATGCCACAATTAAAATTAAACAACATATGAGTATAATTGCCCATACGGGAATATTGCTGTTTGTGCCGGAAGTGCCGGAACCACCACTTGATTTACGTCTGCTGACTCTGCTCCCTCCACTTCTGCGACTCATTGCTCTTGGTCGTCGCTTTTTTACTAGGATATCGTCATCTGTTGGTTTGTTAATAGTTTCTTCTGACGTGTTGCTAAACCTACCGGTGCCATCAACATGCTCTTTATTGGCATCTTTGTTATTCTGTTGCAATTCGTCACGTGCGACCATCTTATCTTGAGCTTTAATACCATTGTCGTCTTGTGAATTCGTTCTCTCATCTTGCTTAACGTCGTCGCCATGAGTAGTACCCTCGTCATGGTCGTAGTCACGGTAGTTGCTGGATTGAACTTTTAGCTTCTTACTATTCTTTTGGATTTGCATAACTGTATAATACTCGTCAGCATAATTACCCACACTATCTTGCAATGCCTTTATGAATATCTTGCTGTGTTTCACGGATACATTATGACGTGGTACGTCTGTCAGACCAGGAAGACGGATATTTGATCTTTTATCTCGTTTTTCTGGTTTTATGTTTTGTAGTTGAGCAGCTCTAGTACAAATATTGCAAATCGTATTCAATAAGCACGATTCATTTCGCGGCGCTTTGCACAACTGTGTTCCTTGACACATTTCTTGTGTGTCACATTGACTGATATATGCCCGCAGTTTTATTTGGCTGTTAAGAGATTCATATCCAAACATGTGTGCATGGATTGATGAAGGTATTAAAAAGAAACTATTGCTCAGACTTGTGTTCTTTGGCAAAACTTTGTCGAGAACAATTGCAAATGCTGGTGGTGCGCGTTCTCGTGGTGTTCCCGCCCATGTGATTCCCTCGCTATTTGATTTGGAATTCTTCACACGATTTTGTGGTCGCTCCACAAACATAATGGCATTTTGAAGCTGGTCGCAACTGTCATAAGTTTCCAAATGACACACCACTTGGACCACGCCTAACAGCTTGGCGTCCTTTGCCTTTATAAATCCTGGACAGACTTGTAAAACAGAAATGTCAGCTTTGATTACATTTGTCAAAGGGCATTCTTGTTGAAGACTTACAGTACATTCCGCAATAGAAAGCCCACACACAACATCGTCAGATGTGTCACATTTGATCTGAAGCTCGACTTGATTTTCATGTTCGGCAGACCCTTTTGTATTTCTTAGCGTTTCAGTTGATAGATCCACCTCTACGCTGGTAAGCAACAGAGGGAGAAGAAATACGAGTTTAGCCATTCTGATGGTCAGTGATGGACACGATGACCCGATAAAAGTGTCCGCATAGAAACACCCTCGAGTCAAAAACGCTCGAGTCTGGACAAAGATGTACTCACGAAATTTCCATTAACAAGCAAAGCGTTTTACTGTAGAACAGGATTTGATAAGACTGTTGAAATACTCCCAATTATTGTATAAGGTAAGGTGCTTGAAGTCTACTGAGCAAAAAGATGCCCAAATATAAATGTTATGCGAAAGTAATGATATCACAAAATACTTGCTCTTATGTACATACTAACGGCGGCAACGCCCTGTTCTTTAAAACACGATTATATTAGCTGCTTTCATACACTGCTTAGCACGTGCAGATATAGATATAGCTGTTTGTCCCGTGTACAGGAAGAGTCAAACCCTGTTCACGTTAAGTGTCAGAGTTATTCGAAAAGAGCGGGGAAAAGAGAAGGTGGACGGTGGACCATCCCCACCTGATGCATGCATGCAATCCTAGGTTCCATGCAGAATCGTCACGGTGCACACATATAGTAAAGATATGCACGTAAATGCGATATTGGTAACCTATCCGTTCAAGGTATCTATAAATATTAAGTAGGGTGACGTATTTAAGGATGTAGTGTTTCGCTCGTTTCGACGAATACGACCACTGTAGAATATATACCACAAAAATTAATTATAATAATAATAGTAATAACACTAATTATAAATAATAATAATAATAACAATAATAATAATAATAATAATAATAATAATAATAATAATAATAATAATAATAATAATAATAATAATAATAATAATAATGATAATAATAATAATTAATAATAATATTAATATTAATAATAAAATAATAATAATAATACCAGATATAACACAGGTTTTTTAAATACTGAAATTGAAAAGGTGGTAAAGTAGAAAAGAAGCCCCGGAATATATCAATTCTTAAGATATGCACTGACTTTTAAGATGAAGGGAAGATATAGAAGCAGGTTTATTATGACGTTTGAAAAAGGAAAACAACAACAACAACAACAACAACAACAACAACAACAACAACAACAACAACAACAACAAAAAACGTTTAGTCCAAGACATTTATATCTAATTTTGTAATACAGAGTCCTAGTTTGTAATTCTAGTTTGTAATACAAAATTACAAAAGTTTCCATCATTCCAGGGTTACAACCAACCAACTATTCCTGGGTGGTTGGTACCCCCAGTGATTTTTACACACTTTGGCGACTTGTGTGTGTGGGAGGGAGGACTTCACAAATTGCACATGGAACCACTTTTTCCTATACTGTGATTTAGGAAATAGATTAATAGTATAATACACAAATCATATCAAACAATAATGAGAACAAAACATTTGATTTGATATACGGAAATTATTATATCAGGTGGCATAAAATGGGCCAATCTCGACCAAGCTTGGTCACAGGAAGCAGTGACCAAGCTTCTTTTAAGTTACACACTGTTAAGGGTGAATCATGTAGGGTTATTAGAGGTCATTATGTTGGAATCTTTAAAATGCTACTAGAGCAAGACCCAATTTCGACCAAACGTAGCCACAAGAACCGCTGGCCCAAGCTGATTATAAGTTGTTCACAGATAGGGGTCAAAGGTCATATAGCGGATATTAGGGTTAATTTAGTGAAAATCTTAAAAATGGTGCTACTCCTTTAAATTACATGCTATGACCACCAAATTTGGTCCAAGCTTAATATAAATTGTACCACAGCTCGAGGGTCAACCCGAGGTCGAAGGTCAAATGATGTCAATGTTAAAATGAGCCCGATTGGGCTTAAACTAAGCGTTCAAAATTAATGAAATGAAAGAGTATAGATATACATGCAGTGCAACAGATAAAAATGTACAACTTAGATCTACAGCTTACAACAATGATTGATTTGGTTCAGTTTGAATTATTAATCCGGCCTTGGGTCATATCTTTGCACACATTGACATTTTAACTGAAACAAAAAATCTTTTAAGACTTCAAGTTTGGCCGTCGTTAACGTACAGAAAAAGATGTCTTGGCTGTCATGTAGATTCCAAAATGGTTCTTTCTGACCTTTCCAGAACCTTTCTTAGGTCTAAAGTGGTTCTTTCCAGCCCTTCCAGGACCCTTTTCGATTCTTCGTAGAACATTTCAGTTTCTACATACAGGACAGCAAAAAAACCTTTTAAGGTTCTTTATCTAAGAGTTCACCATAATATATAAAGAATCAATATGCTTCATTGCTTCCATTGACAAAACGTTTGTCGACGGCTCATCAACAGATGCCTTCTCTTCATTCCGATTCAATCACGTTTTCTTCATATTCATCTCCAATCTGAGTCCCACATTGATTGTCACGCTGATTTGCTATATCGACGATCCGATCTTCCGTTGACAAGACGTCTTTTGGTGCAACAGATGTCTGCTCTGTCAACATGTCCAATTCATTCATCGCGTTTCTTTGATCTCCAATCTGAATCCCAGATGCATTCTTCTGATTTTCTACACCGTCATCGCGTGCTTCGTCGACGATCGGTTTTTCCGATGACAAAACGTCTATTGATGGTACAGCAACAGATGTCTTCTCCTCCGATTCAATCGCGTTTCTTCCGTCTCCAAACTGAGTCCCAGATGTATTGTTCTTCTGATTTTCGGCATCTTCACCGACGACCACATCTTCCGTTGACAAAACGCTTGTTGATGGCGCATCAACAGATACCATCACTTCCGACTCAATCAAGCTCCTTTCATACTCCTCCCCAGTCTGAGCGCCAGATAGATTATCACTCCGATGTTCTAAATCTTCACCAGAAGGAGCGGTGCCAGAAGAAGCAACAACCATTTCCGATTGAGGACTAGATTCTTCTAGGGTTTCGCCAAATGGGCACTTTCCACAGCACACGTCACTTTCATAAAAACAGATCTTTTTGTATATCTTTTTCAGGACGTAGCTGTAGTATTTAAATATGGCAAAAATGCCAAACAATAGAAATACACCAAATATGATGAGGAAGATTGCCCAGCCGGGAATATTGATTTCTTTGGGGCTTGGGTTCAGGGAACGACGTCTTGAGGAGCCACGTCTAGTTCCGCCTCTGCTCCCACCTCTGCTCCCTCCACGACTTGCTCTTGGTCGTCGCTTTCTTTTGCCACTCTTTGCTTGGATATCATCATCATCTATTGGGTTGCCAATGGTTTCTTCTGGTGTGTAGCTATGCTTTTTGGTGTCCTCAACATGCTCTTCAATGGCATCTTGTAATTCGTTGCCATGCGCGACCGTCTTATCTCGAGCTTTGATGCCATTGTCGTCTTCTGAATTTGTTCTCTCAACTTGCTTAACGTCGTCGCCAGGATTTGTACCCGCGTCATGGTCGTAGTCACGGTGGTTGCTGGATTGAAGTTTTAGTTTCTTACTTTCTGTTTCAATTTGCATAACTGTATTATACTCGTCAGCAGAAGTGTCCACATTTTCTTGCAAAACCCTACTAAGTATCTTATTGTGTTTCACGGGTCCCTCTTGTCGTGCTACGTCTTTCAGACCAGGACGGATATCTGATGATCCTTTACCTCGTTTTTCTAGTTTCGCGCTTTGAAGTTGAATAGCTCTACAAATATTGCAAACCGCATTCACTAAGCATGACTCATTTCGCGACGCTTTGCACAACTGTGTTCCTTGGCACATTTCTTGTGTGTCACATTGACCGATATATGCCCGCAGTTTTATATTTTGGCTGCTGAGAGATTTATATCTAAACATGTGTGTATGGATTGATGAAGGCATCAAAAAGAAACTATTGCTCAAACTTGTGTTCTTTGGCAAAACTTTGTCGAGAATAATCGCAAATTCTGGCGGTGCGCGTTTTCGTAGTATTCCCGCCCATGTGATTCCCTCGCTATTTGATTTGGAATTCTTCACACGATTTTGTGGTCGCTCCACAATCATAATGGCATTTTGAAGCAGGTCGCAACTGTCATAAGTTTCAAAATGACACACCACTTGGACTACACCTATCAGCTTGGCGTCCTTTGCCTTTATAAATCCTGGACAGACTTGCAAAACAGAAATGTCAGCTTTGATTACATTTGTCAAAGGGCATTGTTGTCCAAGACTTACAGTACATTCCACAATAGAAAGCCCACACACAACATCGTCAGATGTCTCACATTTGATCTGAAGCTCGACTTGATTTTCATGTTCGGCAGACCCTTTTGTATTTCTTGGTGTTTCAGTAGATAGTGCCATATCTAAGCTGGTTAGCAACAGGAGCAGAAAGACGAGTTTAGCCATTCTGATGCACACGATGATCCGATAAGTGTCCGATTGAAACACGCTCGAGTCAGGACAAGATGTACTCACGAAATTTACATTAACAAGTACAAAGCGTAATTCGATAAGACTGTTGAAATACTCCCAACTTATTGTACAAGGTGCTTGAAATCTACTGAGCAAAAAGACCAGGATGCCCAGATATAAATGTTATGCGAAAGTAACACTATCACGAAAACTTGCTCTTATGTACTAACGCTCTGTCTTTAAAACACGATTACATGTATATTAAAATCCGGCTTTCCTATCAGTTAATTATAGTTCGCAACAATATTTACATTACTTTCAGTACAGGTTACGATGTCACTATCAAGGTTGGTCTTAAGCCTGGAATTATTAAAACTTTTAGGTCTTATAAAATGCAAAATTCGTGATTTTAATATGAAAGTATACATACTGATAATGGCACATACTTGACCTAAATGTTGTTACATACCTATATGGCACATACACTGTACTTCACCAAAATATTTTTGACATAACAATTTAAAATTTTCAAGTAATAGTCAAGACTAAAAAACTGTTTCTAGACATTTATATCGAGTTTATGAAAAAAGAATTACTCCCAAATTAAAAGTTTCCATAATTCTATGGTTAAGACTAATCTTAAAGAGCAAACCATTGAAGGTTTTGGTGGTTGGTATCACCAGGTTTGGTGAATTGTATATGGAGGGAGGACTTCACAAAATGCACTTTTAATTGGTATAGATGAGATGAGTTGACCTCAATGTTTATCAACAAAGGCAAGGGGCTCGTATATCGATATGCTTGACTGCACCCCATGCAACTACTACACTGTTCAATAGCCTTATTGTGATGTGGAGTGAGTTTTAAAAACACGAGCCCTGAACAAAATATGATGCACGCGCAATCGCGCATACTGCCAGGCAAAACACAATGGAAATTGTTATGATGCGTGGGCATACTGCCAGGCATTGACGTCAGAAGTCAACTCATCTATAGGATGATTATTTCCTGTATTATGATGTAGGAAACGGATTGAAACATTACTGAGAACAAAACTTTGGATTTGATATATGGAAGTTAGTTTTCTCTTTATGTTGCATTAGCATTAAGTCCATGCACCCTATAGCATTTTGAGATGGATGTGCCAGATTTCTTTTCACATGCATTATGGACAAAACTTTTTCACTCCTTTAATCAATTGTTATCAATGTGGATCACCTTCTGTTCACCTTTATGTCTATGCAATCTATACGTAACGTCACTCAACATCCTGGTTTTAACTTATCTGTGTATAATATGTACATGACGTACTGTATTGAACTTTCATCTATAATCATTATAAATCTGCTTTCAATAAATCGGGCATGAGACTGCACTTTCCTAAAAAAAAAACCTGAAAATACACATGAAATTAGGCAAAAAGTATCAAAACAGTAAATAAAGTTTGCGGAAATTTTGACTAAAAAAAAAAGTTAAATTCAGTTTTAAAACTGAAAATTCTGATGCCTGATAAATCTGCCTTTACAAAATTTTATTCAAACATGACCAAATTTGGTCATAATTTCCATGAGCCAGGTCTTAATGTCTTATACAAATACTTCAGTTTATACCGGGGAAATACATGTAGGGCAAACTATTTTTCCCAAGGTACTGGCTACAGGCCTATCACCCCGAACCCGTAGGGCAAGGGGTGATATGCCTGCAGCCAGTACCGAGGGGCAGGTCGACCTGCTGAGGGGAAAATAGTTGTCCTATATTTCCTATATAAACCATGTAGTATTTGTTTTATTACATCGAACTTAGGCTATGGGGATGAGGTTGTTACCTGTCATGTAGAGAAAACTATTGCATGGTGAAATATGTTCTGTTATTACGATTGACCAATTAAGTTGTATGATTTGCTCATGAATATTTATGAGGTGCAATAATTCCTATTATAAGGTTGCTCGTTCTTGTTGAAGATAATGATACATGTGCAAACAAAATGACCAAGATAGTGCTAGTTATTCCTTACATTGTTATGCAGGACTTCTGAAAAATGTGGATTACTTTCGATTCATTTGCAATAATCTGAATGCCACTCTGCATCCTGGTTTACATTGTACTTTGCATGACAAACTGACAACCTATAATGTATTCAACTTGTCTTCTTATAGCAATTTTTTCAAACAGCTGTACATGTTTAAATTTTGTTTCAATATCCCGAACTGGTCAAGATATCGTACATGTAAGTGAAGTTACTCCTTATAAACAAGACAACAGTTTTTGGTCAATTATCGACCCTTTTCACTTACAGACCTGAAATTAACCTTTCCTGAAAAGAAGCTGAAACTCCTCAATAAGAAAGCATGAAATTGGCGTAAAATAGCTTAAATTAGGCTGGAAAAAAAAACCCACCCAAACAAACAAACACTAATTTGCGCAACAAAAGAGGCTGAAATCCGCTAGAAGTTACAGGTCTGCACTTAGAACTGCTTACTGGTTTTAGTCATAGAAAGTAAAACTATAAGGTTGCGATCATATAGAAGTATACTCAGAGATGCCAGTCAGTTTCACTCAAAAAACCTGTAAAGCGTGTGAATACAGGCCAAAAAGCCCCAAAACAGGCTGAAAATAAATAAAACACGGGAATTTGAACTCACAAAAAACCTTAATTCAGGTTAAAACCTGAAAACTAGCATCTCTGATACTGTAAACGCTCATTCGATTATGCGGAGTTCACATAGGAGTATACAAGTGAACTCAGCCTGATCGAATGAGCGTATATCATTTAGCGAATACCGCACAGTGTCATCGCCCCGATATCTTCATGGCAGAAATCGCCATGGTAGGTTGAATCCATAGTCACGCATGGCCATTTTGTTCCGACCGGTTTAATAGTTATGAGACGCATAATGGGCCGAGGGACATCTGACTATTTAAAGGCTATTGACAACAGCATGGTGACTGACCTCTCTGTGTGTGAGTGAGCATGGTATACGCCATGAGGTCATCTGCTTTTAGACTGCCTCCACAAGTGGCCTACACTGCGCTATAGTTTGGCACATAAAATCAGAATTTTTGTCAGTTTTTGAGCTCAATACGCATGGTTCTTTATTAATATGCAAGCTAACGACTATCATATCCTTTCAACACATATATTCAAGTGCAAGCAAAAAAATATGGGTTCTTTAGAATAAAAAAATTACGGGAGATATTCATCATTTTCTACCCGGTATCGAAAGATTTATCGTCTGAATATCAAATCGTGCATAGTACATTCACGTGTATCGATCCCGGGTATTGATTTTAGTGTCTCCGCTGTACAAAGTAATTATTAACCAGGCGATGTCGGTGTGTACCGTATACAGTATACTTCTATGTGATTGCAGCCTAATGGCCATGTGACTTGGAATACAAGGATTGCCCAAGGGTACCAAATGGGCACTTAGTAACCTTGGGCACTCATTATAACAGTACTGATTGTACGTATATAGGAGGCAATTGTAGTAATAGATCATTTAACCAAAAGCCATGTTATATTAGGCTTAGGGAAAATGTATAGCCTTATTTACTTGAATAAAATCAAGTTGAGTACCACCCAATACTAAGCTGTGATGTCTTCATACGTCTAGTTAAGGAAGAGACAAAACATATTTAATGTGTTTCTTGCAATACAGAAATACTGAACACACAAAAAAACACAAAGTTTGCATATATGACTGATCATTTTTAATTCTTTTCATAAGAAATAGTTTTTAATGAGATGATATATATACAATCCTCTTTTGAGTCTCACATGATGATTTATGCAGTTTGCAATATTAGCAAACACCTCCGAACTTTAATATATCAGCCCGAGAGGACATCCGAGGGGCTGTTTGGTTTTGGAGCCAAAAGGCCCTAAGCGCATGGTGACCATTTTGAGAACTGGTGTTTGGTATTGTGTGTTACATACACTCAATGTATAGGCCTATATCATAATAAAAAACAGTAAGCAACTTTGATTTCAAATGGTAGAATTAGATCATAAACTCGAATGAAGGTTCATAAAAATGATGTGAGTCACACATCAAAAATTCAAGGTTAGTTGAAATTTGTTGTGCTGAAAGTCAGTTTACACTTTTGGAAATCATATATTTTATAGAAAATTCATTAGCAGATGGTCCTGGTGAATTTCATATTGATTGTACGAAGTATTGGAACAATATAAAATGCACACTTAAGGACTTTTGGCATAAAATATTTTGAGGTATAATCAGCGCCCCATATTCCAGTTATTTTGTGCTTCATAAGCACTAACTTGTTATTATAAGTGTTGCCCATTTGAAGGATCTTGAGTGCTTCTTGGACATTTTACAAGTTGGGCTACTTGAGAGACAAAACGCCACTACTTGGGAAGCCATTTACCTTGCCTTGGCACACCGGCAACACTGTTTTCAGAACCAGGCCAACTGCTTCTTCAGTAACATCCTCGTAACATATTATTGTCTTTATATTATAGCTGTGCTTTCTTGAGCTGATATACAGGTTGGTACACGGCACCTTTTCTGTACAAATTAACTTTTCATAAAGGGCTGAAAAGTTACCACACTTTGCTACCATTTGGTGTGTCACATGTGTCAAGAGATCGACAGAAGTGTATTTAATCAGGTGTTTGTCACCTCCTTTTTTGGCCAACATGTTTGTAGCAACTGAGTACATGGCACATTTTGTCAAGTTCAGATGAACATGTATATATACATGTATTATAGTTCAGTTCCATTTAAAATGGTGTCATTGAACAAGCCTGTAGGATATGTATCTGCCAGCTGTCTCACTAGGTCGAATAATCTTCACCACCTGTAAAATGTAAACAACAAGAATAAAATATTTGACTGATGAGCTTATCCATGTGTGGTAAAACAAACATACAAACAGGTGCTGGCTGCTGGTAGAATGAGCTCATTACATATGTAGGTGTTAAATATCATTTCTGAAATTGTTTTATTGAACAGCATGGCAAACAATTATGAACGTTACATGTGTACTTGCAGTTACTATAATATTAAAAAAAACTTGAAAAAGACAGGAACCATTAAATCCAATCAAGTTTACTGTAATATTATTTTACCTTCTTGGCAATTTTCCCCACCAAAGGGTATTTGTGAGGGGACATTGGCAGGATATTCAATAACAACCTTGGGATTGCAATGATCTTGCATATGGAAATGAAATGACATCATGTGATTATTATTATAATAATTATGAGTGTCATGGAATTGTAATGATCTTGCATATGTGACACGATCTGGTCCATGGGGCCAAATGCGGCAAATTTGAAATTGAGATGAGCCTAATGTAGAGTCCGAAGTTGTCCGTTTTGTAAATGTTAAATTCCGTGTTATTTTCCGTTTTCTAAAGATAAACAATTAAAATTTATCCACTCTAAGGAAATCCAATTTTTTTCATATTAAAAACACTGAAGAAAAACGTAAACAGTATATTTCTATCTAGAAACACTAATCCAAAATGACCATCCACATGCGAAATCACTGGCATAGCCAAAGAAAAAAGTCATGAAACTGCAAATATATGACCCCTAAACGCAAGTAATGATCAATATGAAGTAAATTTCAGTGAAATATTTAATCGGTTTGTGTATTTTGTTGAATGTATACTGGAATAATTTTGCCTGTAGTTGCAAATTGCCATTTTCTACTTTTTGTGAAATTTCTCTGTTTTCCGTAAAATGGAAAACTTCGGGCTCTAGCCTAATGTTACTACAAGATAATAATTATAGTAACTCAATTTTCAAAAATGCCTCCTTTGGCCTCTGTGGAGCAGATCGTGTCACATATGCAAATTAAATGACATTGTCATGTGATGATTGTGATCATTGTTATAATAATTATGATAGTCCTGAGATTGCAATCATTAGTATATAATTAATTAATATCATTATTATTATATTATAGTAGTAATGAACTAGAGTCAACAGACGCTGAATACAAGCCGCAATTTGACCCTATAACTTGACCCCTGGGTTACGGATGGGGTCAACTGCTCTTGCATTGTGCTTAGGATGTCATAAGAAATATTCCTGGTCAATTTCAGCTTAAAGCCATATTATAACATTTGCTGAGGAAGACGCCCTCACTGAATTTTTAAAATTCCTTTTTTACACGATTAAATTGTACTTTATTAAACCAATATACCCTGCAAAAATCAAGACTCTAGGTGTTGTAGTTTTGTCAAAATCCGAGATTTTGAATAAAGCGCCGAACCGGCGTCTTATTATTACGATGGAATTATTAGTCTAACGCATACACAATGTTCATAACACACAGACGCCACGGCGTGCGGGACGGTGATATACACAACAAAGGGTCGTACCACAACATGACCGAAGGAGTGGTACGTATTGGCTTATTTATGTGCGCTGGTAGTAAATTCAATTTTCTTTGCTTTGCCGTAGTTGTTAGGCTAAAAAATAATATGGGCTATATCTGATAGTAAAAGCTAACAATTTATGGCAAAGAAATGCTAATCTATTATGTTTGAAAATGTTATAATATTGCTTTAATCGGAACTTATACATGGATTTTGATTTTTTAAAATTTTTGATTGACCTTTTGACCCCCTTAATGACCTTTGACCTCAATGAAAAAAAAAACCTTATGTACACCGACAAAATGCATTGTTCCAATTTTAATTAAAAAATTCTAACCTGTTCAGTTCTTGAGATAAAAATTCTTGAAGTTATTCAGCTAAAAACAGGAAGTGACCCCTTAATGACCTTTGACCCCCAAAATAAAAATACCATGCATACATCAGGGAACACTAATTCATGTATGTTGGTTATATTATTCTGGTCTGTTTACATTTTGAGATAAAAATGTTTTGAACATTTTTGATAATTTTGGTTTTGACCGGAAGTAACCCTTAATGACCTTTGACCCCAAAACTGTAGGCATCCTAAAGACCCTGGCTAGTAGCAATGCATGTGTGCTAATGGCGACTCTCTGCTATGTAATTTGTAAAGACAGTGATTTTTTGAATATTTTTAGATTTTGACCGAAATGACCCCTTAATGACCTTTGACCCCTTATCTGAGCACACCCTATAGACACCGACTAATGTCGAGTCACATGATATAACCATGTCCTCATCGCATGAAATTTGTGGAAGGAGTAGCATTTTTTGTGAAATCACATTTTTGACCATTATAGCTAGGTCAAAGGTCACAGCAAGGTCAAAGTCAAATGGAAGGTTTGGCCTAGCCCAGTGGTCTTTTGGGTCAAGTTTGGTTGAAATCTGTCAATCCCTTGCGGAGCTAGATGCAGTTGATTGCGGTTGCCAGAAGAAGAAGAAAGAAGAAGAAGAAGAAGAAGAATTGGAAAGAGACAGCACAAGCCGACGTTTGACGTCGGCTTGTAATCATTAGCATTTATCTTGTATCTTGAAAGTATCTCACCTGTCCTCTCTTCAGTCCAAAGTATCTGGCCACTGGGTCTCCCTGTTGAATTCTGGGTAACTGAGTTTCCTTCAATTTACTGAGTTATCTTGGGTTAAGAACAATGTCAACATTTAACTCAGTGTTTCATATAAAACATTGATACGCAATGAACATTTTCATCACGTTTGGTGCATATTATGGTACAAATTGTAACAATTTGTGTTTAACTGAGAAAGTTTTTGAGACTGACCTTAGTGAACTTTGGCCCTGCTAATTCTAACCTCATCAGGGTCACTTGTCTAAATGTAGTAAAGTTGATGAGTTTTTGTGACTAACATTTCCTTAAAATACACTTTCAAATGTTAACCACCTCATGACTTAATGGTCCTTGACCTGATCGACAGCCTAGTCCCCCCTTTTTCTCATCAAATTTGAGATTTTGGTATCAGAAGAAAGCTCATATTTTTCTCATTATCCCAGTGAAATTTAGCGCCGAAATATTTTTTTGTTTAGAGATATTTTTCACTTAAACGGTGTGACAAAAACGTAGTGATTTATAGTAATCACAATGGAAGTGTATGTGCTATCCTATAGGGCACTGTTATACACATTTTTGCTTCTCTTGACAAAACCGCTGGAGCAATAAAAGTCTCAAAATTTGGAAACATATTGTTTTAATGGTAAGCCTCAATCTAAGATAAAAAAAACAGAACATGAAAAATCGGACCATGCCTCTTTAAACAAAGTCCAATCTATTTTATCATTCATCAATCATGGCGATAGAAAGGCTAGTGCAACAAGCCATATCTGCAAAAAGTTTTTGAGACTGACCTTTGGCCCTGCTAATTCTAACCTCATCAGGGTCACTTGTCTTAATGTAGAAAAGTTAATGAGTTTTTGTGACTAACATTTCCTTAAAATACACTTTCAAATATTAATCTGCAATAGCTGCCAGGTGTCATATTTTTTAATGTGTACAATATAGAACGCAGAAATTGTATAGGCTATAGGGCAGCTTTTGCTGATCAAAAGACTTGATTCCTGAACTGGCATAGGACACTCAACTGATTAAAGATGGACACAAATGTCAATAGGTGAGTTTATATTTTCACTTATTTGATGACCATATACATGTACTGGGTCATATATATTTGGTATAGAATTCCTGGTTTGGAATAATATATAAAGGATACTATCTTGCAAGCAGTTCTGATTTCTCTTCATTAGTCATCACTACATGCTCTGGTACAAACTGAAAAGAACAAATCATTGTTTTTGTTATAAAATCATATTTGGAAAAAATGATGATGATGATAACAACAACAGCAATAACAATGACATCAACAATAACAACATATCACCCAAGTCCAGGTTTTTGGATTTCACATGCTCAGTAGACGCACGTAGAGGGTAGATTTGTATTGTTCTTTTATACATATGATAGGCCTATGTATAAGTAACAATTTCCCAACACTTAACTCATTTTGGCCAAAGTACATTTTGTATGGACATGGGTGGGTTTCGTATTCAGGTATATTAATTGCACGACAGATACCATGCTGTATTAAGCAACAGATGCATCGTGGGAATCATCTTGGCATGAATCAAATTAATATTCTGAGTTACTATCAAAAAAGAAATTCATAATCAACGTTTGAAGGTCACAGCTAAGCATTGCTAGCATAGTGGAACTTGTACCTACCTCGTGTTCTGTGATATTTATTAGTAATTCTGCTTCCAGAAATTGCTCAAGGATGTATTTAGGTGCCATATCACCTAATGACTGCAAATAAAGGAGAAGTGTTTATTATTGATAAAAATTAGGTCACAATTTTTACCTGCATTATCAAACTTTTGGTCTGGTTTATGCAGAGAATATTAAAAAAATGTTGCATGCATTTGGATCAAAAGATTTTGCTTATAGAGATATTCAGAAAGATAAGCTTATAGAGATATGCTCAAAAGTGTCTTAATTCATAAACAATTTAAGCTTCATATCTCAGGAGACGTTCAATTGTAATGGAATTCTGAAATCTACACAGAAATAATACAAATTACAACAAACTGGCCATTTATTACCAAAGGAACTCATGTGTATGTCAAATATCTTAGCATATGTGATGCGATCAAGCAAAATCAGTTGGAACTCGGAAATATTGATTTTGAGATACATTGTACAGCCAAACAAAGCAATTTCTTTTTGTTTCCTATTGTTTTGCTCATATCTTTGGATCTGGTTATTCAATTTCAATGGTGTTTTCTGCAAAATGCAGCTTTGTAAATGCTTTCTACTGTACTACATGTATAAGAAACTGAAAATTTAACATTTCCAAGTTGCGACTGATTTTGCTTGATCGCATCACATATATTAACAATGACTCTCTGTCAAAGGTTAAATAGAATGGTTCTAACAACAATTTATAGTACATTGAACAAACCATTTAATTTTAGTTTTATTCTTCACATGAAGATATAAATGAAGTGGGCATGTTACTCTGAAAAACAGTATTTCAATGGCAACTTTAGCGCAAAGCATTTTAACCTTGAGAGTATGGCGATATATTGTGTAATGTTCTCAGCTATTACCATGCAACTTTATGAAAGTATTGGAAATACTCTCTCCATATAAATTGTTGTGCTTTCCTGATGTAAAAGTGAAGGAAGAATTTCCATGCTTTAGTGAATTACACCCATCGCTGTACCAAATTTCCAAGATATTTTGACCATTGCTACATCAAAAGTCCACATTTTTCAGCCAAATTACCCATACTTGGCAGTGGGGTTTGATCCCCACCCTTTTTATTTTACCCCCACCCTTTTTATTGAGGCACCCTTTATATTGAAAATTCCTGACCCCCATGCTTTTTGCTGAGGCACCCTTTATACTGAAAATTCCTGACCCCCACCACTTTTTGCTTTTTCCCCTATTTGTATACATTGATGAAGTGCATGAGCAGTTTGGTTCAAGTAAATCAAGCACGTCAATTCTGCACCTATCATCACACAATAGCCTAGTGGATGTAAACATGCATCAAATGGAATTTTATCTTGCGATATGGTGTGATGGCAGTGGTTTGGCACTTATTCTAGGATGATTTTATCATTCAATGAAAATATATTGTAAGCTGGCACTCCCACCCTTTTTATTTTACTCCCACCCTTTATATCAATCCACCCTTTTTTTTTTTTTTTTTTAAACCCCACCCTTTTAAGGATTTTCCAAATTTCCAAGTGGCACCCTTTAAAAAGGGTGCCCTGCCAACAATGTTACCATAATTACTTCCCCAGAATTTTTGGCAAATTTCAATTTTTTTACTATAAGTGAGGCAGAATTGGGCTATTTTAAATCTCTGTATGGTAATTTGTCCCGAGTATGGTAATGTTACCACCACCCCCATCCAAGAACTTCACTCACCTGTTTGGCTGATGGCGTCATTCCAACCTGTACAATTATGATGGCTCGACTGATATTTTCTTCTTGCATACGTTGACAGTATCTGTTAAGAAAAAAACATAAAGAAAAGTTTAGAAAAAAATTCCTCGGACACAGAAATATGACCATCTATACTCATAAATTCCCTTTAACCTTTTGATATCCAATTGCCTTTATTTTGAACAGTCTCTTCACCCACACTGCCACTCAATTGCTGAATCTGACAATTTCTGTTTATGAGCTTCCGAGTGAACTTTAATTTCATATATTTTTTTAATTGTAATGCATCAAGTGGGTGTGATGTTATAATTATCCTGTTTAAAAAAATGATTACTATCAAGCAACCTGCATGTTTTTAATAGAACTTCACTTCAAGACATACACTTATTGCAAGAAAGTTGAGTAACAATTTTTCTAAGGATTTTCTTTATAAGTGGCCATTCCTTTTGTATCCTATTTATGTTACCGTATTCAATCACAGGGGTATAAAAAATTCCTGAATTTTTGGTATGTAAAAGTTATGGAGGAAAAAAGTCATGGAATTTATAATTATCTATTAAAAATTTTGGTAAAAAATTGGTATTGAAAAAATAAGACCATACAACATACATGTAAACATATACCCGGGTATACCCCTGTTCAATCAATGTGTATTTTTCATTGCAAACTACTTACGCTTTGATTGTCTTGATGCCTACTTTGGGTTCTTCAGGAAAGAATACAAACATCTGATCTGTTCGGTCGTCATTATGAGCTACTAGTACTGTCAAGTCTTTCCTTCCTGGCCGGCCTTCACTATATTAAAAGAAAATTTGAAATAATATCATTGATAAAATGATAAATGTGACCGTCCACGGCGAATGAGCCGTAAATTCCTCCTCCGGTCAATTTTGTTTTATTTTGTGTTTAAAAATAAACATCATAAACTTAAAATGGTATATCATTTGACTTCAAACGATATCCAGAAGCGGAGTTATGGTTAGTTAAACTTTGCGCCTTCAACAAAATTATAGCTTTTTTCGTTTCTATGTGTGTCTCTTTTTCCACATTGCCGGCAATAAATATCAAACAGTCATAAGACAAAAAAAAAAAATTGTTTGTTTGTCCTCGACCGCCCGCACCTATTTTTACGCCCGCGCCTACAACTTTTTTTTTCTATCTTTTTTTTTTTTAACATTTTCCCCAAAACTGTAAGTTAAAAACATCGATTTTGTTGGATTTTCTACCTTTCTACGACTTTTATACGTCTTGATTTAGGCATTTTACGCAGACCATATCATACGTGTGGTCGCATGTCCAAACTCACTATACAAATCTATATTTCGTTGTGAACTTTGTACTCGGCGATCGTACTATTAAAAGAACTGAATTTATATCGTATAGCTAGCGTTGTTTGTGGACAAAAAGCGCAGGGTGAAAATGTGTAAATATACCGATTTTTCTCAAAAGTTAAAAAAAATGTACTAAATACATTGTATTAAAATATTTTTCATACATTTGAAATACATATTTGAATGATATATGTAATAGTTTTTGATTTTTAAATATTTTCACGTGGTGATTTATATTTTTTGCATAACAACGTTCAAGTGATGCAGTCCAAACATGGCGACCTACGCAGTTTGCGTATGTGTGTTGCGCGAAAGGAAAGTGATTGTAGAGCTTGATTTGCAGCTTCATTTACAAAAGCAGATAACAAGCAAACATAAGTTGGGGTATTTATGAAAACAAATAAAGTATGCAACTCATTCAGAAATACTTTGTCTTGTGTTTATTTTATGTTTCAATATTCTCTTCCATGTTTAAACATAAAACTTTAAATATCAACTCACAAAATAGGAAAATTTGTATGCTCTTAAAAACAAAAACAAAAAAAACAAAAAAAAAAAAATCCGCCCGCCCGCACCAATTTTCAAATGGTTGTGGAGGACAAACAAACAATTTTTTTTTTTAGCCTAATTGGCGGTCATTTCAAATCATCCCCAAGTCAACGAGGTTTAAGAAGGTTCTCTCATTGTTCCTATACAAATAACCCACCACTTGAAAAGGATTTAGCAAAAGCAAACAAAGACCAGAGCTATTAAAAGTTCTATAGCCATCTAAGGTAGAAGCTTATTATCCACTTCAATAATAGAATTATTGATTGGTGTTGTGACTTTCAAAATAAGACAGATGTCGCGCCAGCTTAAGTGACCGATGAATACGACCTTCGTACACATTTTACACCATAACTCAGAATACAATTTAGGGAATTTACGGCTCGTTTGTGCTGCCGGGTCACAAATAACATTTTGAGCAAATATCAAAGATGAGTCAGATGACTGAGTAAAATATCAGTTTGCATGCTACTAAATTACTATACTAGAATAATCATAAGGGGGAAGGTATATATGCTAAGTAATATTAAATGTAAATTTATACATGTAGAGACTTGGATGACAGCCTGTTGTCCACTCAATACTGATATGATAAAATGAAAAGAAATTTCCCCCAAATAAATTTATGAAAATACAATTTTGGTGTGCTCTATACAGACACATATCCTTCATTTTTCATTGATTGGTTAAAAAAGTGCCACATATCCAAAAGAATGCATTCAAAGATAAAGTAAAAAGGGTACACATGCAGTTACCTTCCTTTCACAGTTCTTACCTTGGTTTATCCCCAAACTGTTCTTTAAATTGTTCTAAAGTTTGGTCCAACTCATCTTGAGTAACTAGGTAGCCTCGATCGTGGCATAACTGAAATAAGACAAAAAATAATTATTCAATGGTTACTTTTATACAATGATTTCTCAACAAACTAGCAATATACAGAGAGATTGTATACAGTATATCAAAACATGAACAATAATCAGATCCAGGCTGTAGAGACTATGAATCAGAAAATTTGAATGGAAAAGAGTACTGATTTCAAAGAGTCCCTATATACCTATAGTAGGCCTATAGATGTGTTGCGAAGGGTTCAGAATTCGAATCAGGAATAAAAATATCCGATCTTTTAATTGTTTAGAATCTTGAACTTAGAAGGAAGTAATATAAGTAAATTAATAATCTTATTTATCCAATGTAGGCCTATGCACCGTGTTCTGTATGAGCTATCACCAGCTGATCACACGTATATAAATCGATCAATGTTGAATGGCAGCAGGGCTATAATTCAATGAATTTACCTATATAAATTGAACAGTGCATATATTATTATTTACTGTGGGTTTTTGTTGTTGATAGCTCAGACTATTTATTATTGTTATGTTAAGTGTATTCTCTTTTTCCTGTTATTTATGTATTTATTATGTATTGTTTATTAATTAATTAATTAATTAATTAATTTATTTATTTAGACCAATTTATTTATTTAGGCCTATTTATTTATTTATTTATTTATTTATTTATTTATAAATAATGAATTTTTATTTATTTATTTATCTATAAGTAAGACAAACTCAAGTTTCACCCCATACAAACTTGCTCAAAAATATTAATCAGTCGAGTATACATGTAAGTCCTATTTGTTCACGTACCTGAAGATCATGTGGTTACTTATTTTGTTTATTTATTTATTTATTTATTTATTTACATATTTATTTGTTTATTTGTTTATTTATTTTTTAGGAACTATTGCATTTGTTTGTTTGTTTATTTATTTATTTTAGGAACTGTTACATTAATTCAACAATTTAAACAACATAATTATATGTGTATTTACTTCCAAATCTGGGTGTTTGATATACCTAGATTTGGAAGATGTGCGTGCACTCTATTCATTATTTTATTTTTGCATGTCGTGTATTGTACATGTAGAGGCCCTGTACTGGTGTTACTGATAATGATAATAGTCATTATCAAATTTACATTCGTAAGTTATTACGTATAGTCTAATGTGAATTTCGTGAAACTCCTATCATTCAACAAAGAATTCATCGCGGAAAAGCTCTTTGACCGTTTCCAATCCTTAGGAGCACCGGCGGCGTGGTACAACGCCCTGCAGCATGTAGCAAATATCCATCGGCATGATCAAATACTATCAATCATTTGCAAATCAAATAGTCAGATTGCGCCCTTTTTCATATATGAAAGGCATGGTGTTTGCTAAAAATCAGTAAATAAATATAATGTGCATGATCATGATGTGTATAGGCAAAAAGGTATAGAAAGAACCATAAAAGAAACAAGTACCGGTACGGAATTATTTGAGACAAGTGCCAATTGTGTGTATGACTAGCCTGATCATGCGAACGACATCAACTGGCCGAGCTTCCTATAGCTTCCAAAACTAGGTGTTTGATAATTCCTAGATAGGGAAGACAGTGCGCCATGAACAGGAATGAACAAGTTAAGTGATGAAGTTTAAAATGCAATCATGCATAAGCCGAACCACCTACATCTTCCAAATTTGGGCGTTTACTGTTTGGTATACATAGGTAGGGAAGACCTACGTGCACGCGTGAACAGGAAAAAAAAACCCTGGGTATATGAAAAGTCCCTTTCACTGAACATATTATTATACAAAATTATTATTACCTTTTACTTAGGGTAGCTCCAATGTCTTACAAACATAATGAATTCCAATGTAAGCTTAGACATGTTTACACATTACAAATAATATGGCAAAATATCAGCATGATCAGGGTTGAAAATAAAGGTAGGCCCTACTGAAATACAACTCGTAGGACTATATACATTATGACCTTGTCTCCAGCTCTTGACCCCGCCTCTTGACATTTAGCTTTCTGCACACTAGTCATATTGAAAGAGAGAAGAAAGCACGAGAAAAACTTAAGAATGAAGAACTACCGGGGAAGGACTAAAAAAATTTCACCAAAAGACCCTATACCACCGAGCTGCAATTCCATGCCCGAGGTTCTACTCGGTATCAGCATAATACTTGTAACGCGTGGTGAGAAAAGCGCAACTCAGATCATGCAGCTAGCATCTGAGCTCATCTGTAAAATGAGTATTTAAACCTATATGTGAGGAGGAGGTGGTCCAGGTTTTGGTACATTTATACCACTAAATCAAAGTAAAAGACTAGAACAAAAAATGAACGGTCAAGAAGGCCAGGGTTTCCGTGTAAAAACTATAGACTTTGAGCATTTGTCCCCAAAAGACCCTACCATGAATAATCTGAGACGAACTAGTCTCAGACCATCATGACCATCATGACCATCTTATCTATAGCTGTATCCCCATGCACTACATAATGATATTCGTAAATAAAAACTTGAGAAAAAAAAGGACTCTGGCGGGAAGGACTCAAAAACTGAGCTTTTCACCAAAAGACCCTTAAATACCATAGAGCTGTAACCCGTGCCCAAGGAACCCATGCACAGTATGTCAGCATTGATAGGCCTACTATACAAGGAGGAGGTATGATAACTTGAAAAATGCCTAGGAATGACCTTGAAAAGTGTCTGAAAAATACAAGATGTCAGTTATAGTCCGGTCTGAAACTATCAGACAATATTTTAAAAACATTATTAACATCAGCAATTTGCAACAAACCCAAATTATGAAAAAATCACCACAGGGTAGTTTTATATTTCTCCATTTACGATCCTGCCCAAAAGTGTCTCCTTTTGATATACCACGTCACAACTACATGTATTTGAATGGGGCTCAACTTTGTCATTACTGTGGTTTCCTCATTTTTGACAAATGTTTCATTTCGAAAATACCTAAAGGATTTGATCCGATTTGTGCATGATGATGGATGCATCATAACTATAGGCCTAATATCAATTCGGGTCGTGCTTGTACACGCCGTACTGGAAGTCAAGTTGTTATCCCGATTTTTTTTTCAGGATAAATTTATGTGAGGCCTTACTTTGGGACGAATATACTTTCTTGCTGATAAAACGTTAAATCAAAAATAGTATAGGCCTACCATTCCTTTTTATAAAATTTTTTATAACCATGAGTTTTAAGTTCAGTCAACTTTCAATCAATCAACCCAGAACACCCTCCGGGTCCGTGGATAACGAGTAACGACTGGTAATGTAGCCTAAGCTATTTTCTATTTTCATCGCCCCCCGTGCCCACCCCTCCGTGCCAATGTATAATGTCATGTAGTTCGTGATATTTTTAATTAACCCAAAAACAACCTCTTTTTTTGGTAGGCCTACATCATGCATTTTTGTAAAATTAGTTGATTTTCAAACAAAAAATAGATAACGACTGGTAATGTAGACTAACCTATTTTCAGCCACTGCCCTCCCCAGAGCCATGGAACGACATGTATTTATGTTATTTTTAATAAACCCAAGTGAACCTACATGAAAAGAGAAACTTGGCCCCCCGCTTGGCACTTTTGTCGTCTTAAGCCACTTGTGAGAATTGATATGGGAATATTCTAAGGATAATCATGGGGATTAAGCCCTTATATCAGTTATCTCCCTGAGCGTGTATCGACTTTAATTTGTTTCCCATTGTCATACTTGGATGCACACTGACCACAGAATGTTTTCTTTTTATTTGAATTAGTTGTTTGGAGGGCTTGTTTTGAAGGACCATTGACTATGACAGAATATCCAATTTAACAATTTTGAAGTCGGCTTTTCAAAAAGCGCCCAATATTTAATGGATTTCATGGTGAGATTTTCAAAGTAGCCAAAATGTCGCTGAAATCGCGGGAGCACTTTGTTTGTATGCAGGACGGAAGTCAAAAAGTCGCCCAACTGGGCGACTAAAACTGGCAATATAGTTATATACATAGATTCCACTGATTGAAAGAGTTCAACTTCCTGTAACCATTCGGCTGACGGCTATTGTTCCTATTGTATAACATGACATTGCACTAAATCTAATCACCTCATCAAGTGGACAATACAAAAATATTGCCATGATCCTTCTCTAGGGCCTATGCAGTCATATTTGATGCTATTTATCTTTTATCACTATCTTATTAATAATAAAACATACTATCCACATAACAGATACATGGTTCCCATAAAAATGTACCGTACTTATTTTGTTAAATAAACAACTAAGTAAATTATAAATAAATAAACAAATTTAACAAAATAAATACTAATAAATACATAAATTATAATAATTATAAATAAAAACAGCCTATAGATACATAAACAATACACAATAAATACATAAATAACAGGAAGAAAGAGAAGAAATACACTTTAGCTTAAATAGTCCAGGCTAATATCAACAACAACGAAAAACAAAGTATAATAATATAAATAATAATAATAAAAATATTAATAATAATATAATGATAACGATTGGCCTACCCGGTAAAATAGCCAAATAATAATACTTTTAATAATAATACTAGACGTAATACTGAATTAGAATCATCCGTGTAGGGGACCTACATGCACACATGCACTGATAGGTAAATGCATTGCACTATTGGTCTATTGCCATTCAACATCGATCGATTTTTATACGCGTGATCAGCTGGTGATAGCTCATACAGAACACGGTGCATACATTGGATAAATAAGACTAATTTTAAATAAAGATTAATTTCCTTATATTATTTCCTTCTAAAGATCCTAAACAATTATGATATTCATATGCAATCTTTTTACTGTCACGCTCAAAGAACGCTACAATATCCTTTTAACATGAGGGGATGAAATGTCCAGGGGATGAAATGTCCAGGGGATGAAAATGCGAGGGGATGAAATGTCCAGTTACCGGCCTACTATTGGCGAAAGACATTATTGCCATAAAAAGAAATTTAGAATAGAAAATTCGACGTCAACTTCTCAAAATATGCTCACCAAGCATTGGGAAAGTACACAATCCAATTCCCATTCAAACACGTGGGAAACTGAAAGTGCATAAAAAATCATAATCCCCACTACATGTAGATTGGGTCTCCAAAAACAATTAAAAATTTGCCTTCTTGAATGAATGCAGAAATTTGCACAGTAAAAAACTATTATACACGCTTGGAAATGCTTAGTGGGGATTATGCACTTTCAGTTTCTCACACGTTTTAATGGGAATTGGATTGCGTACTTTCCCAATGTTTAGTGAGCATATTTCTCCAATATTTTGAGAAGTTGACGTCGAATTTTCTATTCTATATTGTTTGGTATAAATGTCTTTTGCCAATATTATGTTTAAAGTTGTAATTTTGTGTTTTTGATCGCAAAGATCGGGTATTTATATTCCCGATTCGAATTCTGAACCCTTCGCAAGGGTGCAGAATTCGGCAGAACTTTTGCCTTTTTGGACACTAAAATGCATTTGATCCTTAATTTTGTTTCAACCGAGTCTTAAATTAGCAAGCACAATAAAGTTCGTACAATTTTTATATACGGTACATTGATGAAATTTTAAAGATTTTTTTTTTTAAATTTCTGACCTGCGCAATCGTTAAGTGTGTATTTCCCATTGACATCCAAAATGGCGTAAGCCAGTCCTTTAAAGGAGTATTTCGTGATCCTAGCATCCTCTTTTTATGACATTTTTCAGTACATATTAACGAAAAAAGCATATTCCCAAAATTTCAGTTGATTCCGATATTGCGTTTGCGAGTTATGCATGATTATGTGTACTATTACACTGCTCCATAGACAATACGTTGTAATTTCGTTCTGGTGCACCAGAACAAAATTCAAATTTCACAATATCTTTGCTAAACGAATTAATCTGCAAGAAATATTTTGTACATAAACATTATGTAGTCAGAGGTTTCCAGTGAATATAAAAATCTCAACTGTTTTTGAGAAAAGTGGGGGGATGAGGCTGTGGATCACTAAATGCCCTTTTAATATACATGATAGCATGATAGGCATGGCATATAGGACTGGCAAGCGAGTCTAGAATTACTTTATATATACGACGTCAAAACAAGCGTACCGGTACAATAATAAAGCGTTCGAAATTTTGGTTGTCCGTTCGCCCGGGACAACTAAAAAAGTCGCGGACAAAAAAAAAAAAAAAAGTCGCCGGCGGACAACCATAAATCTGTAGCCAAAAGTCACCTACAGACAACCAAAAACTTAGACGGACAACCAGAAGAAATTGTAACCATTTATTTTTCCTTAATTGAACACTGGTAACAATACATCAAGCGTCCGTGCTACGCGAAAGTTTTGGAGTTTGCATCACCCGTTACGTCAAAAATTGTGAAACTTAAAGCTTGTTCGTTGAAATTTACTACACGATGATTTGTAATTCAGTAAAAACATAAAATAATGCACTTATCAAGTCTTTCCCCGGCCCTGGGGGACCCGGGACTAGCGGGGACTTAGCCGGGGAAGTACATTTTACCAGCGTGACATCCCGGCACTGACCCCTTTAAAGTCCCGGCCTACGGGCATACATTTTCTGTACATCCCCGCTATGACTCGGCCCCGCTAGCCGGGCTACAGTGTGACAATCCCGGCACAATCCCCGACCCCATGGGCCGGGACTTGCATTAAAACAATGTACAATCCCGGCTATGCCCTGGCCTATCTTGCAGAGTTTAATATATCGGTATACGGGCATAGATAAAAAGAAGAAGAAGAAAAGTTCAATGTTAATTCAACTTTTTAGGGCAATAATATTGCATTTTGTCAGTAGTGGGAGAGGGGTCAACGACCTTAATAGCACGTGCTAAAGTTTGTAGCGCGATATACCCGTGTCGATTATTGAATGAACGACATAATATAGGCCTAATAAAAAAAGATCGATTGGATTATTTGGATAGCAGTGATCATATACGACACGGCCGATTTAATAGTGCATGCCGATAATTTTAAAGACATGTCAACATGTTTGAGCCTTAATTTACATGCAGACGCATAAGGATTTAAACAAAATAAAGTGTTTAAAAAAAAATAGACTTTCATTTATAGATGCACGAAATTGGTTTTAATATAATATTGGTTACTTAAAACAAGTAATTACCCCACTCCTCAGTTTCCTTTGTAGCGCCACAATGGTGAAAATAGCGCATTACAGATGAGTATGCAAAATCGGCCGTTCTTGGTATACTGATCATGTTTTTTAATGGTGTGACTTCTTCGTGAAAGTCCCAGCTATGTCTCGGCAGTGCGGGGAAAAAAATGTACACCCCTGCAAAAGCCCCCACTAACTGTGACTAACATGAATGATTGGCCCGGCATAGCGGGGACGATCTACTGTACATCCCCGGCCAAGTCCTGGCTAACTTCCCGCCTCTGGGCAATGATTTGTGTACATCCCGGCCACGCCCGGCATGTTCCCCGCTATGTCCCGGGTCCCCAGGGTAGGGACAGGCACATCTGAGCGAGGGCGCTATTTATTTTACTTGATAATAAAGCCCTATGTAAATCTGTGCCATTTTGTGCCACTGAAAACACCATTTTTGGAGAAAATGATGAATAAAACCAAAATTAATCTGTTTCAGATGCTCTAGTTTGCATTGACAACAGTTTCAATGCTTTAGGAAGCAGAATGCAACATTGACTTCACTTTTGAATATTTTTTTCTGTGAGATATGCCTTGGTGAAAATCACCGTTTTGGTCAAAAAGGGGTCAAAAAGGGGCATTTTTGGGAAAAAATTCTATTTTGACCCAAAATTCATCTTCTGACAAAAAGGAAACATGGTTTGACAAAAACGTTCATCCTTTTCACATACCAATTCCAGTTTACTTATTTGCTGGGAGAAAGCACTTTTTTGTTATCGCTTGGGAAAAATCATTGTTTTAGCCTAAAATGGGCCCAAAATGGCCGAAAAACTTTTTTACCACCTTAAAATTTGAATTTTCATACAAAATTTCACAGATGTGTTGAAAATGATAACATACATAATATTCAACAAAATTAGATTAAATTACAGTGAAAACAAAAAATTGACAGGGAGGCACAAAAATTATCAAGTCCCCCCATGCACTCCTATATATGGTAAGTCTTATCAGAGTCTACAGAGAAAATGGCCCAATGTCCCGACAGTAATTTCGTCATAACTTCACTTAGCAATACAGTAGAAGATTGGTTTTGGTGTCAAATTGTTTCTGGGAAGTTCTCTCTTCCAATAAACAACAATTCATGTTAATAGAATTAATTTGAAATTTTTATGCCTGTCCCTACCCAGGGCCGGGGAAAGACTTGATAAGTGCATAACCTTGATGAGAAAGATTCGTTTCATAAATTCGTAATTTTAACCTTATAGTTATAGCTCGGTGGTCTAAAACAAAAGATCGCCGTGTCGCCTGTATATGGAAACATATCGCTGTGCATGTGTGCGTCATGCCTGTTGAATTTTGAAGCCTTGCATGATTATTCATGTATGTACAGATAAAAGCTTATGATTGAAAATGACGCAATAGGCTGCCATCATTAACGATATTAACCACTAAACCTACCTGCATAACAGTCTTCCTGATCCGCCATAATTTGTACACTTCAGCCTCGTCATCCATTGTTTATTAAGGAAGTTATGAGATCTAGAGAGGTACAAATCACGATGCGAAACACAACCAAAAAATTCGCATGCAGACACTTCGGCTGTATTTAGAAATATTGTCAACCTTCCAATAGTTTGAAATCATAAAGGCGGATGATCCAAATGCGTTTAAACTTGGCAAAATGTGCAGATTGATGTCTTTAAGCCCTCAAGTAGTATTAATTTTCTAATAATTGGCTAGCTTTAAGTAATTTAATAAATTCTTATTATTTTTTCACATTTGCGATATCATAAATATGTTGCTCAATATTTTTACAGCAGCTAGCTACGCTAGTCTTTGGTTCCAGTCGCTGCGCATGAAAAGAAAAGAAAAGAAAAGATTGATGGCTGATTGCAGGCCTTATAAATTATTAACTTAATAATAATCAGGAGCTAATGAGCTTCTGGTCCCAAAGATGGCTCCTGGTCTTATAGTTTGTAGTGTACAATATTGGCCACACCAGGAGCCAAAACTTGGCAACCATGGGGTAAAAAAAGCCTGGGTGCCTGGTTAATATCCCAATATAAGCCCCCGGTATAAGCCTTGGCTTGTTGATGAAATGGCCAAATGAGGGATGGATTATTTATTTATTTTGTTCCTGATCATTCTGTTCGTACTAGTGGTCCTTTGGAATTCTTTAGAAAATCCGATTAAACTATCTAAATAAGTTAAACATTTCCGTAAACAATAAAAGCAAAAGTTAATTTCAAATTAGGTTTGATGATCTTCCTTCTTTTCTTTTGAGCACTTTATCCAAATCTTAAACTATGGTTTATAAATTTCTTTGAGCATCTTGTTCCATAGTTGTTTTATCTGGCTTTGTTTTAATTTGTTTGCTTTTGTTTTTACTCCTATGAGGAAAGGCTTTTTACAGGCCTCTTTGGCCTTGTTGTAATTAAGTTGTTTTTGCTGATTTTGATGTAAGTTGTTATTGTCTGATTTTGATGAAGGCCTATGTATATGGAAATATAATGATAAATGAATGAATGAATGAATGAATGAATGAATGAATGAATGAATGGGTGAATTGATGAATGAATGAATGAATGAATGAATGAATGAATAGTATTATCCAGTCCCGTGACTGATGACATAATGCGCAAGACGGGGATTCCCCGAACCCATTGAATTTCCATGACAATGGCGTATTGTTCTGTGTTGTGGCCCGGTTTATGTAGAAATGGGAAATGATTCATTGAAGCGGAATGAACTGAAATGGAATTTTACTCTTGTCAATTGTAAATATTACTGTTGACATTTGAAATGGAATTTTACTATACTGATAATACTCTGAACCACAGGCTGAAAACTCCACGGAGAACCGAAATACAAATTAACAAAATTAACATTATATTCCCAAGTATTATTTAAAAGAATATTTCGTCGTTGATTATTTATACCAGAACAACTTGCCGTAAAGGTTATCAGAAATCGTCACTCAAGATCGAGAAGCAAACTGAACGTCAAGAATTGTGATCTGCTGTCACTCACGTAAGTTTGTGTGCGAGAAATATCATCATTGACCGATTTTTATAATAGACCCGGCCCGGGGGTAGGGGGGGCACTCAGCCCACTTTGGAGGTGACGGGTATGTAGGGCTGTTAACCCCCCACCCCTTTTCAGCGTCGAAAGACCCAGTATTTTTACGTCACTCGAAGACCCCCTTTGATCTGTCACCCAAGACCCTTAGGGGAAAGTGGGGTAATCCCGGGCACCTTTCGTTAAGGCTACACAGGTACAAGATTAAATAAAGTTCATCAGTGAAAATCATGATATCAATGCAAAGTAGGAGTAATAATAACTCAACATCTATAGTTAATAAGTTATAATTAAAAAACAAAATGGTAAAAAATGATGGGGTAATGCCGGACACGGGGTAATCCCGGACACATGATTGTTGCAAAGAGGGAAAGTGGATTAGGATGATAATCCCCTAGAATGTATTAGGTACTTCTGTTACCTCAAGCATACACCTATGGTGGCTGTTGTTGTTGTCTATATTTTCGAAATAACAAGTGTCCGGCATTACCCCATCTGTATAGAGACGCATATGTGTCCGGGATTACCCCTCAGGGTCCCGATTTATTTTTTCAGTGCTTGTTCTACTAATCCAGTTTAAGATACCGAAATTCATACATCCAGCTAACAATCAAGTATCAAACATAATTTTCATCCATACTTTATCTGTGTCCCTTGTCGCATTAACTGTCACCCAGCTAATAAATCACTTTTCAGATAAAAAGTCAAAAATTACAATTTCTGTTTTTTCGTAATTTTCACAAAGAAAGACGAGACCCAAAGCGCTGGTAATAGTACACGTCAGGTACACCTTGAGGTAGCTAATACCCTAAGGTATTATAATAGTGCCACCCTTCTCCGTTTAGCTGCAATCGATGTGTCCGGGATTCCCCACAGTCCGGCATTACCCCACTTTCCCCTACAAGTTCAATATGACCAGCAACGTTCATTTATAATCACTGATTTTGTTACTTATTTTGAAAAAAAAAAGAAATTTGAAGCCATTTGACTAGAAATTTGATTTTCGAGGTTAGGCGCTGTTTCGGCCCTCACCAAAGATCAGTTCCATTTAAAAAAAGGCCATGTTCTCACCCAATGACCCCATATGTTTTACATTTTACTCTCACCGAATGCCAAAAATCATGCTCTCACCCAATGACTCCATATATTTTTACATTTTGCTCTTACCGAATGCCCCCTAGTGCAAAAGTGGCAGCCCTGCACCTACCTATATCCATTTCATATTGAAGTGCCCCCCCCCCCGGAGCCCCGGCATTTAGCTATCTGCCCTTGGCTTGGGTTGCATCTCAAGTTATCCGTAACAAGAATTTGTCTTTAAAAAAGACAAGTTCACGGATCAAGTGTATAGTACATGTACTTTGAGCTACTTTGGTCTAACATTCAATATTTATCTCTAACCTACTCTGCACTTATTCGACAATAAATAAGTGATTTGAGGCTTAATAATGATACCTGCGTCTTGACTCTGGAAAACAATATTTTTAAAAACCTCATTTTGCATTTAGTTTTTTAAGCCACCTCGGGAGCCACCTACAGGATCTCGTTTTGCATTTAGGATTTTATTGCATTGCAAAGTAGCAAAACTTTCTTTATATAATGGCCCAATTCGAGCCTGGAAAAGGCTATCCCCTCTTACAACCTATCGACATGTCTGATTTCTATAATGAGGTGTCACCGGGTTTGCAAGAGATAATAATGCCAAATCTAAACACCATGAAATTTACCACATCACGACCAAGCTCACATTGGGCGCCCATTCCTTTTTAAAGGAATTTTACTAAGTCACCTACTCAGTAGGAAACAAATTTGGAAAATTGTATCTTATCACAAGTAAACAAAATAATTACACAGCTTGCTCTTGCTAAGCTTTTGTCAGGGTCAGGGATATGTATGAACACCAATATGAAGTCAATAAACATTAGCTAACATTCAATTAACTATGATAGATAATGGACTTAGTTTTGAGCAGTGTAGTAATTTTCTGAAGTAAATCGCTTGCTACACAATTTTCTATACAGAATGATGTTTACTTTGTAATCAGGCCAGGCCAGGATCCTGCTAGTTTTGATTAACCAATCAGTTATGTGTATTGTAAGCATGTGATGGCTATAAGCCAATTGAAAACATGTTTCTAAAAAAGGCTAAAAAATTCCTACTCCTGGACAGACTCTTTTCTGGGTTAGGGCTAATTAGTAAGTTGTCAGTGTGGCAAGATTAGATATTAAGGCATACAAACTAGGGTATGAGATATTAGGAATTATTTCCTAGTCTCTTATTCACAAGGCTGGTGTGCTACAATACCTATTCATGACACATGATATGTAAGGGATAAACTGTGCATATGAGATGTGGGGGAAAGTGGCATCATTTCACTGCCGTGAAAAAACGTGTCTCGTACTTTCGTGGTAAAAACAAGGTAGGTATAATTTTATGCAAGTAATCATTATATATATTATGTAATCATATTATCAGGGATTGAACCCGGGGCATATAACCCGGGGGATGGGGCAGTGGGTGGGTGTGTGTGTGTGGGGGTGGGCGTACCCCATATTATGATAAGAGGGGATGGTTCATACGCTGAAAAAAGTTTGGGCGACATTTTGCCCAACGTTGTGGAAATATGCAACTTTTAGGCAATTCCAAACCGTCAAACGTTGTCGAATTTAACTTCCGTTTCACCCAACTTTTCATCAATCACGTATTTTCCCAACGATGATTGAACAGGATGGTTAAAGAAAGTACACTCACATTTGAAACCAATTTTTACCTAGGGTACCTGCAGGGAAAGCTAGGGAATATGGGACCATTAAGGACGTTTAGCTTATTTGCATAAAAACTAAAGAAGATATGCCCACAAGAGATTGTTATGATGAACAACCTGTCCTTTAAGATTAATAAAACAGGCAATGTTACCTTGTTTTTATGTTTGTTTGGACGCTATGACGTCAAAATGACGTCATCGTCAAGTGTCCCATATTACCTGCATGTGCAGGTAATATGGGACACTGTGTTATCTCTATGGTGAAAATCAAAAAGTTCAGAAAATCACTCTTTTGTTCTAAAAACATTTTTGTTACATGATTTTGAATGTTGAATGCAAATTTCTACAAGAAAATTCAATTTTCTAAATAGTTTTGCTTTTCGCATTGACAATGCACACAATTTCCTATGTGTCCCATATTACCTGCACCCATTCAGTTGAAAATCAGAGAAAATAATCATTTATAAAAGGAAAGTGCCATTTGTCAGTGGAATTTTTGCTGATAAGCTTAACCCATCACCTAAAGATCATAAAAATGACAAATGCCCCCTAAGTACCAGAGTTTTTGGATACACAATCATAAAATGTGACGTCATTGATTTTATATCAGGCCAAAAAAAACGACATAATTTTTGGGCAATTTCACTCTTTTTGGCATTGATTGTGATACACAGACTCCAAAACTGCATTTCTAGAAGCACAATTGATGTCTCTAAACACTTAACAAATCAACTTAAAGTGTTTACCTTCTCTAAGCTACTTTTTGTTAAAATGAAAACAGGTGTCCCATATTACCTGCTGTCCCATATTACCTGCAGCTACCCTATATGCCTCCTATTCCTAAAGTTATGTGTAGGCCCATATATTAGTGACCGTTCACAAAAACCTTGTAACTTGGGGGGGGGGTTGATGCACAAACAGAACAATTCACATATTTTTTCAGGGCCCTCCTTTCGAATCTAAAATTATTTTCAGGGGCCTCTTTTGGCCATGAAAAATGTACGTCAACCCAAAGAAAATAGTGTAAACTCATGTTCTATGAGAATTTTATTAAAGGCCCTCCTTCAGAGGGATACCAATTTTCAGGCCCCCTTTCTTCCATCAGCCCCCCCCCCCCCATTTACAAGCATGAGTGGTGAAGAAATGTAAGAAAAAGTCTCAAGAACAAGTTAAATATGCTAATTTGAGTTAATAAATTTTGTGACTAATTTTGCATTTTTCTCAAAAAATAACTACACACTTGTAACAAAAGTTATGTATTTTACAGGGGGAGGGGCAAGGAGTCTAATTACTTCACTGAAATTTCAGCGATTCAAGACAAGTGGTTCATTATATAACAATGTTAAGAAATGAGGTACATTCTAGCGTTACCTTTTTCTTATCATGTTCATAATGTATTTTACGTTTCTAAATTATTTTGTCAATTTCATTTCATATTTTCTTATTTTTTTGCAGCCAAAAAAATGATATGCTCAATATAATCTACTTCAAAAGCCAATGACTTTTTAAGAAAGCGTGGCAACTTTAAACATTACGCATTGTTGAAGATGCTGTGAGATATTAGAAAAAAAAGAAAATGTAGAAGGAGCTATGATTTGTATCGATTTCCGAAAAGCATTCGATACGATTAAAAGAGATTGTATTTAATTTGCAGTTGAGAAATTTAATTTTGGTCTGAAAAAAAAAATGGATAACTACTAATAAGTATTATGTTTAAAATTAAAAATACTGTAAGTTGTATAATAATTATTACACAATGGTCAATATGTAAAATTTCTTCTTTCAAGAAGAAGGTGTAAGACAAGGTTGTAATTAATTTTATTTCCTCTATTATTCATAATAGCGGCAGAAATTATGTCTAGTAAGATAAGACAAATGAATGATGTACGGGGTATTGAATTAACCCCTAAATACTATGGTGAATGTATCTTAATTAATAAAACAAAAGTTCAAAAAGAACGTTGTTGGAAATTCAATCCAAGCAATAGTGTCAAATTAGTTATATCAGGAGTAGTAATTAACCCGTCAATTAAGGGGGTACTACACTCCTCGATAAATTTGTGTCTATTTTAACATTTTCTCAAAAACTAATAACACAGTGGTAATAAAAGTTATGTATATTATAGGGGCAAGGAATCCAATTACTATACTGGAATTTCAGTGACCCAAGATAAGCGGTTCGTTATTTATGATAAGAAATAAGGTACCGCTAGGATGTACCTTATTTCCTATCATATTATACCATGTATACTGAACCGCTTGTCTTGAGTCACTGAAATTTCAGTGTAGTAATTGGATTCCTTGCCCCAATGATATACATAACTTTTGTTACCAGTGTGTTATTATTTTTTGAGAAATATGCAAAAATAGCCATAAATTTACCACAAGGGTGTAGTACCCCCTTAATATTGAAGAGTTGTCTGCAAATTGGGAACCAATGGACTCAATAGAAACCTGTCAATGGTTGGCAACATATTCATAGTAAAAATTTGATGGCATCAACATTTTCATATAAAGGTTAAATAATAGATCTACTTACGATTCACTTACGAGAAGGAAGTAGATGGTCGTATCCCATTTTCAGACACGCTCATCGTCAGAAAAGAGGATGGCTCAGTCAAAATTTTGGTTTACCGCAAGGATACCCACACAGACCAATATCTCAACTTTAGCTCCCACCACCCAATAATTATATCACAAGCTGGGAGTAGTACGCACTTTACTGGATAGAATGGACACTCATCGTGACAGAAACAGAAGGCAGACAGAAAGAGGAAGACAACATCAAGAAAGCATTGAAAACGTGTGGCTACCCAGAGTGGACAATTGAGACAGTCAAAAAGAAGATCAGGGACAAATCTGCCAAATCTACAAAAAACAAAACCAAAGACCCTTCTCAGCAGACCAACATGACCAAGGGACTTGTAGTGATTCCATATGTCGAAGGCGTAGCTGAGAGAGCCAATCAGATGTTCAAGAAGCACAATATTGCCACTGCCATGAAGCCGAACACCTCGTTGAGGAAGCTTTTGGTTCATCCGAAGGACAAAATTGACCCTCTAGACAAAACTGAATGTATACGAGATTCCTTGCAAAAACTGTGATTGCACATACATTGGTAAGACCGGCCGAAAATTGAAAACCTGGCTTAAGGAACACCAACAAGAAACGGACAAAGTGGAAAGGGGCAAAAAGAACTTTACGCGCCAGACCAGAAAAGAGTCAGTTACAGAACAAAGCAAGTCAGCCATAGCGGATCATGCCATTCAACAGAACCATGTTATAAACTGGGACGATACCAAAGTTTTACAGAAGGAGTGTGATGCGAGTACCCGCTTCATCAGAGAATCAATCTGGATACGTAAGAGAGGCCCGGCCGTCATGAACAGGGACGAGGGGGCCTACCATTTAAGTCACGTGTATGACCCTCTCCTCAAGACCACGCCCGGCCCCCAAGGGATGGAGCTGTGCGACCACCAGCACAGAGGATGATGGGATACCAATCACTCTGAAGAAGTATGTCGTCCAAGACATACGAAACTGTCAGGTCAGTGTCCAAAAATTTTGGTTTTGTATAATTATGAAAACTCCAAATTAAAATGTACTCAATCAAGACAAAGACTTAATGAAGACCTGAGCGCAAGAAGACCGTAAGTCCACTTGGCTCCTCAACATATACACTAAAGTTACGTATAGTTTCTTAGGGTTTTATAATGTTTAAATACATGTCCCAGAGTGAAAACATCATGAAAGGTTGTGAACGATTTGTTTTGGCCCTGAACATGTATAAAACATTACCAACTATACGAAACTACACGCAACTTTAATATACATGTTGAGGGGCCAAGTGGACTTACGGTCTTCTTGTGCTCAGGTCTTCAAATGCAAAATTGGGGAGATGGAGTTATTTGGAACAATATATAGAAAGCAAATTCATTTACTTCTACGCTACTCAAATTTGGTACACTCACCGGAGCGCTTTCACTGGGTCAACCCGCGTCTTCACCAGAGGTTATTGCTCTGAAGATTTTGTTCTCGGTGGTGTCTCAACAACATCATCACTAGCAACAACAAATCTTCAGAGCTTCATATACATCGTTATAATATTTGTATAATTAGCAGGGGTAAGATATTCTATTACAAAGAGTGGGTAAAAAGAGGTATTATGTATAAGCAGACTTGTATGACCAAAATGTGGTCTTTCGTTCTAATTAAAAGTAGGGGTTTTACAGCCAGGCAGCTCTTAAACAAGCCATTTCAATGGCATGTAAAAATAAATATACAAATGGTACTAACAAGGATATATTTTTATGATGGAAATAATTTTGTTGCGTATTGTACTACACAATTATATAGGAAAGCTATGATATCAAGGATATCAATTAAACCAATATGTCAAACCTTTGGGAAAAGAAATATAAAAACATGGAATTCAATTGGAGTAAAATTGGGCAAAATATTCATGTAAGGAAAGAACCTCGTTTATTGACATTAAAAAAAATTGGAAAATAACTAGTAATATTTATGCAACAAAAGGCTTTCTTCACAAAGTAGGAAGAAGAAGTTATGAAGGACTTCGCATCAGTTATTGTTCGGGTATTGTGAAATATCTAAACATTGTGCTTGGACCTCGGAATAACACAATGATTAGATATTTCACAATATATCTCCTAAATTGACAGATTGAAATATTTCAATCTTTTAACGATTGCTGATATGAATCAATCTAAATAGATTGAAATATTTCTATCTTTTAGCGATTGTTGATATGAATCAATCTGAATAGATTGAAATGGATTTTGGTTTGAATCTAACTCTTTTTGTAGACCTAGTTCCCTATCCAATCATGTGTTACTCCTATTGTACTGCCAAATGACATGTGTTTCAAGGTGAATATTTTCAATCTTTTTTTTCCAATTGGAAAGGATTTGTCCCTAATTAAATACAGTGAAAGAATGAAAAACAATGAAAATCAATCCTTTCTACTGACTTAATTCGCTAAAAGATTGATAAAAAGGATTGAAAATTCAAATCAGTCGACTGAATATACAGTCAAAAACGATTTCCCTAACTGCAAACGGCAACAGATTGAAAAATCAATCTTTTTGATTAAATATTCAATCGGAAAACTTAAGAGAGTATACCCTCAAAATAGAATAACCAGTGACGGGGCCAAGGGATGGGGGCAGGGGGAGGGGGAATGCGCCTCAGTCAGACTGAAGTCTTGCCACCCACAGATGCTCCCAGTAAAACCCCAAATTGAGCAAAAAAGTTACTTTTTGTGGCAATTTTGTGCAACAATTCTATAAATTTTTATTTAGACCCCCCCAACCCGCGCCCCCCCCCCAAAAAAAAATATCCGCTATACCACAACTGAAACAACTAATGCGAAGTCATTAACCTCTAAATCAATCGTCCGGTTAGCACAAATTAGAAATTATTTTATGATTTTGACTTCAACTGATCTACTGACAAAATTAACTGCTAGCCCAGTAAATGTTATCAAAACGTGTTATTAACTTGTTTTTGGTTTTGGTTAAAACCTTTAAATAACATTTAAATGTTGCGAAAAATAAAGATCATGAAAACGTTTTTTAAAACATTTTGTTTGAAAAATCACTACAAAAACATAAAATGTTGTGAACATTTTATTATAATTGGCAACTTTATTTATTGGCAATGAACATGAAAATATTTTGTCAACACTTAAAAATAAAAGTTTTTTTTCAACATGTAAAACTTGTGATTATGTGATTATGAGAAAACTTTTCATGAAAAGACTTGCCGGCAACACAGTGGAAAACCCACTGACCTGACATGTATAATGAAACGGCTATGGAAAGTTTTACATGCCCGAGCAGGTTTTAGTTCAAGTTTTTCTAGGCCTATAGCTATCACTGTGCAGTGCATAGTTATTATACAATGGGAAATCAAAAGTCAGGAAATAAATATAAAGAAATAAAATAAAAAGTACATAGATTAATAATGCAAATAATGCTTAATAATAATAATAATAATAAAGATGTTTAAAGTCCAATCAATTTGACTTTGTTACATTGTACAATGTACTATGCAATGGTAAGTCGGAAGTCAGAAAATAGATGAATGAGTAATTAAAATAAAAAGTATATAATATTAATAATGCTTAAATAAAGATAAATATCAGTAAAGATGTTTAAAGTGCAATATATTTCACTTAGTTTGTTTACACTTAATGTGAGTCGGAGCGGTGCCTGAGCCAGCGGCTCAAATATTGAGCCAATTATTAGGCCCACACTCATAGGGAAAATTATGGGTTGGGTCCAGATCCTAAAGCTCATTGTAATGGATTTCCACGCCCCCATGTGCATGACTTTTACTGATGGAGGGAGGAATAGTGAAACCTTTCGTTTTTACCTTTATTTGTCATAACACAATAAGGCCAAAAAAAAATATTGTTGTGTTGCCCTCAAGTGGGAAAATGGGAAATTTGGGTCGGACGGTCGTATTTTTTATATTTTTTTTAAACCTTCAGTTTTTAAAAATCCCCTCAAATATTAAATAATGCTTCTTCAATTAGGGGACATTTGTCAATTTGACTTCTGGATACATGTTAGACATCAATTAAAGACTAGTCTTTCAATAAAATATTAATTTTAAGTGAAAAACATTGAGTTTTTTAACAAATCTGTAAAAATCATCATTCAAAAAAAAAAAAAAAAAAAATTGCGACCCTGATTTTTCAGGATTTAGGGTAGGACGGTTGAGGGCAACACGACAATTTTTTTTTGCCTAACTGCAATAGGTTACATATGGAAATATGAATGTGACCAGTGGCTTCCGTGACTAATTTTCTATAAGTATAAGATCGATATTACTATAAATATTAAAAAAAACCAAAATTGGAAAAATATGATTCTGAAAGCTCCGACTATGCTTTAAAAATGTGCGAAAATGCATGTATTAATTCTTGTTTTTCTATGTGTGTTATAATCTGGACTAGTATACGAAAAAATACTCAGTTTTATGGAACAGTCCTGATTAATCTATTTCGTCTTTGGAAAATTTACGGAAAAGCCACCGCGAAACATAAATTCTGAACATAAAATCGCTCGTCATCGCAACCATAATACACTCTCATATATATATATATATAAAAATTGCATCAGGCCCCCCCTTACAAGTGTTTGTGAACAGTCCCTAAGCCTCACTCCGCCCAGCCTCATTCTAAATTAAGTGTCCGATCAACACCAAAGCCATAGAGGTATTATTTCGCAAGCTCAACGCAGTTTACTTCGTGAAAGAGTAAGAGTAATAAATAATAGACTGGACAAATTAAAAGGTTCAAAATCGCGGAACAGAAATTAAAGGCCGTAATTCCCGCGAAATCAGTTTGGAAAATGAAAATATCTCGTGCCACTTAACGAGAATTCGCGAGAACACATTCGAGAAAACAAAGTTTCGGTACGTACGGAAGCTGTGGCAGAGAGATTAAAGAAGCCAAAACACGTGAACGCGGCTTGCGTACTGCATCGGAACCTGACCTGGAAGGAACTCGGCTTAAAAAATGGGTAATTTAAAACAATAAAGTATAAATCTCATAATAATGTTCATATAACCTCAATAACTTAATTTGACCAAGGGTGCCTTTTTGGTTTCTGGCGTATTCGGAATCTACATACCCCTGATTGGTTACAAAAGTACATTAGTATGCAATTTCATGGCAATGCAGCCATTTTCTTCGACTCTGACATACTAAAATAATTTAGAGAGCAGAAAAAAATCAGGACCGTGTGGTTTGAACCCTAGACCAATGTAGACCTTACGATTGACGATTGCCGTTTGAGAGTTATACCACTGAACTATCTCAGGCTGAGTTCACAGTTGGTACACGGGTAATTACACCAAGTCTTGATTGCATATACTCTCTCACTGTGTCTTAGCGGCCAAGTATATAATGAAGAAAGGAGGTGTGTCTTGCATTGTCTTACGCCCTACCAGGGTCGATCATTTATGCCGTCTGCTCTCTTTTCATTAAACATGTTAAAAGACAGCGTTAAAGTAATCGGTGGAGATATTGAAGAAACTAATTCTGGTTATTGTTTTTGAATAACTCTTTTTAATAGGAGACTGTAAGAACGACAGCTTTTGATGGCTTTAAATGGCAGTGGACAAAGCTCAGACCTAAACCGTTTCACAGAATCGTCCTTTGCAGATATGACGTTGGCATCAAAAAGCGGTCTTCAACAACTCCGGTCTAGGGAACCAGTCGAAAACGATGAATATCCTGGTCTTATACAAGTTGATCACGACATGTCATTTGAACTCCCGCCGGCTAACGCAAACGGTCAATTGCCAGAGATGAGCGAGGGGAATGACATCAGTACACGCGAATTTGTCGGTGGTAATGTGGGGATTGAATCCCAAATACAAGGAATTGCTGTCATGGAAAGTGTCAATACTTATCCCAATGTACCTTTGATTGGATGTCAAATTCCACAGAATACCAGCTGGAATGTTGAGAGCACGCATGTGCCTTTTGAATATCCCGTCACTGACTATGCTGGCACCAGTGCAGAAATGTCAGCAGGTAACAGACAGTGTGTTGATATCGAGGCGGAACGTGTCAAGTCACTTATCAGTCACGAAAACGTTCCAGATATATTTCAGCGTGTAGCTAAGTTGGAGATTAAGACAACAGATCAACACCGTGTCTTGACGTTGACTCGCGATTTACTTGCGACCATGTCGGGAAAGATTGGTCATTTGAACGGGAAGTGGCTGAAAGCAGTGGAAGGTGAAAGGAAAGCAAATCAAACTGTTCTTGAAATGGAAGAAAACCTTCGAAATTGGAAAGCAGCAAAGGAACAGTATATCACGAGTTTAGAACAGCAGAAAGCTCAATTACTTCATGAAATCACAGAAGGGTTCGATCGAGCAAAGAAAACCGAGGAAAAGCACGCAAAAATGAAGGAACTGATTAAGACGTTGAAAGCAGACACTGATAAGCGTATCGCGCAGTTGCAACAGCGAAATGAAGAGTTAGAGAATGGAGATATCAATAAGCAGAAAATGATTCAAATGGGTCAAGAAAAACTTATTCACGTTACAAATGAAATGCGCATGATGCAAGATTGTGAAAGGAAAAACATAGAGACGACAGCCAAGTTGCAGCAGGAATTGTGTATTGTTTCCAATGAGCGACAGCGAGTGAAATGTGAACGCGATCATGCTAGACTGCAAGCAAGCATTTTGAAACATAGCAAGGACGGTATTTGCAAAGACAGAAACAACTGGCGAAAAAAGGTCAAAGAATTGGAGAAGAAAAACAAAACACAGGATCTCGAAGAGACAAAGAGCATGTTTGAAAAGCAACAAGACTTCATAAAGGAGACGAGAAACCAGGCACTGGAAATCAAAATCAAAAGACTTCAAAAGGAGAACAGTTTTCTGAAAGATACCATCGAGGCAATCGCTTGTGACAACGCAACAGCTGTTTCTGCCGCGTTTGACGCCGCACAACCCAGTGATGTTGAGTTAGAATGCTTCTCGTGTCACAAGAGCTACGTACCATCTGGGAACAACAACGCCGACAATGTGTGTTGCTTTCATCCATTGCCACCAATGCATTTTAGAGAGTGGAGTCGGTGGCCAGTTGGTGAGGCGGCGTCTCTGGACAGCGATAAAGGCAAACTTTATTGGGGCTGCTGTGATATCTTGTCGTACACACGCCCGGATGGATGTAGTCATGGGCGACATCATCAGTCATGGGAGGTAGACGTTGTCATGAAACAGGCTTTGTCCAGGAAAGTCTCCTGCTGTTAATAGATTACTTTTTAAAAGTTTTTGGAAGCAATTCTATGTGTCATCGATTGCAGTATCAACCGTAATTGCTAAGGATATGTACTCTGTAGCAATATTATCTTGGACAATTAATGCAATGGCGATTTCTTGAACGAACAAAGAAATGACTAAGTAGTTTAGAATGGTTAATTTACAATTAGGTAAATGTATCATGAGGGTACTATTTCGTCAATCGCATGGGACGTCAAGATCTTCATTAAGACATAATGGTACAGCGGACTGTATATATAAGTGTAGATAAAAATAAGGACCTTTCATGACTAACAAAATTATATCTTGGAATTTGAACTGCAAGGTTGTAAGATCTAACGTAGCTGCAGAGACGAGGGTCAACCTGGAGTTGGTCAGTTTGCAGTTTTGGCACTAATAGTGAAATGAATTCATTGAAATCTTATTTATGCTCTAAATTACATGCTACGACATCTACGCAGCAAACACAAAATTTTTTTTAAAACCTTTAATCAAAACGATTTATTAACATTGAAATGTCGGGTTATATAATGGCCAAATATATTTGCCAACAGTTTTGATTTATTTTGTTTTCCATGGGATTTATAAAATTAAGTGGAAGCAAGGGAACTCCTTTATGAGTTATATTAAACAAATATTGAATGTTTTTTTGTTCAATGGAACTTCTATTTTCATTCGGTGAAATATGAACTGTTCCATTCAACTCGGCAAAGCCTCGTTGAATGGAGCAGTCCATATTTCACTTCATGAAATTATTCTTACCATTGAACATTAAATATTTCGTAAATGTATAGCTATGGGTCTCCGCTATCCAGTGATACCAAACATTCCCCACATTCCCTCATATCGATATGAGGTCATAATGTGAGGCCCCTCATGTAAATTTGGGAAATTCTGGGTATGTACAAAAGTATAGGCACATTTGATTTTTTGCTAAAAATTCTACAAAAATGCGATTTTCTCCTAAACATGAAATGACTCTTTTCACCTAACAAGTAAAAATCTTGGAATAATTTCACAGGAGAGAAATGAAAATCATTGGGACCTAATCCCCCCTCTATGATCATCTTTGATGGTCGGGTAAGATTGCTGGGGTAAAGATTTTATCACTAAAATAAGCGCAAAGGATGTATCTATATACGATTAGCTTAGGTCGTTTGGGCGTAAACATGTGCGTTTCCTCAAAGAGTAACTTTCCAGCAAGTTATTTTAAAATATTAAGAGTGAATATAAATAAGGACCAAACGGTCCACGGCAGAAGGGGGTCAGCAAAATGCACTCATTTTAGGTCTGTGTCATTCCTATGATAAACTCATTCTCCCAGTGCAGTAAAAAAATCACTTTCTACTTTAAGAAAAAAGCTTAATTTAAAAATATGCATATTTCACCAATTTTGTCCGGCTTACAAATACACGTTTCTTAACATGGGTCTGCCATTCCTTTCTTCTTCCAGATTTCGGACTAATATTATAAAATGAGATTGTCAATAGAGTTATCTATACGGTGTGCAAAAAGTTCGTTCCGCCCTAATGTCCGGTTTGCTCTAAGCATATCATTACTATAGTTTGAGCGTCATCAGCTTTTGCCCTCAGGATTACTTGCTATGAATGTTCTTAAGGTATGCATGGTGTAAAAATTCTCCAGGCATTTTGTATTTCTTGTAGTGTGGACAGAGGTGTGTTTTGAGGAATTTAGATACCCACAAACCTCAGAGAATTTAAAGATGGCGTCCAAAAAAATCCGACAGTGGCTTGTTCAAGGAGAGAGAAATTGCTAGAGAATGGATGAAGAAAGGTCTTAACCCAATAGAGATATTGTGGTTTATTCTAAAAGAAAGGTTTTTGTGAAACTCCTTATGTAAAATCATAATACAACTTACAGATAGAGTCCAGAATGTATGGCCAAGCCTAGACAAGAATAAGGAACTTTTTGTGCCATTAGTCGGCGGTGACTGGGGAAAGCATGTTTTGAAGGTGATCATGGTGATTGACCACCAAGGATACTATGACTTCAAATAAATTGGTTTAACATCTCTACTAATGTAACAAAATAACAAATAACAAAATATAGCCTAAACTTCATTGTTTGAGTTTAATTTTAAGTACATTAAATATGCTTTGGGGGTGGGGGCGGAACGAACTTATTGCACACGGTATATGACATATCAGTGTTTCTAATTTTGGAAAAAATGTGTAATGCATTTTCCTAAAACGTGATTTTTTGGCCCAAAAGGGATAAATTTGGATGCTCATTTTTTTGATTGGACAGCGACTTCAAAGAAACCTTTTATTATGGGTACAATCAACACAATTTGGCCCACATAAGCAAAAATAAAACCATTGTGTTCTGGCTTGCTGATGCTAGAACACTACAATAATGTTTGCATTGTTTACAAACCAAATGTTCCCTTTAGTGTGTATATAGATAAGGACCATTATGGTCGACAGAAGAAGGGGTCAGCAAAACTCACCCATATTAAGTCTGTCACATTCCTATGATGAACTTTTTCTCCCAATGCAGTAAAACAATCACAGTGTTTCTAGTTTAAGAAAAAAGCTTAATTAAAAAAATGCATAGTTCACCAATTTTGTCCCGCTTACTAATACATGTTTCTTAACATAAATTTAATATGGGTCTCCAATTGTTTCTTATTCCAGATTTCGTACTATGTGAATAGAGTTATCTTGATAATATCTGAAATATGAAATATCAGTATTTCTAATTTTGGAAAAAAACTGTGATGCATTTTCCCTAAAACATGATTTTTTGGCCCAAAGAGGATACATTTCTCTTTTTTTTGGTTTGATCAACTTCAAAGGAACCTTTTATTATGGGTACAATAAACACACTTTGCACCCATCCCATAAGCATAAACGGGTGTTCTGGCTTGCTGATGCTAGAAACACTACAACAATGTTTGTATTGTTTACAAACTCAATATTCCCTTTCAACAGGCTCCTCATGGGAATAGATTTCTTTCAAGAACTTCAATAAACATAAGCTTAGGAATAGGGATGGTTGCTTGGAGAATCGCTCAGCCCCTATAATGATTTTGGACAGGTGAAGCCAAAACACCCCCCCCCGCACCCGTTAAATGGAATTTGAATGGATAATACAGTTGCAAATCAGTTAATTAATGGTTTTCTTTAATTTGTTTAAAAGATTATTACCTTGACGAGGCATTGCATACTAACCCCCACCACCTTGGTGAAAACCAAGGGGGTTAGGGGTTGAGCCCCCAAATGAGTTGGTTAGCAAACTCAATTCCTCAAAAGAAGATTTCAAGCTCCCATAAAGCCAACCCCCTTCCAACAGAGAATAGCCCTACCCCCAGTGTCGAATTGAAAATTTGAACTGGTAAACACAAACACTTAATTTTGGTTTGCACAATTATCACTGTATAAGGTCAAAATTATATATTTTGACTTTGCCCCATCAGATGCACCACTGAACATGTCAAATACCTAACACCCTCCCCCCAATTCAAAGACCATGTATAATATGCAGATTAAGAAGAATAACCTGACCGTATATATAAAATCAGAAATGCAATCCTGATATTTGTACAATCTTCATCGGAAAAGTGCTATGTTTGTTTTAAAAGCTGCATCCACCCAGGCTAATTAATTTAATCAAATCCCTAAAACTTGGAAGATTACAAATTCAGAATATATTTACACTTAAAATCTTGCAGTAGATCATAATCTGCCATTATCTTGGCGCTTTAATTATTAAAATTGGTGTGTGATACATGACTGTGTTTGTTTGATTTGATAATTATTAATTGATGTATTCATTTATTCGTACTTAAGTTAGCATATCATATTTACAATGTTTTACAAATCAATATACAAGGTGTGTGTTCTTGGATGGTTAAGGTGCAAATAATAATAACAATAAATAATAATAAATATTGTTATACTATATATTATATAAATATTATTAAGAGGAATGATCAATTGAAGTGCTACTATATTTTCATTTGTTCAAGTTTTTCTCTATCAATTTCTTGGCTTCCTCGTAGTCCCTTCTATAAAACATTTGAATTTGCTTAAAGGCTCTGGTAGCAACGTTTGGACAGTATTTTTGTGGGACATGAGAGCACATCAGACATATCGAATTGCATTCTGAATACGAAGAATGTCCTTCTGATATCAATTTTCTTTTGAAATTCGCGACACACAAAAATACACATTTTATGGCAAATGATTAAAAGTTGATATTTTTGATAGTTAACAGTCCTCGAAGTAAACTTTATTAATCTAATGATATGTACTTAAAGTGTGTATAGCTGGGATGAAAAGCCGACGATCAATTAAAAATTGTGATCTTTCGTATTGAAGATAGAGATTTTTCCCCTACCCTGGAAAAATTAAGTCTTTGGGGGAAAAATCTATATCTTTAATAGGAAAGGTCAACATTTTTCAAGGCTGACGATATTCGATGTAGCATTTCTTCTTTATTTCATTTATTCCCATTCTATTTCTAGTGATGTTTTTAGGCTTCTAAACGAATGTTTGATGACGTGAAATATATTTCCACCAGACATAATACATAACATATTATCGATTTTACGTCATCAAACATTCGTTAGAAGATAGACATCGCTGGAAATAAAATGGGAATAGATTAAATAACGAAGAGATGTAGTGCATTGAATATTCTACATCCACTAAAATGTCTGTAGCGGCCCTAAAGTCCAAAGTCATTCAGCAGCAATAAGATAAAAAATAAAACAAGAAGCAGTGTGCATAGAGAAAAATGGACAAGAGCCCTAAAGGAAGAGAGTAATATTACTTATTAATTGATCATGCCGGAGAAAGCCAGGCAGTGGCAGGAACATCAAGGTTGTCCGAATTTGCCCATATTTGGTGTAGTAGGGGTGTTTGATGAAACATTCTCACTGAAACTTTTTCAGGATTCTGGCCCCCCCTTGTTAAGGGTTTACAGCCCTTATTTGTTTTGGTACAATCTACACCCTTAAAAATGGATGAATTTTTCCTGAATTTAAGCCAATTTTGTATTCTCATTTTTTCACAAGTGGTTGAAGTTATTTAAGTAAATTAAGTATTTGTAGGAAACATCTACCCCGGGCATTACAGGAAACAATTGACATTCAACCAACCCCTATCATTTGGCTCTAGGGGGTGTCTAAACATACCCCCCTCAAAATGTCTTAAAAAATTGAATTTTAGTTGATGAATTCAAATGCAAATATAAAAAATATACATCAACATTTTGAATTTTTGTTGGTGTCATTAGAGTAACCCAACATGTGGCTGTGAGAAACAAATTAGAATATCTTGGGGCGGTGTTGCTTTTTTTAGAAAATACAGTGTTTCTATGTGGTATTTTTAGCAATATTACAAACTGAAAATATTGTAATATTAATGAAATACGTGATTATTTCAACTACATACTTTATTTAGAGCTGGTTATTAAGTTGTGTAATGTTTTAAACTTTAATATCATGGATAACAAAAGCAAAATGTTACTAAAATTTAAGTGTTTCTAGATTTTATTCGATCTAAAATGAGAAAAACCTAAAATACTTGGTCAAACACTCGGGAATTTTAAAGAACAGTTTGATTGAACAAACCGTTTATGAACAGATTCAAACAAAAGTAAGAAATAAACAATTATTTACTTAGCATCAACATATAAATATGAGTTATTATAGACCTTCAATTCAGTTTTTTATAAGTGCATAATCATGATGACACTTTGCATGTTACCGTTCTTTTCGACGCCCAATTGTACTACGTGTAGCTGAGGACAGGCAAGTGTCAAAATGATATTCTAGCTGTTGTATGGAACTGAAAGTGCAATGTTTACATTGCTTTGAGGAATCACTACATTAAGATCCATGTATTGTTGTTTTCACGCTGCTTTTGGAAATGTTGATAACGATCGGAGCCTTCTCAAATTGTTACAACGTAGACCATGCCTTATTTGCTTTGTTTTTAACGATTGTAATATACAATATAATCGTAATACAAAAATTATTACCTCATTATACCTCATTCATTCTAGTGAACATTATAGTTAACAAATAATAATTCAAGCAATCCCTATCATTTGGCCTCCCTCAGAACTTCTTTAAAATTTTCATTTTTATTAAATGAATTGACAGACATAAATTAAGGTATTTCTTCATTATAAAGTTGACTATAATAAAAGTTACCAAGCTGATAATAAATGGAAAAATGAACATTACTAAACCTTTAAAATGTAGATGTTTCTATATCTCATTTGATTAAACAATCATAAAGCTGAAAGATATCGTATGTCTTTCATGCATTATGCCATGTTGCACGTATACTAAAATCGAATGAACATGATGTATGCCAGAATCTTATGCAAGAATAGTATCATAAGAATAAATATTCTTAACTAGATCTTGAGGTTCATTTGCTTCAACAACAAGTGTCAACATTATTTTCGAGTTGATTTGACATCTAAAGATCTTGTTTGGAGCTGAAAGTGCAAAGTTACATTCCTCTAAGCCATCTACAAATTGTCACAACGTAGATTGGCTGTGCACTTATTTGCTTTGTTTACAAATATCGCAATCAGCCTATAAATAATATAATGTAAGAAAACAAAATGTTACCTCATACTGGTGTTTGAAATACAATTGAATATATGAATACAAAAGCCACCTAAGTCCATACTTTGGCCAAATTGAGTTAAGCATGGGAAATTGTTGCTATACATAGGCCTGTCATATGCATGAAAGAACAACTCAAATTCATCCTCTGTGTCTATTGGGCATGTGAAAAATAGCATGTATGAAAGAATCACCCAATTCCATGATTTGAGTCTTGTAACACATTGATTGAAATCCAGTATGTATAAAAGTCCACTTGTAACACATTCATTGCTAGAGAATGACTTTTGAACAAAAATGGGTTTAATAAAGGAAAGTGTGTGGTTTATATTACATGGCAGAATGCTTATCAACATTATACATACCTGTGTGCTTTATTTTGTATTATCTTACTAGTGGTAATCTCATTCTAACATTGTTGTCTTTGTATATGATTCAAAAAACCACCTAAGTCCAAAATTTAAAATGAACCCCACGAAGTCCCTGAAATGCTAATCGTCATACCTAATACAGGTTAATCCACTCATTTGCACGTAAAACTTACCATATTGACCAGGTAAATCTAACTGAAGGAATTAAAATGATACACAGGTTTTTCTCTCAAAATAACTTCGCATGGACTTAGGTGGCTTTTGTATTCATGTATTCAATTATCGTGGCATTGTTGAAAATGTCTATTAACAAGTTATAAAGTAACCACTAAAGAAAAAAACTTTTTGTTGGACATTGCAAAAAAGACAAGATTCTTGGATTTTACTCTCAATCGTCCACTGATATTTCTGATCCTGATAATCATGATAATATATAGACTATGCCATAGTCGAATTTTATTTAAAATATGTTATTATTAGTCATGATGAACCCACTCAAAATTATACTGATGTTTATTAAAATTAAAGTAGGCCTATTCAATAGTAAAATGGTCATAAAGAGTTAAAAATATCAGATGATTAGTGACAATAAAAGTAATTGAATGCAACATTATCTTGCATAATTATAATGGCTCACTTTAATACTGAACAATTCTGATTTTGGAATCTACCAGTTTATTGATAGCGAACCCCGAAAATCCGACTATGGACTTTGAATTTTAAGCAGAACTTTACCCCTGGACTTTGCTCTCTAAAAAACACACTGTCAAGCATACTTGTTTATCAGTCCATTAACCACAAGTACTAAGCATGGTATAGTACAAGACGCGCTAGATGTTTGATGAGAGATTAACTTTCGCGTCAACACAAAAGCGCCGCAAACACCACAGACAGTTGTGTACGGTGTAGTTAATGGTAATGGCGCGGGCCCAGAAGATTTAAACCATAGCGAGATATGGGCGACCAATCACAAGGCAGATCCATTTAAAGATGCATTACATCATGGCCAATTTTAGTTAGGCCAGAAATTGGCCTAACTCTCCATAGAGTCCCGTGTTAAAAATCTTCACCGCAAGGCAAAGTCAGTAGTCCACTTGGGAAGCTAACAAACAGAGGGAGTAGGGTGATTGAAAAGATCAGATGTGAAAATCTATCAATTGTGCACACATTAATTAAATCAGAGTTTTAAGCTTAAATACAATATCCAGAGTATGCACAATGGGCAAGTGGACTACGGGGTAGTCTAGATAATATAGAACAACTTACCCAATATTTTATTGAAAAGTATACAATTTTATACCTCAAATATTTCAAGCACAATCTAAGTATTCCAGCCAGAATAGATACTTTGATTAAATCATATACATCAAACATGTTTTACTTCTCAAGTATTTATGAAATCTTGCAGTTAAATTATTTCCAGTTCAAATATGCATGCAGAAGCATTCTTAAAGGTCATTTTATGACCGTGCAAGTTATCTAGGTTATTTTATTCTCAGGAACAAATAACATATAACAGATATTATGATGTTCCAAGAAGTTTGCTTTTTAATAAACAAACTATGGATTGGTACCAATCGTTTTAATACAACCTGTATATCTCGCATGTAAATGTAAGCCTATGAATTACATTCCAGACCGATTTCTAAAATTTGACCTCTGCATGGCCTTTGACCTGACCCGTGCAAAATGTTCCTCTGGTCATGAGGTTTGTTGTCACTGAGCTTGAGCCCCATACCCCTTACAGATGCCCAGAAAAAGAAATGATAAAATTTGACCCCCAGATAACCGTTGACCTGACCCTGCAAAGTGTTCCAAAATATCCCCCTAGTCATTAAGTTTGTTGTCACAGAGTTTGGGTCCCGTACCCCTTACAGATGTACAGAAAATGCATTTCTAAAATTTGACCTCTGCATGACCTTTGCCCTGACCCCTGTAAAATGTTCCACTGGTCATGAGATTTGTTGTCACCGAGTTTGAGCCCCATACCCCTTACGGATGTTGAGATAATGCAATTATAAGATTTTACCCCCTTAATGACCTTTGACCTCAATTCTTTCTTCAACTTTTAGACAGCTAAAGCCGATGCAGGTATTCACGTGACGTCATTGTGTCATGTAATTTGTGGAAGAAGAAGCATTTTTAGTGAAAATCACATGGCCATAATGACCTTTGGATGACCTTTGACCCCGAGTTGGTCATGTAACATTTGTGCCCCCACCCATTGGTCCTTGTGACCAAATATGGATACATTGGCCTATAGCATATGGCTATGATGGCTCATTACAAGTTTGACAGAAGAAAGAAAGAAGAACTGGAATTGGAAATTTGCGATTGTAATTGAATAAAATCCTGGTTTGATTTAGTGAATACTTCAGTATTAGGCAGTTGCAGTTCAAGCAGTATAGCATGAAATTGAAGATCATAAAAGACCATATCTGCCCCAGCTACTAGCTAGGCCTACTAGAAGTACATCCTATGGCTAAGATTCTTGGGCACTTGCAGTATAGTGTTTCTAGAATAATTATTTGTGAATGTAAACTGTGATCAAATTTATTTCAAATGATTAACTTACTCCTTTATAAACTCTTCTGATTTAGGTTAGTTATCAGCTATTATAACAGTAGCCAACTAATATCCTAGTTTCTTACTCACAACATTGAGGGCTTTTATAGGCATACTTTTTATTAATATATAAAAACAATATAATGATATAATTAAAAAATGCATACACAATAGGCCTACATAATGGACCTACATTTATATTGCAATTTTGTTCATCATGGTTTATCACAAGGTAGTCTTGTATTCAGTATTTCTGTTTTGTACTTTACTCAGAGAGCTAAATATGAATTGTTTTGTATTTAGAAACACTTCTGCAGACTTGACATGATTCTGTTTAGAAAAATCTAAAACAATGTCACCATATGAAAACATTTTAAGTATTTTAAGACTAAAAATAGAATTGTCACATTCAGTTTCCTCCAATTTTTAGACTTACAATATAATTTTCAAGAAATTTATTAGGCGAAAATACTGTCTAGAAACACCAATTTTATGCAAATTCGTTACACCGCCCGAATCTACCATTTATTGTTTGGAGTAGACCAATATAGCCTCAAAATGTTGACATGAAAAAAAAAATCAATATTTAAGATGTATATTTTCATAAAAGAGCTTTAAAAATTACCCTTTTTTTTTTTTTTTTAAAAATGCTAAAGAGGGGAAACATTGATGACCCCCTCCTGAAAACCCAAGACCCCAATCATTGCAATTTTAAGTTCTATATTACAAATAAACTATGCTCTTAACAAATATTTCAAAATAAAATCCAATCGAGGAGTTGCTGATAGAAAAATAACTTCATAAACATTGCCATTTTTCAACTGTTTTCACAGCAATTTACCTGTGTCAAAAGCCCCAAATTAGGGGGTACCCATATCTCCCTACCCAGGGGGGTCAGGTGGGTCTAGTCTGGCATGTGAAAATATGTCATCCAGTACATCAATCTTACAAAGTATGAACCGATTTGGCCAACCTTCATGTTCCCAGATTTTGTCATATTGCCTGGATCTCTCTGGCATGGACAATTAATGAATTAACTTTCAAGGAGGTTTAAGCCGCAATAATAAGGTAAAATTAAAAAACTGTTTCACCAAGCATGAACCTTCACGGGATGATTGCCCTTCATTAAAGCAATAATAATTATTTGATTTCCTCACCGTATTTTTTTTCGAATTGCAACTTTTTGTGCGATTGTAATATCCAATGGTGTAATTAAATTTAAGAGTTTTTGATCATAACCAGGGTTTCCCAGTTGTATTCATCAATTCCCATAAATGAGTGCCACAGTTAAGAGGTTTAAATGCGGTGGAATGTAGTTTGAGTTTAAAATTCCCGGTGAGAAATACTCAGGTGTAGGAATGCGTGAAATTGGATTAGTCTATAAGTAAAATTTTAAGGAATGGTTACACATTATATCGTTATGAATTCGGCAGAGTGACGAATCAAGAATTTTGAGTAAATTGAGTTATTGTATGCTTATGATTATGTTTCAGATGATCTTTTATTTCCACCAAAAATTAACGGTAAATGTTACCCTGACGTAGATACCGAAATTTTGATTTGGACGAATCGCGCCTGAGTGCAATTAATGAATTCGACCAAAAGACGAATCGTATACTTAGCTGTACAATCAGGTTGATCTGTAGTAGTGTATAGCTGAAAACTCTGAATTTTCTATATTAAATATCCTATATACTATTATATTTGATACCAATGGATAGCTATAGGTGTCTTCTATCCAGTGAAACAATTATACGTACAAACATTCCCCACATGATATCGCCCTGGCTTAATAATGTGAGTGCGCTCTCGTAGAATCCCAAAACGTGTATGCAAAATATAGGCCAATATTGTTATTTCTGGTTTAAAATCATTGGATTTTGCTAAATATTACAGGGATGGCTATTTTATAACTTATATATCTAATGTAAAGTCTACAGCCTTTGGACAACCAGTAATTTCTACACAAAAGTCCCAAATCTAGAATGCGTGCTATGGTTTACACGTAGTTGAATGCGTATTCGACCTCGAATACAACTATTTGCGCAGCGGTAGAGACATTTTGGATTCAGCATAAAGCCGAATAACTGTAAATACCCGTTTGGAGGGATGATATCGATTGTTTCAGAACATCTAATTATTGCAAATAATTTGTGCACATTCACTTCTATAATATACATTTCAAATGAGTGTTCAAGAATGTTCTCAATTTTTAGAAGGACCAATTGAATGGTTCCAAGATTTTCAAACGCCATTTACTCAGAACAGCAATTTTGCGTATTCGGCACTCTGCCGTGTTCATAACGATATCAAGTGCCACACTATTATAAATGCATTATACACCAATTTAGTATGATAGTAGAGCGGATTATTATGTGACGCAAGATCTTTGTCTCTAAATATCATACAATTAATTAAGCCACTTTTAAAAATATTTAAGTCAAAGTGCTTTTTAGTTTAAGTATCTGTAATTATAATGCTACTTTATGAGTTCTCCTGGCAACCAATTTGCATCAGCAGTATTTGAATATAAAAAGCCTAAATGACATTTAATAACAATTAAGAGTGTTGTCCAATTTTAAATATAGCTGAATGGATGGTACAGATGCTGCACGAACTGAGGAATATGATGGAGACTTCACGGTGAGTAACGATTTATTTACCAAATTTTCTAATGTTTTTTGCGATTGCTTTCTTGATTTCTCGATTATAAAAATTGAATAAACCAATCTACTACTTGAGGTATTTTGGTTGAAAGAAGTGCAAGCAGTGTAATACACATGGCATGCATATCTCGCAAACGGAAAATCGGAATCAACTGAAATTTGTGGAATAAGCTTTTTCGTGGATATCTACTGAAAAATGTCATATAATTATTATTATTATTAGTGTTATTATCATTATCATTATTATTATTCTTATTTCTTATTCCGCTGTATTCATTTGGATGTTTAAAAAAAATCAGTTGTGACATCCTTCTACAACGTTTTGTGAAAAACAAAATTTTGTAATCACATTAGGGTAAAAAAATAATACTACATGTATGCCCATGGCAGTTTCGTTTCTGGCAGAATCCGTGTTTTTTTTAATTTTATTTTTATATTTATTTGTTTAAAGATTTTTTTAAAAACTAATTTTGAGTCAAAATTTTATTTTCAAGTGTTCAAAAGTACACAGCATAAGATTATGATTGCAGGTTGATGAACACAATTGAAGTCCAGATATCAATTGTTTTATACATAAGCAATGCGAGTATTTTCTACAAAATATGTCTTAGAATTTAACGTGAAAAAACTAAAAAAATTAAGAAATAAAAAATGAATTTGACGTTTCAGCTGACATGGACGCGCTAAGCAGAACCTTATGTTGTCTGTTTGATCTATAGGCATTTTGACAAGGATGTTAGCCCTGTAGCAGTATTAATTACGCGGAATACACCAGATATCAAAATCTAGTCGCATGTTATGCATGAAACCAAGGGCGAATCTCGTTCTGCCCTGTCAGCCACAAAATCTGCCCTGTACTGACAAAAGAATCATCAAACCGTAGCAAATTTTCTGAACTTGATTTTGACTAACAGGTTACGAACTCGGTGTACACTATTCAAAACTTACCCTCGTTGCCAAAACCGCGGCTATGTAGTGAATTGGGCTACTTTTAGGGTCAATTGTGCATTAGTACAATAAGGTTATTTAGGCCAGTACGCAGGACTTTTTGGGTAGTATTTTGTACAGTTGAACGTGAAAAAGTGGTCCACTTGTTAATATTGTTTTTTTTTTCTAATTTGGACTTTCTGACTAAATTGGACTTTTTTGGGTTTAACTTGTGTTTTCCTCAATATAGCAACTGCGGTTTGATAGTCCAGCAAACAGAAAAATGTTTTTAAAACGTTTAACATGTTATATATTGGGTTTTGGTTCAGATAAAACGTTTTATAACATTAAATGTTGGTTTATATAAATTTCATAGAAATGTTTTAAAACGTTTTGCATGAAAAAACACTACAACAATATATTTAAAATGTTTTCAAAAGGTTCTTGCAAAATATGTTTTGCAAACATTTTTTGCCACATATTTGGTCAACACTTTTTTAAAAATAACATTATATTAGAATATTTGCAGTAGATTATCAACAAATGTTTTTAAATGTTATGAAAACGTTTTATACCCTTTATATGCCCTTTATATAACCCGACATTTAAACTTTTTCTGTGTTTTTTGTGTTTGCTGGAAGGGCACCTTGTAATTTTTTAGTACCATTAGCTTAAAAGGGCATTTCGTGATCTACAGCATCCCCCACCCCCACTTTTCTCAAAAAAAGTTAAGATTTTTGTACCACTAGGAACCTCTGGCTACATGATGTTTATGTACAAAAAATTCTTGCAGATTAATTCGTTTAGTCAAAATATCGTGAAATTTTAATTACAACACATTATCTATGGGCCAGTGCAATACACATTATCATGCACAACTCGCAAACGCAAAATCGGAATGAACTGAAATTTTGGCAATAATCTTTTTTCGTGGGTATCTACTAAAAATGTCATAAAAGAGATTGCTATGATCACAAAATACTTCTTTAAATAACACCAATGGGTAAAGCATCGGATTGGGCGCTTTATTCAAGTCTACACTGCGTTTAAGCAACTACATAATTGTTGGCAACACTCTTGGCCTGTCTAACTTCAATGAAATATATATAGATAGATATATAGTTCTGAAGTAAAAATGTCACCACAGTTTTAAGAACTCTACTTAATTTATTCTAACTAAGACATCATGAATTCTTAATCATGGAGGCAATGGTTAGACTATGTAGACACTCTGGATCATCGGCCAACTGTGAGGACATAATTTTGGGATGTGGCAACGTCAAGCAATACGAAGATACAGACATACATACAGATTTCGTCCTTTCTCAAGATATTCACCGTGTTGTTTGTATTACTCGTTAGGGGGTGTATTTATTATTTATCTCTCCTATATATGTAAGTATATTATTGTTACTATAATGCAATTACTTATTATTAGAAATTGAGTACGTTTCAACTAAAATACGTTGATAACCAGGTTAATATAAATTGTATGTGGAAAGGTACAGAGTAGCGTTAAGGAAAAGTTGTAAGCATTCAACTGTACACGGAAGCCTGTTGCGAGCCATGTCAACGGAATACCTAGACCTTTGGTGATATGGTTCGTTAAACATGCCTAAATAATTAATAGCAATGAACTTTTTGTACATTGTTACGTGTATAAATGGCGTAGTACATGTTTTTTGAGTCACAGAAACCGCTAAGGTGACGAACAAAATGGAACTCTGTTCTGCTGGCCCGGCCTTCCAAATTAAACAAAAAGAAAAAGAAAATGTATTCGTGTAGGCTTACAACTTACATGACTTACAAGTTAATACTTGACTCAAATTTCAAAAATGTCTGCAAAATTTGTTTTTTAAGTATCTGATTATTTGGCTCTGCAGTGATGTTTGTTCATGCTTAACCAACTTGAAACATTAAAATTTAAGTGATATAACATATAGTATGAGGCTTAATTAATAACACCGACCCAGCGACCTGTGTTAGGTGCCTACATTCCTTCCAAATTGGCATTGTAAATAACAGTCGTGTAAAAAATACATTCTGTACATATCAAAGAGTTTCCAAGCAGAGAACAACAAGCAGCGAATGTCTCCACCACAGTTTATGATTACACTACACGGTTGAGTGCATAGCACTGTAGGATCTGTGAAGCTTCTAGCTAAAAATGGGCCTCTTTGATTGTTTTTTGTTGAAACCTCAAGTGTTCCCATCATCCAATCAGAATTTTTTTTATATTAAACGAAAGCTGCACTTCCCCCTAAAACACTTTTAGTCACTAGGTCAACAGATAAGACACTGGCAATTCAATGTTATAGCAAGGCGAATGTGGAAAGTCTGTTTAAAACTACCTATCCAAGGACATTTTTGACCAAAGTGTAAGTTTTAAAAGTCAAAACCTCAAGTGTTCCTTACAATATTTTTCAAATTTAATGTCATTAAATGAAGAAGCACACTTATATTGTCCATATACTAGAGTCACTAGAATGCGCAATGGTTAATTAAATCTTGTGCAAAAAGTTACTATTTTCGCCTGTTTTGTCATACGGTTGTAAATTCAATGAACTATGACTTTTAAAAAAGAGCACTTACAAATTGATATGTTACAGGTAAATGTTCACCCTTTTGGTCAAATGTATGCACGGAGACCAGATTTTCCCTCCCTAGTGATTTTATCATATTGAAACAACCGCTGATTAAAAAATAAAGATTTGTATTGCATGATGGTTATATGGGTAACTGAGGGATTAGAAACAAAATGATAAAGGAAAAGAAACCAATTTTAATTCTATGTTTGTACATTAAATGTATGAATGTTGAAAAGTGCAACTTTTTCTGAGAGCATCATTTTTGAAAAAATGTGATTACTTTTGACTCAGAGGAGGCTTAAAGGCATTCCTACAATGCACTATGATTGGGAAATTTGATCAATATAACCTAATTTTAAAGGCAAAGTCCCCATTGCCACACACACACAAAATGGTAATTTTAAAACTGCAGCCAACGAGCTAATAGTTGAGACTTAGGACTGATATTTCATTTTCTTACAGGAAACATTCATATTGTCGCACTGCATTAATTTTATTCCTAAGTCTCGATGTTTCGAATGTTAAATAATAGGATGAAAACACCAGATATTTGCACACAATCCAATGCAAGGTATGATCAACTGTACCACATGTGTACAAAAGCCAGACATACAAGGTCAGAAACCCCATTGGGTTGTAGGAATGTCTTTAAACATCCTCTGCTTTTGACTATAAGAAATTGTTTTTGGAAATAGGAAAAATTTGGGAGGGAAACGATTCTTCTATTCAAAATTTTTTCAAATCAACAAAAGGTACGTCAAGTTATGCAATGAAATGTTTGCTAATTTTAGACTTATTGTCAGCCAAAAGAAATGGAAACATTAATTTGGGATATTTTAGGGGCTCTGGTATGAACGTTTGGGCAGTATTTTTGTGGGAAATGAGAGGCCCTCATTTCGCCCTCTTTTTCTCCTATTTCTGAAAAGTTGATCAAAAATATTTTGGTATGTAAGAAAACCTTGAGTCGTTAGCTTTAATAAACCAAAACAATTATATCAATCGGCTCACAACTTATGAAGATATGCTCTTTTAAAGAAATGTACCCGTTTTTCCCTCTGTCCACGGAGAAGGTTTGGTTACTTCAAAGATTGAAAAGCGAGGAGTACACATACCATGCATGAATATCAAACATTCCTTATAATAACTTTATTTATGGAATGGGCTTTACCGGTACGGTGGGTTATGGCAATGGATTTTGTTAATAGTGTCATTAATTTGTGGGTAAAATGGATGCCGAACATTGCCGAATGGGACTTCTTTTGCTTTACTTGCAATTACTTAGTCTTTCTTGGTTATTTATGCCTTTTTGTTTTATTATGTTTCTTACTTTCTTACTTTGTTGTTTCTTGCTTTTTTTTTCTTCTTTTTTTCTTTACAACATAAGTCATTTCTCTTTTTAGGATAAAAGTTAGTCCTAAAATGCTGTTTGGTTTGTGTTTGGTTCTTCTGAAGTGAGTTTACTGTGCTGCTTTGCCCTCTACCTGGTTGTCTCCTTGGCGAATACAGGTTTCAGCCCTGGTTCTCATTGCATCAATAGCGTTGCGTACCATCCCTGTGCGCCGGATACTTGCGAATGCATTCAGTAATACGTTTGCGAAGATCTTGGATTTTGCCATCAAGGAAAAAAAATCAAGTGGTGTGAGGTCTGGTGATCGTGCAGGCCACTCCACAGCATAGGCCATCCCAACCACTCTGTTTGCTATCCGTGGACAGAGTGAAAACGGGTACTTTTATTCAAAAGGGCATATCTTCAAAAGTTGTGAGCCGATTGAAATAATTGTTTTGGTTTATTAAAGCTAACGATTGAATATTTCTTTACATATCAAAATATATTTAATCAACTTTTCAGAAATAGGAGAAAAAGAGGGCGCAATGAGAGGCCTCTTTTTTGGGACACCCTGTATATACACATTATGCTCTTCTTAATTTTATCTTTCAGCAGTCTATAACCCCGAGAGGTACGTTAATAAATTCGACATTGAAGACGACGACGACACAGGGTCTTCAAAGATGCCTCTTTCCGTCGGCGCTATCGTCGGAATCGTCATCGGCGTTACTGCTATCGTCATCTTCTGCATCGGTGTCATTGTATTCTGTTTTTGTATGCTAGACAGACGTCAACAGGTACTTCGAATTCACCAACACTCTATCCCGGGGGCGGGCACCTATATGCCTCAGTCGGAATACGGGCGGTCTGCTGGGGTCGCATACCCCAAGATATGGAACAACACTTATAAATACAAGGTAGACCGTCATAAAAAAAGCACACCCGTGCATGCTCCTAGAGGTAGATAGACTAAATATTAAGTATTATAATTTATTTAAAATTCGCTACCATGACTACCTCTTTGCGAAACCGGGCAGCCTTCTACCGACATTTACCAATTACATGACAGAAGCTAGCGCCCTTGCTGCATGCGTGCTTTTAGGACATAGTTTTGGGATGTGGCAACGTCAAGCAATACGAAGATACAGACATACATACAGATTTCGTCCCTTCTCAAGATATTCACCGTGTTGCTTGTATTACTCGTTAGGGGATGTATTTATTAGGCGGTTTACATGCCAACATGGCCGAGATGTTTGGGATCTTGAAACTTCACTCTTTTTTTTAAAATAAGCGTCCCTGTTATTGCAGGTATTGATTGATAGACAACTGCACTTACAATTATGCGTAATTTTGGTAGAGATAAAAATGACAGTTCTATTTGAACTTCATTGCGTCTATCTATTTTGCAATAGCAATTCCACATCTACCATGTCTACAACATGTGGTACGCACACATCTAAACTTGTTTGGTTTTGAAGTAATCTTCAAGAAAGAAATGGAACAAAAATGAAAATAATGAAATGTGATTTTACCTCCACCTTGTCTTTTCCTTATCAGATGAACCAAGCACCAACAAGAGTATATTATCGGCCGAGTCAGCAGCAGCAACAGCAACAACAGCAATATCCTCATACAGACCCAAGGTTACGACATATACCTCAAAGAAATGGCTCCTTTGGGCAAGGACCTGGGCCAACTGTATTTGTTTATCAATCTGTAAGTAGACATTACAGTATCATTGGGTTAAGTTAACCCCCTGAGCACTACCTGCCGATCTAACATTGCCTCTGATTGGTCAATTACGTGATATCTTCACTTTAATCACCAATCAAAATGGAGCTTTGCAAATAATTCACCCCAATTTTTTTTTGCGTGGTGAAATTATTCTAACAATGTTGCTGATTGGTCCAATTGATAATGAAAACGTCTTTTTGACCAATAGGCAGGTAGTTCACTTGGGGTTAAGTTATATGTTTCTTACGTAAGTTTTAAGTTTGTGCAAGTATACGTCCCCACCTTTAAAGGAAGACTACGGTAATCACAACATAATGCCTTATATGTTAGGAAAATTATTATCAAGACCGAATCATATGGTTTTATTTGAAACAAACTCACATTTACAATAAAAACGAATGAAAACAGCCGTGTCTCAACGCGCCGCTTCATAATTGCCGGGCGCCGAAATTGTCTGATGCAATGACGTCCCAGTAATACAGTAAAGGCTGGCGACAATTGAGCACAAATAACTATGACGTCATTGCCCTAGATAATTTCGGCGAGGTAATTTTAAAATACTGCGTGTTGAAAGACGACTGTTTTTATTCGTTTTTTATGGTCAATATGTGTTTGTTTTAAATAAAACCACTTCGTTCTTGATAATTATTTTTCTGACATATAAGGCACGATTGCCGAAAATTTCCTTTAAAATGAGTAAGGAGTATTCTCGGGGAGTAGTTACGCAATTCACTGCACTGATTGGCAGGTAATTAGTAACTATATATATGTACTAACATCATAATGAAACACTGACACACTTGGTACACATGGCATTTTAGTAACGCTTATAACAATAATTCTTCTCTTCAACATGTGAACTTGCTTATTAACTTTCTAACATTGCTATAACAAATGACTTGCTATTGCAGGACCCTGGCATAACATGGAATAGCTCCACGCCCTCATTCATTTTGTATGACCATAAACTAAGCTTTAATCCATTAGCTACTTTAAGCTCATCAAGGAAAACTAACAGTGAAACCAATCTTTCTGGTATTGATAATTCCATTCCGCAAATTTTAGATGATTCATTTCTAAATTTCTCGAAGGTAAGTTTAAAAAAAGAATATGCATGTGCTATATGCTTCTTCCGTAATAGCCGATTCATTTCCACTGTAAATCCACTTTAATCTTAATCTAAAATCTTCATATTAATCTATATAGGGGTCCACAACTTGTAAGTTCCCACTAATACTCTTTAAAATGAGTCAATTTTTTTACGAAATGTAAAAATGTAAAAAGATATGTATAGCCCTATTTGTTTTACCCCTGTTGACTAATTTATAGCGTTACACATCATTGCGTTCAATTACAATGGTTATTGTGTAAGAAAAGAGGCCGTTTTAAAAGTTGCACCTGAGTCAGTTTGTTTGAGAGTTGACTCCTATCGACTCAGATGCAACTTTAACACGGTCTCTTTTTACATAATGAACCATTGTGATTGAACACAATGACTTGTGACGCTATAATTTGGTCCATATATTTTTACACGTTTGGATATCGTCAAATATTTGTCGACTTATTTTAAAATGTATTTAGGGGGAAACTTATAAGTTGTGGACCCTATTTTCACTAACACCTTTGCGGAGTCCCTCAAGGCTCAATATTAGGTTCTTTACTATTTATTTTGTACATAAATGATATAACGAATACCTCGACTATACTAGACTTGTTTGCTGATGATACGACAATTTTATGACAAATGTCATTAATAAATAAAGAGTTATCCGAAGTGAGTAACTGGTTTAAAGCAAACAAACTTTCTGTAAATGCTAGTAAAACTAATTACATGATTTTGGGTACCCCTAGAATGACTTCGATAAATAATTCACAAGAAAACAGAGATATTACTTTGGATGGTACAAACTTGCAAAGGGTAACCGAAACCAAATTTTTAGGTGTAATTATCGATGAAAATCTCACATGGAAAAACCATATCAACGGAATCTCAAAAACAATCTCACGGAATATAGGTATGATAAACAAGTTGAAATTTTTTATACCTGGGCGTGTTTTGCACACGCTTTATTGTACGCTTGTCTTGCTTTATATTAATTATGGTATACTTACATGGGGGAATGCATGTAAAACATATCTTGATAAAATACATTTGCTCCAAAAATGGGCCATGAGAACCATTTCAAATAGCCATTATCGAAGCCATTCTGGACCACTATTTCATAAATTCAATATGCTCAATGTTTTTGATATATTCAAACTAGAACTAGGTGTATACATGTATACATATTCTATTAAACAACTGCCATGTTCATTTGACAGTTACTTTCTAAAACGATCCGATATTCATAGCTATCACACAAGAAACAGTAATAAGTATAATCAAACACGAAACAAGAAAGTATTCACTGATCATTCAATCAGGACTACCGGCCCACTGTTATGGAATTCCCTGAACGATAACCTTAAGGGATCTAAAATGAGCGTTTATTGCGTTTCGACAGTATTTTTTGTAGGACATGAGAGCACCTCAGACCTATCGAATTGTATTCTGAATACGAAGCATGTCTTTCTGATATCAAATAATTTTCATTTTTGAAAATCACAATATAATACAAATTTTATGACAAATTATAAAAATTTGATATTTTTCAAATTTTGATATATAACAGTCCTCGAAGTAAATTATATAAATCTAATGATATATTCTTAAAGTGTATGTAGCAGGGAGGAAAAGCCGACGGTCAATTGAAAATTTTGACCTTTCATATTGAAGATATGGTTTTTCCCCAAAAGACCTATTTTTTTTTGGTGTTTTGGGAAAAAAAATCCATATCTTCAATACGAAATTTTCAATTGATCGCCGGCTTTTCATCCCACCTACATACACTGTAAGTATAAATCATCAGATTTATAAAGTTTACTTCAAGTACTGTTAAATATCAAAAATATCAATTTTAATGATTTGCCATAAAATGTGTATTAAATTGCGAATTTCAAAAATCAAAATTATTTGATATCAGAATGACATTCTTCGTATTCAGAATGCAATTCGATATGTCTGATGTGCTCTGATGTCCCAAAATAAATACTGTCCAAACGTTCATACCCCAGCCCTTAAAGTAGCAAACTCAATCAAACATTTTCGAAACAAATATAAAACACAGCTAATCTCATTTTACAACTAGTTCTTGGAGCCCCGTTTTTGTTCTTGTGTGATAGGCTTACTCTGTTTGTTGTTGTATTAATTTAGTTCTGCCTTTCGATCATCTCCTCCATAATTGTCTTGTTTTATTTTTATGATGCTGAATTTCTTTGTATTTTGTTGTTTTTTTATTATGGAAATAAAGATTCATTCATTCATTCATTATCATTGTGCCTATAAGCTTAGGCTATTTTCCTGGAAACGCGGCATGCGATTTGTCAAGCATTTTTTTCAACTTTGTATTATTATTTTAAGAGATTCCGTCGAAAAAAAGAAGGTTACATGTAGATTTTTGAAAATAATAATAACTTGTTCAGTTTTATGTCAAGAGTTCAGTCAGAAAATTGACATTATTACCAGCAATTTCGGCCTAAATGCAAACGATTGTTAATAATTTAGTAGATGACAAGAGAAACAGCATGCAACTTGTGTACTAAGGCACCAAGTAGAAACTTTGGTCCTATATCACTATCAGTGCCCTTTTAAGAACAGATGATTCTTTCTACTTACCGTGGTGCGGTAATAAATTGTATCAAGCATAATAATTAACCTTTACACAGTGTTGTGAGTTTTTCATTTAAATTAAAAAAAACAAAAACCAAAACCCAAAAACGAAAGCACTATGCAGATGTTCAGGGTACGATAGGAAGAGCTATCGGTATACCTACCAGGATACCGATAGCGCTATATAGGACTAAGTTATCAAGCTGGTTTCATACTTTCTGCCGCTTGTCGTTGAGCGGCGTGAAGCCACTTGTATTTCCCTGCAAGCGGAGTGGCACACCGCTGAGCGGCAGCGGCATGACTCTGAAAGTCATCGTTCCAAAAGCACCACTCCAAAATCGTATTTTGTTCTCATGCGTCAGAGCGGCACCGCTACGAGTTAACTTGAATTGAACTCCCAGCGGTGCTGCCGCTTGGGCAAAGGGGTGGATTGATCGATATATCGGCTTGTTGCTGGTCATTGCTAGCGTTTCTGGTGCAACTGCGCAGTGAAGCAAAATCGTCTTTAGAACAGCAAAGCGGCAAGCGGCAGAAAAGTGGAAAGTATGAAACCAGCATAAGGGTCATGTAGTTACTGCCTCTCTCCATGTCACTATTCTGTGTCTTAAAAGGGCATTTCGTGATCCACAGCCTCATCCTCCCACTTTTCTCAAAAAATTGAGATATGTTTATACCACTGGAAACCTCTGCCAAGTTTTCGACAACATTCACAAAAGGTTATTAAAGGTTGTCAGAAAACGTTTAAATGTCGGGTTATACAAAAGGGTACATTAAGCATGTTAAGGGTATAAAACGTTTTCATAAAATGTGTTTTTTTTGATAATCTACTACTCAGCAAGCACAAAATATTTTACAGAAAACGATAAATGTCGGGTTATATAAAGGGTATAAAACGTTTTAATAACATTCCAAAAACATTTTGAAAACTTGATACAAAACATTCTAAACAGAATGTTATTTTGGGGTTGAAAAATATTTTGCGAAAAATGTTTGCCCAAATTTGCAATAACGTTTTAAAAACGTTTTCATGACCTTAATATAATAAATATAAATAATGTTATTTAAACGTTTTGAAAAAACATTTTAAGAACATTTCTGTGTTTGCTGGGTGCAAATATTTTAACATAATGTTTTTTAAGTGTTGACAAAATATTTGGAAAATTTGTTTGCAAAAATAGTTTACAGTAAACATTTTCTAAATATTGTAGTAGTGTGTTTTCATACAAAACGTTTTAAAACATTTTCATGACCTTTATTTAACCCGACATTTTAATGTTATTAAAACGTTTTTACCTAAACCAAAAGCCAAAATATAACTTATTTAAATCGTTTTTGTGTTTGCTGGGAGATGCTGAATTCCTTGTCTTCTTTTGAACTAAAGTCTGAAACTACTTTCCACAACTAAACAATACGTTTACAATGATTTCCACAGGACGAAACCCCATCAAATGCACCTCGTTTTTATTGGCGCGATGAAGCTCAAGACGTCACAGAATCGGCAGAAAACAGAGATGGTGACAGTCATTCGGGAGAAACATCGCCAAAAACAAATGACCCTATCATAGAATTCCCGGATGACGACGATGATGACAATGCAACAACGGGTAATCATTATGACAACCCGGATGTAACAGAGGTGAGAAACAAATGAGATTTTCTCCATTTTCTCCCTTTATGTTCGCATATTTCTTTTGTCACTTTGTTTTAGCGGTACGATCTCTGAGTATAGCGTGTGTAAAATCCCCGTATAGTAGGGCTATCAAAAATGGCAATGGCAATATCTTAGTAATCCACACCACTCTTCGTCATACATAAATTCTCTCAGCCACATTTCCTTAACATTTCACAAAAAGAAACTCGTCAGTTATAGTCATCTTTGCTGTTCAACAACCTGATAGTTTTGGATTATTCTAAAATATACGTTTTGTTAATTGGACTTTGCTTTCTCATTTGACACCCTGTTCGTGAAAATCGAGCAAGAATAGACCAAGATATGCCCCTCCAAACCCTCAAACCCCAAAATGAAAAGTTGCAATTTTAACGATTCAATTCTGTCTGTTACATTGTGTGCTTTATTGATTGGCCCGTGGTGCTTGTGTGCAATACAACGGTGCGTTCCCATTGAAAATCATCGAAATTACAACTTTTGAATTTGGGGTTTGAGGCTTGTGAGGCGCATATCTTGGTCAATTCTTGTTCGATTTTCACGAACAGGGTGTCAAATGAGACGCCAAAGTCCAATTAACAAAATGTATATTTTAGAATAATCCAAAAATTATCAGGTTGTTGAACAGCAAAGATGACTATAACTGACGAGTTTCTTTTTGTGCCTGTTCCACTCCCGGGGTTCCACTTTAGAACATGCAAATCGTCTGCGAATGTTGCAAAATCATAATTGCCCTTAAAGACGACTTATATTCTTTTATCACTGTCTTATTTTTGAACAGGTAGACTCCTGATGAAGACGGAGAAGATACGCCTCTTTTATGACAGCAGTAATAAATTTATCAAAAGGACTGGAATCATGTATATAATACCCCATGCCATGGTGGATCATTTTGACAAAAGCTCCTACTTTTTGGTAGATGAATGAATAGGCACCTTGATCATAATGTGTGACCTAGTTGCTTTCAAAACTGGATCATTTTACAGGTGTTTTAATTATTACCGGCGAAATGCAATACGATTAATGACATATCAGAAGCACAGAGCATTCACATAATACATGATATTAAACTTGAAATAGAATTTGATAACCATGACTATGTTTCAAATGTAATTATCAAATTATTGATGAACAGATGAAGGAGGATATTGTTCCTTTGAAGCGATCATGTTTTGATATTATGTAATTTCTGATATACAAAATGGCAAAATGAAAATGCGAACCTGTTCAGACAATTTAAGCAACATGAAATCATTACAGAAACTTAACGAATCAGAGAGTGCGTAGAGAGGTATTAATAGCATCATGGATTATTAAACGTAAAAAACATCACTACATTTAGCCACCTGACCATGCCGTTAACATGATGGGCAAGAAATTCCCATCAGACTTTCATTTCAGCATTCTCGGAACATAAAGCTGAATCGTTACTCCAACGGCGAACGACGAGCCATTAATATTTGATCATGAGGTAGCACGCCTTTCCCAATGCAACAAAAAGCGCTCTACCTCAGTGGTTAAAAACCAATCGCTCATCGCTCAGCGATGGAGTATACAGTCTGCCGCCTGGACAACCAATTCTTTAGAAATGCTTAGTCGCGCTAAAAGTCGATCGATACATGTAAAAATCAGCACAATTCAGAGATACACCTTTTTGCTATGAAATTAATTTTCTCGGTCAAATATAAAGCAATATTTTTTTTTTTCTTCAGTAATGTCAGTTAAAAACTTGGTGCTTGAATATACATGTTTTTTAAATCCTGGTGTTAAAATTAAGCATCAAATTGTGACTTTTAGTGTGATATTTTTGATTTTTATAGGCCTTGAATTCGCCTGCGAGCTTTTTACGGAATTCATGTTTTAGCGTCTCAAACTAACATAGTTTGCTAAAGAAAGATATTTCCCACCTCTGTAAAGCACATCGTGTGGGTCTATATGTTATAGTTTTGTCAGAATTTCCGTTTTTGTTTTACCCTTTTTCCATTCATTCTCCGAAAATGTCAAACTAAGTAAAAGTAGGCAATGGTGAGTACTTTTATCTCGAGAGCAACCAGCAGAAATAGTCGATATTTCCTTTGTTGTTATCCAGGTCAATTTTTCATTGAAAGCAAATTGCCCAACCAGCGATTAAATCCCCAATTGGGTGTTCTGGTTAAACATGATCAGTAGGAGCGCTATAGGTCTGGGAATTTCTTTGCTATATTGAAGTTCTGGCAACACTATAGCCATGCCGGTATTACTATTAAACCCAGGGATATCGATCCACAATGCTAGTACTAGCCTTTAGATTTCACGTGTTGATTTAGAAATTTTTCAGCCGACAGTGAAAGATGGTGAAATCAAAACGGAAATTCTGACAAAACTATGATATATAGCTCACGGTGATGTGCTTTAGAAAGTTGGGGAAAATCCTTCATTAGCGAACTATATTACTTTGAAAAGCTAAAAGGTTGATCCAAGAAAAAGCTCGCGGGCCGAGCTGAAGCCTATAAAAATCGAATATCTTACACTAAATGACTGAATTTCAGGCCTAAGTTTAACACCAGGATTTAAAAAAAAATCAGTATCAAGCATTATAGTTTTTCCAGCCATTTACTGAAAAAATGAAAATTATTGCTTTTCATTTGGCTGAGAAAAAATTTTACACTGAAAAGGTGTAACTCAAAATTTTGCTCATTTCAACACCAATTTCGATCGTTTGTATTGCCTCATTAAATGACTGAGTGAGCCTGGCAGAACAAAAGAATCGGTTGTGCAGGTAGCTGACTGTATACATGTCTTATATTTCAATAGAGACAACTCCAGAAACCAGAAGTATTGTTAAATTAATGCTACTGGTTTCTGGAGTTGGTTTCTCTGTTGTTAAGTCCTAGTTTGATTAATGGATGGAGATTGATGGGTTTTGTGTGAAAACCATTTTTGCGCTGATGAGAAACATTTTGGTCTGAAAATGGGTGGGAACTTCTTTTGTTTGACTGCTTAATTGTTTTGCAATCCACCAACAACCTAAAATCAATAGATTTCAATTATGATGTTCAATCAGGACAATAGATTTTATAAGTTTGAAAATCGGAAAATTGAAAAGGCCCTCACTCTCGTCCTTACTTGCCCGGGATGAACCTGTGTTGGCGACTATTCGCCGTCGAAGTGATGTAATAATCGGATTAACTACCATAGCAACAGATGAATACAATTTTTGAATAGATCGCCCTGCACTACAAGCAGGTTGCAATCTTACAGCATAAAATGCATATTCTATAGAATTACAATCCAGGTCTTTATCCCTGTTCTTTGACATCTATGGTTCAATGCATAGGTACCGCGTGAACGCTGTAGTGCAGGGCGATCTATTAAAATTGTTTTAACCTATTGCTGTGGTACCTTATTCATCTATTGCTATGGTAGTTAATCCTCAGTCCTGAAAATGGGGGCGGCAAAGAGTAAAGTGTCATTAAAATGACTAACGAAAACTGACCAAATGGGGCCGAAAAATTGGGTTTGCACTCTCACAATAGCTGGCTACGCTGCTGCTGAGCGTTGAGAGTGAAATTGTACAAACTAATGCACGCGTACTGAGATGTTGATGCGTCCAATGAGAGTGACAACATTATCAACTGCATTATCAACATCTTAGTCAGATGCATTAATTTGGACAATTTCTCGAGCAACCCCAGCAAACAAAACGTTTTCGACATCATTCGCAAAAGGTTATAAAAGATTGTCAGAAAACGTTTAAATATCGGGTTATATAAAGGGTATATTAAGGTTATAAAACGTTTTCATAACATTAAAAACATTTTTTGATAATCTACTGCTCAGTAAACACAAAATGTTTTACAGAAAACGTTTAAATGTAGGGTTATATAGAGGGTATAAAAACGTTTTAATAACATTCCAAACACATTTTTTGAAAACTTGATGCATAACATTCTAAACAGAACGTTATTTTGGGGTTGAAAAAATATTTTGCGAAAAATGTTTGCCCCAAATATTTGTTTTAAAAACGTTTTCATGACCTTTATATAACCCGAACCCAAAATATAACTTATTTAAACGTTTTTAAAACGTTTTTGTGTTTGCTGGGACAAGTGATATGCATTCATTAACCTATTCCATTAAAAATGTTGGAAAAATGCGAGTATTATAAATACATCAACCCGCAAGAAAAATGAATTCGTCCGAAAGCACTATGCACCCGTGCATTAATATACAAATATTAAATGTGTATGAGTACAATGGTAAGAATATTTTCATGAGGTGATATATGGACTTGTCCATTCAACAAGGCTTTGTCGAGTTGAATTGAACAGTTCATATTTCACCGAATGAAAATATTCTTTCCATTGAACGAATAATAACATTCAATATTTGTTTTATATAACTCATATATATAAATTCTTTCTCTTTCACCTAATTTTAATCAATCTCCAGAAAAACAAAATAAATTTTAAAAAATATTACAAACCGTATTTATTTTAGAAACGACACCCATACCTATAATTGGCGAGCCGGGTAGTCTCCGTTCGCGATATACGCTCGCGTCTGTCAGCGTTGCCATGATAGGTGTGTGTGAATGCAATGGAAAAAGAAATACTGCACGGACGTGGAGTGCAATAGTCTAGTCTTTTTCTATAAATAGCAAGAATAATCAATAGCAATTAGCCAATCAAATGAAAAGAATTTTTGTATGAGTTATATTAACACATTATTATTATTTATTACCGCATAAGATGGCGGCGCCCAGTCAAATTGAAACGCCCTTTTCAGAATATAATTGTCTGTGTGGTTTTGACGAAATTGCAAACCGCAGAAGATGGAAACAAAGCACCCTATTTATTAAGGAAAAAACCCTCTTTATTTAAAATTTAAAAAATAATTGTCTGTGCGGTTTTGAAGAAATCGCAAACCGCTCAAGATGGCGGCGCCCAGTAAATACAAAACGATCTCTTTATTTATATGGAAATTTAGAAAATAAATTTTTGTCCCCATTTGTCGATGGTTTGTCCTATTTTCGGCCATTGTTGTCACCGTTGTCCTCGTTTTATTAATGAACATTTTCTGAGCAGGGGGGCAATTTGGCCTCCGGCTCTGACGATAACACTCCGATCGGCCATGCAATCTGGTGTAGTAGACCATGGGGCAACGGAACCGCTACGTGAAAGAGCTAACTCCGATTGTGCGGTGTATAGAAGATAACTCCAAAACCGAAATTTCCTCTATGTCTCATACATTAGCTGATGTATGAGACATTAGATGAAAACTAATTATCGATCATCAAATTTACTTATGAATGTTTCCTTACGAGCTTCCTTGACATTATAGTTGGTTGAACTATTGCATACGTACCTAATCTCTGGGCCTAATCTGTGTTAATAGGTTATTTAAGGGTACAGCCTATAGGAATAAAGACCAATCGAACATATTCTTGTTTATGCCATAATATTGTAGTCTTTCAACCCTTTCATAACTTCAGCTGTGTAACTTACGAAAATTTCCGCTAAAAAGTGGTTCTTTTAAATTTTGAAAATCTGGATTTTTCGTACTGATCATACTATAATGATCACCAGACAATAATGTTCTAATCACACTATAGACTGTGTTGACATGAGACGTCAATTGCTAGGCAATTTCGGTCATATGCCCACGGATATGTTATGTTCAGTACGGTGTACCATGAGGAACATGCTAACTTAAAATAATTTGTGCAAACTTTGATCATTTTTTACAAACTCAAATGATTTTTTACAAACTCGAATAATTATTACAAACTTTAATTTTGTTGTTGCAAACTTTAATATAATGTATTGTGCATGTAGAGGCCCATTTATTGTCGGATTTCTGTATTTAGATCACGCAGGGGACGCACCATTAGATTCTCAGGGGTGCATGGGAGTTTGGGTCAGGCAGAATTTTATTTGTATTTTTTTATCACCTCCAAAGGGAGGATTTATTTTCACCGCCTTTATTTATTTATTTATTTATTTTTCAATTATAATGTATACCTTTATACAAAGTTGGGTGGGAGAAATTTGTTTTACTCACCAGTGAGGCAAAAAAAATTTCCATCTCACTAGGCGAAGTTGTTTTTTCGTCTCACTAGTGGGCGAAGTTTTTTTCACAAAACTCCCATGCCCCTTGGAAATCAAATGGTGCGCCTCTTAACGCGGCTGTGTACTCTAGACATTGTTTCTTTCGCAAACTTGAGGTTTTGTTGATGTTTGCACTTTGTTATGTTTTTTATAAATAAAAGGAATGAAAATCCAGATTTGTAAACTCCAACTGCAATATTTTAAGGATTTTATTTCACTATTCCATTCGTGTTTGAAATTGAAAAGGAAAGAAAATCTTTGTTGAACCAGCAGAGTACACGCGCCCAACAACGCATCGCGTTGCGTATCGCGCAATTTGTTAACGCACAAATACGCTACGCATACGCGACGCTTATCTGCATGCGCGGCGCATCTTATGGAAACACCACGGAAGCACTGATTTCACAAAAACCTAGTGGTCAAATGGCTCCGTTTTAGCTGATAAAATGTGGGTTTTTCAAGTTCTTTCCCCGATTTAAATATCAAGTTATGAATGGATTTCGCTCAAACTTCTCAAGGGGCTGTGGATTTACCCGATGTTCACGTAATATAAGGTACAAAAACGAAAACTGCCCTATTCCCCTGTGAAATTCGATGAAAGTGCAAAATGTGACCACTTTAAACTTCAACGGCCATCATTTCAATGTTCATTTTCTCGGTAAAATGACGATTTAGGTACACGATAACTCAATAAATACATCATCTATAGGTAAGCAAATATGATCATCGTAAAAAGCACGATTGACTCAAGAAACGGTTTTCTTATTTTGTTATATTTTGGTCTATTTCCGATTTTAGGCATCATTTTGTGCAAATAGGCGTTTGTGAATTTTAAAAAGTTCAATTTGATGTCTTATATGGTCAATATCTCAAAATATAAGGCCAATTGATATAAAAAATATAAAAAACAGTTTTTGGAATGGAGCCTCAAGTTTGAGCTAAAAACAAAATAAAATATTTTGGAAAGAGTGTTTTTTTTTTTTGATGTACCTAACAAATATTGCCAAAAACTCACTTTTTTGTGATTTTCTTCAGAATTGTTGTTTTTACTCCAAATCTGTATTTATATTAAGATTTATTGATGTCTTGCCTTCATAAAAATGTATTGTCTTGTGCGAATAATTACAAAGTTATTGCACTTTTACTACATGCATGTCTGAGAGTACACAGCCTCCTTAACAACAATTGGGCGCTATTAATACACATTAATGTTTTTAAGCAAATAAAATTCCAAAATATGGTACGTTTTCTGCCTTTGCTTGCCACGTGGTAAGCCTATGTTGAGGTTGCGATTATATGTATAAAAAAATTCAAGATGGATACCAACAAGTCGTGTGGCCGAGCGGTCTAAGACCCTTCTTTAAAAAAAAAAAATATCGCATCGCGCATAGACTCAATCTCGATAGCCTGAGTCTCGCTGGGAGTCTTGCTCTCTCGTGAAAATTATTAGAGTTTGTAAAAAAATATTTGAGTTTGTAGAAAATCATTTCAGTTTGCAAAAAATATTCGAGTTTGTGAAAAATTATTTTAAGTTTGCATGTCCCTCATGGTACACCGTAGTTCAGGGACCGTGCTTTTAAAAACCCGCCAGATCGCAATCAGGCCATTGACCTGTGTAGTGGTCATACGTTGCTCGCTCAACCATAACATCATGACTGTCCCTAATAGCTACTCATTAATAATGCGTTGCGTCAGGTCATGGACTCTATTCAATAATTTTAATCCTTTCTTTAAGGTCAATAGATGAAAGGGAGACCTTGAAAAACAGATGCGTGTTTCTAGATAATATTTTATCATCCAAGCTGGTGATCTAGGATATTTCTAGGAGGCGACACTTATTAATTCATACCGCTCACATCTTTCTTCATCCAATGGACTTTGGGGAACTGCTGAGATAATAAGTGGATGTTACAATCTAATCGGCTACAATCGGCATAGTTGATGATATCTGATTCTGATAATTCACTAGTAGCAGCGAAATTACAGCGCTTTGTATCCTCTGGTGCACTATATAAATCTTATATGGATTCATGTTATTTATTTATTTTATAAATATTTCTTGTAAACACAATCTAATGTGGTGCTCACTACATGTAGAAGGCCTGGTCTGCAAATGTTCAGTGCATAAATCTAGTAAAGATAAAGCTTCATATGTTTAGTGTAATCAAATGAAATACCAAAGCTGGATATTATACAATCGTGATGCATTCCTTCTTGTTATGGACGACAAGTATTAACTTTGATATTATTATGGCAATATCCATTCCCTTCTCAATTGATTATGCTTTCTTTTCGAAAAATAAACCATGAGGCCTAGAGGCCATGATATAAACCTATATTCGGTATGCGGAAACCTTCCACGGTTAGGGCGGCGCTTGCACTCGCATATTCACTAAACTGCCGCCTCCTTCATTTGCCAACCTTTATCGAGGGGCGTGTTTGAGGTTTTATAGTCATACATGTAGGCCTACCATTTTTCACCCTGATGTGGCAGTCAATGTCAACGCGTTGAAGCAGCTGTTTCGCTCGCGCATCTATGTGGCGTATTAAGCGTGTGCATGTGTACACCAGCGCTTTGACCGAACGCTAGTAATTATTTGGCTGTGCCCAATTAAATGCTCACTGTACTGACATCACTACCACATCAGGATGAAAAATCGCATATCGCAAACCAGCCAAATTTGTCATAGGTTTGAATTGTAATAGGAAAACCGTGAATATATGGTCTCAAACTCTGAAACATCTGAGCAGAAACGTGTCCTTTTACTGGTTTAAAGTGAGTCTGTAGCTGTCGCCATCTTTGGAATATAATACAACATTCTCTGGCCAAACATCGGGTTAAATGTAAGTAAATAGTTCAAATCGTCTAAATTCAATAATATCAAACAGTCACGGACATTAAGTCAAGGCTACATGAGAAGTTTGGGGTAGGTCACGCATTTCCTTGGTATAAAAAACAGCCATAAGGATGTCCAAAATTCCCTCTTTTTATCACAACGCGATTTATTACGAAACAGCATTTTCATAGGGCATACGCTGGTTCTTTCAATTCTAGTTTAAAATCTGTTCGTCACATGCAGTCTGATTTGGTATCTATGTTTTCATCAAAGTCTTGGGAACTAATGTGGACAGTAGTTTCGTTTAAAAACGGATACTGTTTAAAATATCAGTATTTACGCGAGCGACATTTTGAGTGTGTAAAATGCATTGAAAATTGTCGGCTAAAGAATGCATAAATTAAAATCGCGAACAGTAATAGCAACAATAACTATCTACATTCCAAGCGGAAACGCTTTTCATAAGCATACCACCTATTTTTGGGCAATCGCTGCAACCGAAATATGAAATTCCAGGCCATCTGTAAAAAAGAGCGTGAGCATATTTTACTATGAACTTGGGACATCAAAACACATGTTTTAATTGGTGTCAGACCTATTTTAATGATACGATAATTATGCCCCCAATAATGGCTTTCATTTGAACTATTATTTGTTAAACTGCTATTTTTACTTTTTGAGAAATTAATGAATTTATCGAAAAACTCGACGGAGAGTGTCACTTTAACAGCTACATGCCTTAAAGCAATATTATAACATTATCATACAAAATAGATTAGCAATTCTTTGACATAAAATGTTAGTTTTACTGTCAGATATATCCCCTTTATTTTTGATCCGAACAACTACGGCAAAGCAAAGTAAATTGGAATTTACTACCGGCGCGTATGTCGCCAATACGTACCACTCCTTCGGTCATGTTATGGTACGACCCTTTGTTGTGTAGATCACCGTCCTGCACGCCGTGTGTACTGTGTGTTATGAACATCGTGTATGCGTTCGACTAATAATTCCATCGTAATAATAAGACGCCGGTTCCGGCGCTTTATTCAAAATCTCGGATTTTGACAAAACTACAGCACCTAGAGTCTTGAATTTTGCAGGGTATATTGGTTTAATAAAGTACAATATAATCGTGTAAAAAGTGAATTTTAAAAAATCAGTGAGGGCGTCCTCCTCAGCAAATGTTATAATATGGCTTTAATATATATTGGCCTTATAATGAAACATATAAACCACGCCCGATCGGGTGTTCATATAGATTTCATAATACGGGACTTTCATATGCACATTAAATAACGCTACACGCTGTACTATAAGTTCCCCCTAAATACTTTTTAAAATAAATCGAAAAATATTTGAAGAAATGCAAACATGTAAAAAGGTATGGGTAGCCTTATTTCAAGTGTTTATTATACGGACCAAATTAAACAGTGCTAGTTGCATCTGAGTCCATAGGATTCAACGCTCAAACAATACAGTCAGCCAGGTCTATTCATGTGTTTGTTAAAGAAAACCTGACTGCTATGCACTCAGGCACACTGTGGCACTCAGGTGCAACTTTTAAAACGGCCTCTTTTCTTACACATTAACCATTGTGATTGAACGCAATGATGTGTGACGCTACAAATTGGTCCACGTGTGTAAAACGAATAGGGCTATACATATCTTTTTACATTTCGTAAAATATTTTTTGACTTATTTTAAATAAGATATTTGAAATCTTCTACACACTCGCTATGGAATGATCAATTCAGTTTTTGCCAAAGCTCACTACCATTCGCAACAGTTTAAAATAGTTGCTAACCTTAAGATATTCGTGAATACGATTAATAGTTCTGAATGTTTAGGCGGAGCTGTAGGCGTAGTCAGAGGCGTAGTAGGCCATATAATATTGTAAAAGTACACACATTAATCACACACAAGCAAGCATGAAAACCAATAAATATTTATAGTGTAGTCAACTCGTGTTAGCATCTGGTAATAGTGTTATAAACACGCAGTGGATCTCGGTATATTGCAGCGGGCCACTGTTGGATGAAGGGTAAGATGGGGCAAGCGGGACAGTGGGGTAAGTGGGACACTTACTATACGATTCTTCATTGCAGAACAAAATCATACGATACCGAATGTCCCACTTACCCCCATTACATTGCAAATATGTATGTTATAGTTTCACTGCTCAATATTGGAGTTAATTTGGTATCTGAGCCGCGGAAGATGCTTAAGACCAACACTCCCTTGACGTGGCGGCCAAAATTCAGAAAGTTAAATTGCATATAAAATTAAATTAATACTGAACACGCCTATTGGGCTATTCCAGAAAATAGATGCACACCCCTTATAGAGGAGTTTGGATTTTCGGACTTTTTGTCCAGTCGTGACTGTTGGAAATCCAGACTTTTAAAGTGTTCAAAGACGAAAAAATCCAGCAGAAAAATAGTTCAAAATCAGAAATCCTCAATTTGAGAGCTCATTTCGGAAATTTCCTTGATTTTTCCATCATTGTATTGGATTTCTAGGCTTTTTCAAGTGACATTTGCAACTGGAATTCCAGTCGTTTTCAGAAAGCAGACCTGGAAATCCAGACATTGCTTTGATTGAAGGGGGGGGGGGTGCACTTATTTTCCTGAATAGCCCATTGAATGACTGTATTATTGATTTTGTGGATGGAAATCGCAAATCGTGTTTTTTTTTTTGGTTTTGTCACTAAAAACCAAGAAAATATTGGTATAATTATATAAATAATGCCCAAATGCTCCAATATGAATATCCATGTCTGTAAAAATATGTTCTTTTAATGTAATACAGTCATGTACAAAAGTTTGGAATATTTTTTAATTTTTTGCATAACCCTGTTTTAAGTGCAGATTTCTTACCATCAATGACCCGTCAGCCATGCAAAATGGATCACGGGTGTCTTTCAAGGTCTAGGTACCATTCCATATCACACAATACCTAATATAGGAGAATGGCTTCTTATGCCTGACCAATCAACCATTGGGCATCCTTTTCGCAGTTATTTTAGCGACATGATTCATATGATGCATTGGCTTTTGCATTACGGTGTGAAGAAACCAGTTTGACTTTGTTGCATCTGTCTGTTAAATTATTTTGAACTACAATCTAGGCAACTGGACTTACGTTTTGAGTGGGAAATTTTCACGTTCTATCCTGAACGCATCATCAGCCCGACTGATCTTCTGGCGGTAAAAGTTCATTGACCCGTGAAGCGGATGTTGTAGTATCACAAGTCACCTTCGAGTTCAACCTGAGAGGGATCTTCCTAATTAATCGCTGAACTGTAGGCCCCGGCCAAGTTGTGACGTAGGCCGCCTCCCCTGTTCAGTGACGGCTCCTCCCGTTTCACGTAAATTGATTCTTTGACTCCTCTCTCATACCATCTGCTTTCTCTGTCCAAGATCATAACATCCTTGTTGTCAAAGGAATGTTTAGAACTGTCCAAGTGTGTATAGACGGCCGAGTCTCCACAACCAGTGCTGGCTCGTCTATGCATGATCCAGTCATGTCTACAGTAGAATTCATCTCGACCTTTGCAGGACTTAAACCCCATTAAAAGCTATTAAACCAAGATAACACGCATTGAGGCAGCTCAACTGATTAAATCAGGTCCTCTCTGGTTGTGCACAAGTGTCTGTTTTCAATGTGCGACATCACAATAAAGCTGATATTATAGCTTCAGTTGGGTAACCGATTATAAAGGAAACGAAAGGAAACAATGGTATGTGTAGCTTTGTTCACGAAATGAGACAAAGACCTGCTTTTTGTTAACCAGCATTCTTCAAAATGAGCAACATAATGAATGTTGACTTAACACGGTTTGGAAATAGTTTCTTCATATTTTTGGTGTTATCTGTCGTTTACATATCCTTCCTAAAACACAAAAGTGCGACCCTCTCCAAACATCTAAATTAGCTAAAAATTTAGGACATGTTACAAAACTATATTTTCTAGAACCTATTTAGAATAGTTAAAATGTAGCTTGTACCGTTTTTTGTGGCATCCTTCAGAAGTGAGCGGTCCGATACCAATATTTTCGGTCAAATCTCCATTCAATTAACACGGGGAGTTGGCTAGCTATGCCTTGCCCTCACTCATATTTTACAAAAGTGCGACTATTTCTGAACATCTAACCTAGCTGTAATTTTAGGTCATGTTAGAGAAATATATTTGCTAGAAGTTTGGAGAATAGCTAAAATATTGGCTGGTTATTTTTCACACAGTGATGTTAACTAGGCAAGTGCCCATTCTTCCAACGTACATCATTTTTAGAGGTCACGCGTCAATGGTGAGAGCACTGTGTATTGTGTATAGGAAAACGGACAGTAACTGCAGTATGGTTGGTACATGCGTTTTGCAAGCGTTTGTTTTGTCTCACCAATATACAGTTCTTCACAACCGCTGTCTTGACATTGGATCGCGTACACAATACAACATCCGCTTCACGGGTCAATGAACTTTTACCGCCAGAAGATCAGTCGGGCTGATGATGCGTTCAGGATAGAACGTGAAAATTTCCCACTCAAAAACGTAAGTCCAGTTGCCTAGATTGTAGTTCAAAATAATTTATTATTTACTACCTGGATGAATGATAATCTTCACAAACGCATCTGTCTGTTGTATACGATATTTCTGATCATGGGGTACGAGTTGAGCGCAGATTTATACGCCCGCGTCATTGACTTACGTAATCGCGGCTACAAACGGAAGGATATTGGTGCCGCTTTAGGAGTTACATAAGGTGCAGTCTCTAAATTTGTGAAGAGACGTCGGGTGACCGGAACTACTACACCTAGACCAAGGTCAGGTCGGCCCCGAAAGACAAGCGCCAGGGAAGACCGATCTCTCCTGAGACCTTGCCGCAATGGCCACACGAAGTCTGCATCTCGGCTACGAACAGAATGGCTGAGGTCCATAAACGCGCCTGGTACCAGGACACTTGTGAACAATAGACTGGTTAGTGCAGGTTATCGCGCAAGATGACCAATAAGAAAGCCGATGCTTCTGCAAAGACATCGGCATGCGCGCTTGCTTTGGTCACAGAGACATAGGGATTTGACAGTAGGCCACTGGCGTAATGTGATCTTCAATGAAGAAGCAAGGCTCCTCCTCTACAGACAAGATGACCAATTCAAGGTCCGAAGACAGGTTGGTTAGGCCCTGCTTGAGGATTGTATCCTTCCAGGGAGATGGTGGTGGAATCACAGCATGGGGGTCATTTCACAGTAGGTCTAAATCACACCTCTGCATGCTAGAAGGACACATGAACAAGGGATGTTCTTGATACAGTTATGCTTCCGTTTGCAAGTAGAGACTTCGGGAACGATTTCGTGATCCAAGATGACAACACCACGGCGCACAGAGCCCCACGCGTGAGGAATTCCTTGAAAATGAGAATGTAGAACACCTAGACTGGTCGACTTTGAGCCCAGATATGAACCCTATAGAGAACCTATGGGCAGAAGTATCCTGCAGCAGGCGATTCTGTAAACAGTACGCATTAGCCAATATGTACTGGAAAAAAATAGTAGGCATTAGGCAATGTGCGAAATTATAATGTCTATATACTGGCATATGGATAGTAGCATTCTTTAATGCTACTACCGTACAATTCTCGTCAGCATAGAGTTCCGTTAAAATATGATGTGGAAATGTTTCGGGAACCAGCCAGTTTTACCAGTGATTAACCAAGATGGCGATCTGCATGCACTGACGAACACGAAATCGGGTAGGACCCTGTGCGGAGAGGTACGTAGCCCGGGGTACGTAGTAGCAGCTTTTCTATGTAATTTATCCCTTTTCTGTACGTTTGTCGTGGATATACCTAAGGTATAATTATAATTGTCATTTTGCGCGGTTTTGATCAGGCACAACCGCACAATGACAATGTGAATGCGTAGGCTAGGGAATGATTGAGGGTGCCGAATTCTGCGTACTTGTGTACGTACTGCATTGTAGGGAATAGGCTTTTTGTACCGGGGCCAGCAAAGCTGGCCTCGGTACTTATTAGTCTGCAGGATAGGTAACATGGACAACCACCCAATCACCCTGCAGGAATTTAGACACGCCCTCATTGCTTGCTGGCGAGATATTCCACAAAGGGCCTTGGCAAACATGGTCATGATGGTCGAGGGAATGTCACATCGCGTAAATGACCTTGAGCTGGCAAGGGGTGGACACACCAAATATTGAGATGTGTTTTCTCAATCACGAGACTTGTCTGAACACGTCACAGTGAGAGTTTAAGTTTTTGTTTAAACAATAAAGTTTGCTAGTGTCTTTAATCTCATTTTGTGATACAAAGAAACCACCAAAAAGTGTTGCGTTTGTGTGATCCTTCCATTGTATTGCGCTTCCACAGGTAATTCTTTGTTTAATTGACAAACTGTGTGATGTAAACATCAAAGGATATTCATATCTTTCAATTAAATTCAACTGAGCACTACTCCAGAACACTAAATCTGTTCCTAATATGATTGAAAACTACATTTGATACAAAAATAAAAATATTCCAAACTTTTGTCCATGACTGTAATATCATGAATATATGTGTCCAATTTACCCCTACCTAAACATGTGTCCCACTTATCCCAAAGTGGTGGGGTAAGTGGGACAGTTATTGCATAATCGGCCGCCCTTCTATACTGAATTGGAGTATCGCCCCAAAACTAACACCAGACATTGTCCTAGGATTATACTGGAATCCAAGCTTTATTCATTTACATAAGTTTAATATCCAATAATATCCTTAAGTGTCCCACTTAACCCATCGTCTTTGTCAAAATACAGTACGAGACCAGTGGCAATGTATGGTGACCAAATCTTTGGGAGAAAAGGTTTGAAAGTGTTTTTAACATGCCTGAAAAATATTGAACAAATTTGGCTTGGGCTGCCCTCTTCAAAGTGTTGGGCATTTTTGGTAGGGGTCAATTAAGGTCAAACAGGGTCAAAATTATAAAGTACCAGAATTCTTTTAAAGAATATACCACATTACTCAGCTGGTCATAAGGAATCAAAAATGTATAGTTTGCCCTATCAAAAATGTGACAATGGTCAACACACTTTCGGCTCGGTGCAATTTTACTATATAATACGGTTAAGATTGTCCAATTTCAATAATGTGGTGCCTAGTTAGTTAGGGCCTACATGTTTTCTGAAATGGAAAATTCAAATGAACAACCGAAAAATATACAAATGGCCGCCTTGACCTTGAAATTTCAAAATAGCTGCTGGTTTTGGGGGTAGATATTAGGGTGCATCATGAGCCCTCATAGTGACCAATAATTGTGTACATAGTCTTAACATTAACACCTGCCAAATGTTACTTGATAAATAGTTCGTTTAAAGGGGTATTTCGTGATCCTAACATCCTATTTTTATGACATTTTTCAGTAGATCTCCACGAAAAGCTTATTCCTACTTAAAACTTCAGTTGATTCTGATTGTGCGTTTTGCGAGTTATGCATGATTATGTGTGTTATACTGTTCTATAGACGATTTGTTGTAATTTCATCTGGTGTACCAGAACGTAATTCAAAATTCTCAATGTTTTTGTTCAACGAATAATCTGCAAGAAATTTTTTGTACATAAACATTATGTGGCCAGGGATTTCCGGTGGTATAAAAATCGCAACTTTTTTTTTGAGAAAAGTGGGGGATGATGATTTTGCATTCAAACACACAGTAAACTGACTCGTTCACTTTCAAGGTCAAGGCGGTCATTTGGATTTTTAAGCTGTTCAATTCAATTTGACATGCCAGAAAACATGAATAGACACCCTTAATCATGGAAATTGGACAATGTTAACCGTATTCCTAAAATTGCACCCAGCCGAAAGTGCGTTGACCTTGGTCACATTTCTGCCCATAGCGTCGTAACTAAAGATCGCAGATATAGTGAACTATACATTTTTGGATTCCTCACGACCAGATGAGTAGTTTTTTTTTTTAAGAATTAGGATATTTTATAATTTTGACCCCTGTTGGACCTTAAGGTTATTAATTATTTTAAACTGTTGTGATTTGGTAGTTCATAGCATCTTACGAATGGTAGTGACCTTTGGCAAAAACAGCATTGCTCAATTCATAGCGAGTGTGTAGAAGAATTAAAATATCACAGATATACTTTTATAGGTATTGCGGTTCTTGAGTTACGTTGTAAAGAGGGCTGAAACAACAACACTTTTGTAAAACGTACATAACTCGATTAACAACAATAAAATAAGCAAGTTTTCAGAGTATACGATTTGTAGAATGAACTTTTACAAAACATCAAGGTGTTATTTTCCAATAATATATTGATCTAGATAATGAAAATCAATTTTTAGGTTGCTTCGACCAACAATACCTCGTCTACCCTTAATTGACCTCTAACAAAAAATGCCCGACACGTTTTCTCCCAAAGATTTGGTCACCATACATTGCCACTGGTCTCGTACTGTATTTTCCAGCTCACATTAAGTGCTGATCGTAACATTTTATTATAGCACCCAATTTTACCGGTGATGGTCCAGGTTTCACAACCATACAGTTGAATGGTGATGGTCCAGGTTTCACAATCATGCAGCAGGACGCTTTCTACAGTGGTTTGGAACAGGTGTATTTTGAGGTGTCTGGGTAAGCAAGATTTCCAAATATTATTAAGCTTTCCATGCCATGTCTTTCTTTTGATGTCTTCTTCAGTACTCCTAACCTACGACCCCAAGTACTTGAAGACTTTTAAGTCTCCAGTAAGCCGCCATCCGCGGCTTGGATTTCAACCTCTGTTGAATGGTTCCTGTTTATATTTATCATATTTCAAACATACTTATGTAAACGCTTATAATTATTGACACCAAAAAACTTTGTTACATGATTTCAATATCAACACAGTAGTATATTTTTTATTGAAGGACGAGGGTCTAAAGTTGTCAAAAGATTTGTTTCTTGCTGCATTAGAAACAGTGGGTATATACCCTTAATTACTAAAGTACCAAATACATTTACGTATTTGGTACTGTAGTAATTAAGGGTATATACCCGCTGTAAAAAGTTTACTTCAGAAGAAGCATTGAAGTCAAATTTGCCATAGTAAAATCGTACTGTACACAAACCGTATTCTTGTGTGCAATAGGCCGTATGATATATGCATGTAGAAATAAGTTAATTAAATCAAAGCTTGCCAAACTAGATATTTTTTAAGAAAATCAGTAACGCTGGATACAAAATGTAGCACGCCCCAATACACATACTGGTGTACTTAAATCCAATATGATTAAACAGGGGCACGGCACCAAGTGGTCCAATAATGTAGGGCAATGTGGATCCAAAGTTCGCTATAGCCATTACTCGTCCATATGCATTATGGAACTTTGTCTCCGCGATAATAGGTAGCAGTGTCGTAATTGCGTAGCGAGCTGAAGAAGCACAGTATAGGTATATGGTTACCTGTATTCCAACCAGCCATGTAGTAGGTGAATATGGCAGGCATGTTGTGGGTATGACACATAGAACTAGATGGATCATTCCGTATAACCATACCGATCCTGGATAACTTTGCGCAAACCGAGAGCCGATCATGTACGCGGGAATAAGGACTATTCCTCCAGTACCCCATATTAAACCAACTATCTCAGGACCAGCATTAAAATTCTTAGTAATCCATAAACCTATAGCTGGTTCAAAAGAAACTCTAGTCAAAAATGATATAGCGAGGCTACCGGTAGCGATTATCATTTGATAATCAGTTACTATCTCGAAAATAGATACCTGTAAAGTTACAGATTTACATAAATGTTCTTTTTCCAATTTATGATCGTTAGTGTGTAAATGAAATTGTAACAAAACTGCAACTAGGAGAAGAATACCGATAGGGATCATTGCAATGAACCAAGCATAAACACCAAAATGTTTGATAACAAACCCGGCAATAGAACTTTCCAGGATTGAAAATACGATAGGACACATCGCTAATGCTATGATCATTTTGTGATGCTTATGCTCTATTGGATAAAGTTGGATGATCCTAGCCATACCTACCGGAAGTAAAAAAGCAAGAGATACCCCTTGGACACATCTAGCTATTAACAACGCCCAGAAAGTACATTTGAATGATAACAGGACAGTCAATATAAGCGCAGCGATAAGTCCGACGACAACCGCAAAATCATAGCCTAAGCGATCACCGATATTGCCGGCAATTGGTGCTATTAGTATTTCGGTAATCGGATATACGACCGATATTATCACCATCTTGGACGACATTAGTGGTAGTTCCCTGACATCGGTATTATTAATTGTGATGTTGTCATCTTTGTGTTCATAATATGCCCAGCTCCACTCGGTTACGTAAGGTGCAATTGGAAGCAACATTCTCCCGTAAGTCAAAATAGCTAGACTGCTTAAAAGTCGTAAAATCTTTTGCCCTCGAGTAAATATATCTCCTTCTGACGTCATCCTTGAATAAATACAGCAACGGACTCGGATGAAGTATCACAGCCTATTCTGGTATATCTATGTACAGCCCCAATGCAATCTACAATCAACAAAAACAAAAATAATGTATAGTCACGCACCATCTACCCAATCTGACCGTGGAAGAAAGACGACCTGCTCACCCGAGGTCTTTAGCTATCTTTTGGGAGCACGTGTGGCCGAGTGTATAAGGCGCCCGACTCATAATCCATAGGTTGTGAGTTCGAGCCCCGCTCGTGCCAACTTGTTGTGTCCTTGGGCAAGGCACTTTATCCTCATTGCCTACTGGGGGATGGGGTTGGGTTGGATTGGATGTTTGTATAGTTGTTTGTTTCAATGTTGCAATATTGGCGCTGATTAAGCTGCTGCCTGCAAATTGCATTGTGTCTGTTTAGTTGTGTTTAATGTACAATTCTAGCAATTTGACCTGCGGGTCACCATTAGAGTTTGAAATGAAACCTTCCTTTTTTATCTTTGACTTTTCGCCCATCATGTGGCTTCTGGTAGATACGGCTTGAATCAAGACTAAGTACATGAAAAGTGACCTGAAAAGTGACCTGTAAAAAAGTTGCAATTGTAAGCTAGAGCTACCCCCATTTGTTTGTGTGCTTGTTTGTTTTATTTCTTCTTTAACCTGGGATCAGTCAGTTGAAAACATAATTAATCATCTGTTTTTCCTTGAGGCCCAGGGATCAATACAACATTTATATAACATAATCATCAAGGTTTTCAAATACTACATACATTCAAACACACAATATTAATGCTTAACACTGTGTATACTTTCAGTCATCTGGGATTTGATCAATTAGTAGATAATTATATATTAATGCTTACCAAATAAATCAAATTACAATGCAACTTTACCAACATTATTACTACATCAGGGGCTATTTTAGGAGGGAAAATTCACTGCACGTTGGTAATTGTAGTTAATTTTGTCGCATTGGGCAAAGCGCGCAACAAATGTAAAATTTTAATGTTATGGACCAAACAGCTAAATCTGCTCCTGTGAATCGTGTTGAACAAATTTCTCACATTATATATTATCGGTATTATCGGTGGGATACATATATACATATACTGGGTTTCTTTTTTAAAGAGACTGCACAGGTAAAGTCGTCGAGCGAAGCGCGCGAAAACTTTGGTGCCAAAATAATTGAACGAACTTTTCCGTACAAGGACACCTTCATGTCTGCTTTTGGTTGCCAAAATAATTGTACGAGCTTTTCTGTGCAAGGACACCTTCATGTCTGCTGTCAGTTGCCAAAATAATTGTACGAGCTTTTCTGTGCAAGGACACCTTCATGTCTGCTGTCGGTTGCCAAAATAATTGTACGAGCTTTTCTGTGCAAGGACACCTTCATGTCTGCTTTCAGTTGCCAAAATAATTGTACGAGCTTTTCTGTGCAAAGACACCTTCATGTCTGCTGTCGGTTGCCAAAATAATTGTACGAGCTTTTCTGTGCAAGGACACCTTCATGTCTGCTGTCGGTTGCCAAAATAATTGTACGAGCTTTTCTGTGCAAGGACACCTTCATGTCTGCTTTCGGTTGCCAAAATAATTGTACGAGCTTTTCTGTGCAAGGACACCTTCATGTCTGCTGTCGGTTGCCAAAATAATTGTACGAGCTTTTCTGTGCAAGGACACCTTCATGTCTGCTTTCGGTTGCCCAAATAATTGTACGAGCTTTTCTGTGCAAGGACACCTTCATGTCTGCTTTCGGTTGCCAAAATAATTGTATGAGGTTTTCTGTGCAAGGACACCTTCATGTCTGCTTTCGGTTGCCAAAATAATTGTACGAGCTTTTCTGTGCAAGGACACCTTCATGTCTGCTTTCGGTTGCCAAAATAATTGTACGAGGTTTTCTGTGCAAGGACACCTTCATGTCTGCTTTCGGTTGCCAAAATAATTGTACGAGCTTTTCTGTGCAAGGACACCTTCATGTCTGCTTTCGGTTGCCAAAATAATTGTACGAGCTTTTCTGTGCAAGGACACCTTCATGTCTGCTGTCGGTTGCCAAAATAATTGTACGAGCTTTTCTGTGCAAGGACACCTTCATGTCTGCTTTCGGTTGCCAAAATAAGTGTACGAGCTTTTCTGTGCAAGGACACCTTCATGTCTGCTTTCGGTTGCCAAAATAATTGTACGAGCTTTTCTGTGCACGGACCCCTTCGTGTCTGCTTTCGATTGCCAAAATAATTGTACGAGCTTTTCTGTGCATGGACACCTTCATGTCTGTTTTCGGTTGCCAAAATAATTGTACGAGCTTTTCTGTGCAAGGACACCTTCATGTCTGCTTTCGGTTGCCAAAATAATTGTACGAGGTTTTCTGTGCAAGGACACCTTCATGTCTGCTTTCGGTTGCCAAAATAATTGTACGAGCTTTTCTGTGCAAGGACACCTTCATGTCTGCTTTCGGTTGCCAAAATAATTGTACGAGCTTTTCTGTGCAAGGACACCTTCATGTCTGATGTCGGTTGCCAAAATAATTGTACGAGCTTTTCTGTGCAAGGACACCTTCATGCCTGCGTTCAGTTGCCCAAATAATTGTACGAGCTTTTCTGTGCAAAGACACCTTCATGTCTGCTGTCGGTTGCCAAAATAATTGTACGAGCTTTTCTGTGCAAGGACACCTTCATGTCTGCTGTCGGTTGCCAAAATAATTGTACGAGCTTTTCTGTGCAAGGACACCTTCATGTCTGCTTTCGGTTGCCCAAATAATTGTACGAGCTTTTCTGTGCAAAGACACCTTCATGTCTGCTTTCGGTTGCCCAAATAATTGTACGAGGTTTTCTGTGCAAGGACACCTTCATGTCTGCTTTCGGTTGCCAAAATAATTGTACGAGCTTTTCTGTGCAAGGACACCTTCATGCTTTCGGTTGCCGAATATGAGTTATAAACGTTCAACATAGTCTCGAGATATTTTGGACACCCATGCGTAAATAACATTTACAGGGGTCCAATGGTAAATGTTGTTTTCAGCTTGTAACGCAAAGAAATAAGATATTTCCCCACATATATAACAACCCAGCTATCTATCTGAATTTTTTTCTTTTGCAAGCCTCATTAACTTTGTGTCGCATTATACCAGGTGATGATCATTAAGATTTGTAAAATCTGTTCTTTCATATTATCGTTTCATTTGAAATTGAAAATATACACGATCATGATTATTACTTTCAGGAAATTTTACTGTTGAAATATCTTTTTGTGAGCTCCATTAACTTTGCTTCGCAACATACCAGATAATGATCATTATGATTTGTATGTGTTTTTTAATATTATTGTTTCATGTGAAATTGAAAATATACATTGTCATGATTATTACTTTAAGTGAAAACAATTATTTTACTTGTTGAATGTTTTTCGTAAGACCCATTAACATTGCGTCGCAACATACCAGGTGATTGTTATAAAATGTGAATTTGGTTTTCAAATTATCGTTTCATGTGAAATTGAAAATCATTATGATCATTACTTTTAGTGAAACTTTTACTTGTTGATGAATTTTCATTTTGTAAGCCTCATTACCTTTGTGTAGAATTATAGCCTACGTGATATACCAGGTGTGACGTGTGATCGATCGTTATGTTTGCTATAGCTTCCACCTTTGTCATTTCGCACCGTTTTTTATTTGGTCCAAAAAGGCGAAAAGTAATCAATGTACCCTGAACATTTTTCCAAGACGGCAGAACTTGACCTCCTTCATTTATCCCTAAAAACCACCGCAGTATCCATCGCCTTTAAGCCTAGATCCCCCTATACTTGAAACCGTGGATCATCCACTTCTCTGGAAGCCACCCTGGCTACTTTGCTAGCCATTTCCTTAAATCCGCCTCTGGTGACGCCGGTAAATTTTGACAATACCAGAGCCGTTGTAAGGCAATTTTGGTTAGAGGTTGAATAAAGAAAAGTATTGGAAAACTGTTAAAACCATTTTTACATACTGGATTTGCAAGTCGATCTTATTTCGCGTAAGAACTCTCTGGTCATTTGACCGGATGAAACTCAAATGGCATAGAAATATTTTAAGCACGGATTTTTAATTCTCACTGCACAGAATTTTAATCTCAATGCACGAACGTGTCAGGAGGCACGTTAAAATAGCCCCTGTACTACATACATAGGGTAAAACATATGGAATAAAGGATCAAAATATGGGGACCCAATAAGCATTTAAAGTACTTAAAAAATAAAACACTACAAAAAATCGACCTATGAACCATCATAGCTATAAAACATTAATATTGTTCAAAAATTTGGATTGCACCAAATACAAACTAAATAATTCATTTAATGTCAAATACAAATAATTCAATATGGAAACTGATTGCACAAACAGTAATAAGGCCTAGCATGATAGCACAAAAATACAACCAAAAAATCTTGTTTTGCAAAACAAATAAATGAAGTCAAAACATGAAACAAATTAAATTAAATACTTCAATTTAAGAATCATAAAATTGAGAGTATATTGTCTTGAAAGTGGCTGTGCTAATCGGGAGAGGAGATTTCAGTTTTGGATCAAGTGAATGCCAGGCCTTAGCCCCTCTGAATATGAATGAGCGTCTACCAGCTTCAATTCTGGTTTGAAATTAAGTGCAATGTTGCCATGAGAAAGACCACGTGTATTGTGACGACGACAGGTTTTCACAGAGGTAAAAACTGTTTTGAATATACTTTGGGACAAAATCAGCAATTAATAAGTTAAAAGACACAGATGGACAAATAACCATTCCCTGATTCTGTACAACATATATGCTAGAAAAGTTTGATTACTTTGTGCTTCCATTTTGGATTTTGGTCGAGGATGACTCCCAGGTATTTGCATTGATTGACATTTTAAGTTGTTCCCGATTCATGTAAACACTATTAGCTCATCAACCTTTGCATTACAATAATTTGTACAAAAAAAGTACGGCCCTTTAAGGTAAATTTGTTCACTTCCATCCACGATGTAATTCGTTTAAGATCATCATTAAGATGCACATTGATCTCATTTATATCTTTTGATGAGCGACAAACGACAGTGTCGTCAACATAAAGCGTAATTTTGCTATCACTGGGCACAGTTCGAGGCAGATCATTGGTATACATCGTAAATAGAAGTGGGCCCAAAATTGTACTTTGAGGAACACCAAAGCTGACACATTTGAATGAGGAAATAGTATTACCAATCTTAGTTGCCTGCTCTCTATCACTAAAATAAGATTTACACAAATCCAGCTCCAGACCCATAATTCCAAAAGGTGTAAGCTTTTGAAGAAAATGGCATGATTGTCAGTGTCGAATGCCTTTATAGGTCAATAAAGTCCCCTCCAACAAAATGGCCAGCATCAAGGGGTTATTAGACTGAATGGTTCTTAGACCAAATGGTTAATGGACCAAACAGTATTAGACTAAATGGACATTAGACTATTATGATAATTAGACTAAATGGTAATTAGCCTTTCTGGTGATAGACGAAATGGATATAGACTAAATGAGAATTACACGAAATGGTATTAGACCAAATGGCAATAAACCGACGCAATCTCGTTAAATCATATATACGCACGGAATCGCGTGGGTGTGATCTTGTGCTTGGCACGCGAGGGGTCCACGTTTCAAATATCAGGGGATAATAATCCACAAGCCTCAGCACACTTTACAGTGATACCAAGTGACTTCTTCGTTCGTCTCCTCTCCTTTTTCGTTTCTCTAAGCCCAGTGTAAAGACAAATTCACCTACCTGATTCCTCTCCACAAATTCGTGTAGTTTGTTGGACTTGTACCCAAGGACAGTATGTGCACTTGGTTTATCCCGATTCTATGCTCGCTCTCGCAGGTTTTCTCCAGGACCTCCGATTTCCCCCTGCTTTCAAAAATCGGTGATTAGTTGTTTGGTTATCAAAATCATCCTTAATGGAATTTGGGGAGCTGCACTGTTACAATCTAAGTGCGGGTAGGTTTGCGCCAGGTTCGCCAGCAACTAGTCTAGTTGATGCGATCTGATTGTGATGATACGCCATGGCAGCAAAATTACAGCGCTTAAAAGCCGCTATATAAATCCAAAATTCATTTACTTATTATTTTATTTAGAACCTACTTGTTTATGGAAGGTTGACGAAAAATAAGCAATGTTATAACGATACTAAGAACATATAAGTTAATTGGGTAATGTGAGTAAGTAGATTCGCGACGTATTAATTTACCAGCTGCGAATGCAATACACTGTGACATCTTAACACGCTATTGTAGCAAGCAACATGTTAGACGTCATTCTGTCTATATACACACATTGTGTTGTATTAATGCTGGTACTGTGTAAGCATCATTAATACAATCGCCTATTTTGGCTTATAAACTTCCCACTGAAATTTACTTATGATAAAGTGTCCACGTTTAGTCTTAGAAATGACAAAATACCAACCACGAAGAATTATTGAAAATTATTCAGAATCGTAAACTTTAATAGTTTCAGAACACAAATTGCATGGGTGATTTTTTAAAAGAAGTACATGGCAATCACGACATTGTACATTATTATAGTTTAGAAAAGTAATTATCAAGCATTAATCACATATTTAAAAAATAGATACATAAGAGCAACATTTTCTGAAATAAGAATCCATGTTGCAATTTGTTTGACCTTTGGAGGTTTTGGGCCAGATTTTTACTGGCCTATATGCAATAACTTGATACACGGAGGAGAAGCACACTTACACACGTACAGGTTATATTGATCAAAAATCAAGTGTTTAAAAGGAAGTCTCCGTCAATATAAACACAATGCCTGATTTGTTAGCAAAATTATTATCAAGCACGAAGCACATGATTTTATTTTAAACAAAACCTCCAAAGGTCAAACAAATTGCAACATGGATTCTTATTTCAGAAAACGTTGCTCTTATGATATATATATTATAACACTCAAAGTCTACCAAAATCAACCTCTACGAAAGATGGACAAAATTTACTTTTTCAAGATATATTGTCCATGTGAGAATTTGGTGACATTTTGACCTACAACTTCTCTAGGGCCATATCCATTTCATAAATAATTATTATTGCGCGTATGATTTGTTCAAAATTTCAAAATGGCCGCCAAATACGCTCATTATGGGTTGTAAATACAGACAGGTCAATCAACTTTTCACCATAGTAGCTGAATCAATATTAAAATAATACAAATAAGTTATGTGTACCGGCTACGTTAGAGTAATGTTTGAATTGTAACTGGATGGCCAAACGGGCGCTGACATTACAGCTTCTAGACAGGAAGTCTGGAAAAGTGACCTTTTGTGTAATTAAGATGCCTTATACATTTTCAGCAAATTTGATGATATTTTTCTGAAAAATTCCTATCTCTTAGCATTGTAGCGCATTTACTGATCATTTGGTGGTCTTGGTATGGCGGCGCCCATGTGTCACGTGGGCATTAAATTTAGTGCATTTTATTAAATAGCCTAAGATGACTGAATAAAGGAGGATCTGCAACTTGCTGGTTCAACCCAACAGCCATATAAATAATAAATAAATTTCGGATTTATAAAGCGCCTTTCTCCAGATCTTAGAGGACTCAAAGCGCTGTAATTTCGCTGCAATGGTGAATCATCACAATCAGGTCGCATCAACTAGGCCAGTTGCTGCTGAACGGCGCACGGTGACATCCCGCTATCTCTAAGGTCCGCTATCTCTAAGGTTCGCTATCTCTAAGGTTCGCTATCACTAACGTGTAAAGTCTATGGAGATCAGAATCCCGCTATCTCTAATAGAGAAAAAGGTTCGCTATACCTAAAAAAAGTCCGCTACTTCTAAGGTTCGATATCACTAATTTAGAATAAGGTTCGCTAGTTCTAAGGTTCGATATCACTAATTTTAAATAAGGTTCGCTATCACTAATTTAAAATAAGGTTCGCTATCACTAATTTTGAATAAGGTCCGCTATCACTAATTTATTGAAGGTTCGCTATCTCTAAGGTTCGTTATCACTAATTTCGATTAAGGTTCGCTATACCTAAGGTTCGTTATCACTAATCTTAAATAAGGTCCACTATCTCTAATTTTAAATAAGGTCCGCTATCTCTAATTTCAAATAAGGTCCGCTATCTCTAATTTTAAATAAGGACCGCTATAGCGAACCTTATTTGAAATTAGAGATAGCGAACCTTATTTGAAATTAGTGATAGCGAACCTTAGAGATAGCGAACCTTAGAGATAGCGAACCTTAGAGATAGCGAACCTTAGAGATAGCGGACCTTATTTAAAATTAGAGATAGCGAACCTTAGGGATACCGGGATTGTTAAAATTAGAGATAGCGGACCTTATTTTAAATTAGTGATAGCGAACCTTAGAGATAGCGAACCTTCAATAAATTAGTGATAGCGGACCTTATTTAAAATTAGAGATAGCGAACCTTATTTAAAATTGGTGATATCGAACCTTAGAAATACCGAACCTTTTTCAAAATTAGTGATATCGAACCTTAGGTATAGCGGACCTTTTTCGTAATTAGTGATAACGAACCTTAGAGATAGCGAACCTTAGAGATAGCGAACCTTAGAGATAGCGAACCGAAGCGAACTTAGAGATAGCGAACCGTAACCCGGCGCACGCCTACCCGCATTTAGATCGTAACATCCACCAATTATCTGTGCAGCTCCCCAAATTCCATTGGGTGAAGGAATTAAGTTTTTGATAACCAAACAACTAATCACCGATTTTTGCGATACAGGAGGAAACCGGAGATCCCGGAGAAAACCTGCGAGAGCGAGCATGGAATCGGGATAAACCAAGTGCACACGAGTCCTTGGGCCGCGCCGGGGCTTGAACCCGGGACCTCAGTGGTGCAAAGCGAGGGAACTACCGCTGCGCTAACTCGCCCTCCCCGTACACATATGGTGTATAGTTGGCTTTTGCTATGAAAAAGGTGATAAATCCAGGCCCAATTACTGATAATTACCCCTCTTTGGTCAATTACGCTTCCAGCTAGACAAGCCCACCCCAATGATAAACCACAGCAGACAATCCAAAAGATAGGAAATTGTTATGTAATAATGTTATTATGATACCTGTTGGCACACTTTTTGATAGTTCTATAATGGGAAATCAGCAGGAGCTAATTGGAGGGATTAGTGGTTTTGATTTTTATTCCTTTTTCATAGAGCAACCAGAGTATACAATATATGAAGCAGATTATGTGACAATTCAAACAGCAGCTTCATCTATACTGCAAGATTACTACAAGCAACCAAAGTATTCATTCATTCATCTTTATTTCATTCAAATATAAAATATAACAGCACAACAATCAAACACATACATTGAATGAGGAGGTCCTCGGAAGGCCGGATGACCTGTATTAAGAACCCCTGTCCTAACAAAAAAAAAAGTTTCAAAATAACAACAACAACAACAAAATATACCGCAAAAATGTCAAAAACACACACCCCTCATTTACCCTAACAAAAACCAAAAGAGCCTGTTTTGTGATCAAGAATATGCAAGAAATTACAGAGATTAATTCAATACTACATTAACTATATTACAGATAATACTATACACAATTAAATTACTTTAAGCCGTACATGGAAATTAGATAAAAATACTAAATGTAATTAAGAATAATATTATCTTTCACTTGGTAAAATGTTTATACATAAAAGTATGACAGTGTTGAAGAAGAAAACAACAGAACTACCGTAGCAAAGTAACTTTAAAGTGACATAATGAAACTTGTTACCTGTGATTACTATTCAACTCCACCGGATTTGATCATATAAAAGCCTTAGTATTTCTGATAGTCTCAAACTATTCCTGCACCCCATGGCTGTTGAAAAAAAAACCAGTATAAATTTGCTTCTCTCGGTCATACCATTATCCAAGCTTCAAAGCCAAACGTTATTACTCCGCTGCAAAAGGCTTAAAAGTGAACTGAATAAAACCAAAGAATACTGAAGACAAATGAAGAAGTACAAGTTTAGACGGAAGTAATTTAAGTGAATGAAATTCTCACCTTTCAATGCATGGTAGGCTGTTTTTGATCGACAATTTTAATTTTTTTGTGTTACGAATTCATCATAACAGTCAACTATTGTCATATTACGGCTCTGATTTCTTGATAATGAAAATCTTATATCTTTTTGCCTATATTAGGAACCGTTTGTTATATCTTACCAAGCTTGAATAACCAGCTCATCACGCTCATAGTATCCATGTTCATTATATATTAACCCTAACACTGGACCCTGCTTTTTGGGATCGGAAGTCAAAGAAGATCCGAAAAAGTCAAGGAGAAAGAAGAATTTTGACTTGGCACCCCAGGATTCGAACCTTTGACCCCTCGCATGCCAACCACACGATCACGGACTGTTAGCTACACGGGTTATTGATGCCCGGCCAGCAATTCCGTGCGCATATGTTACCATCCTCCACAACTGAGCCCGGATGTCGCCAGTGCCACTATTGAGATATGCTCCATCGAACTTAACAATAAACAATAGGAAACAAAGGATTTATTGACTGTTTTATTGATTTTTCACTACTTTAAAAATGTCAAGTACTATAGACATGATATACATCATTTAAAAGCTAATTTCAAGCAGAATATTTTGGTTGAATATCTCAAAAATGATGATTGGCGACTTCAGGGCTCAGTTGTGCTGAGGGGTCACAACTTAGGCTGATTGCGTCATCACAGACCCTGGGATTCATGCATGCGCAGAATTTTTCATCGTAAGATTTTGTAAGATTTTTGGGTGTTAGGGTTAAGACATTAGAGCTCCAAAATGATTACAGATGTTGAAGAATGGGAAGTAATATAATGCCTCTCAAACCAACCTGCTCACGGTTAGCATGCAGGGCTCGAATTTCAGTTTTGACCTTGGTGCCCCAGATCAACTCCGTATCCTAAAAGCAACTTAACTTATGAGCGCAAGATGATAGAGGTGTCAAGAGTGGCAAACCATCAAAATATCGCACAACGAAAGTTGAAAAACAACCACATCTTTGTGTTGATTTGTTTTATTATTTATTTATTCTCAATTTTTCATAAACGTATAAAACAAAAGAAACATATTGCAAAATTAAATATTGTACACTGAAATGAATTCAGTTTTAGAGCTTCTTGACTCTTGGTGGTTACGAATAAAGGATGATGGTCATTAGAGAAGAACACGATTTGGTGAAGGCGTTTTTGCACGCTGTATCTCCTGTCATTAACATAGCGAAATTGATAACAATCTTTTGCATCTAGGCTTTGTTTGGAATTTGTTGAGTTGAAATCGCTGCTGTGCTATATATTCTAAGAATATTATATATTTCTGACTAAAATCTTAAAATAAAACTGAACAAGTTTTATTTTCTGTCTATTAGAAAAATACTGGATCTGCCATGCTATCGCTGGGGCTACTCAAGCGCCCCGCCAAATGCACGGTTGCTCTGTGTTGCATTATGTCAGTCAGGCTAAGTACGTAGGTTGTGAACTTGACATTCACAGCTGTATAGATTATGGCATGAAAGGGACAAGTAACCTTTTTGGGGGACACCCGGTACTTGAATCGGCTGGTATGGTTATACCACACGTTGCTGCCATTTATTACAAGTATACACACTTTTATATAATATATATATACATATCAATTTCATGGTTACGTTACCAAGTCGCTATCTTTCAGGTAACGATGTGAATGGAGGATGTCTAGCATTATGCAAATGTAGACACAATTGGGCATAAATTAGTGAACTGCATGTTCTGGCGTTCACATCACATATTTTCTTGTGTATGGCTATCGCTTGTGACTCTAATACACCAAACCTTTTTGAAGATATATTATGGAGAATATCAAACTTAACTTGTGAAAACTCCCGGGTGAAAACTAAGACACAATTTTTATAATCGGAAAAAATGGCAAGTTTAAAGCAGAAGAATTTCAGTGCAGAGGAGGATTATCCTAACTTTACGGGGCACAAAAGTTTGCTCGCCAAACATTTGTCTCTCGGTGTGTACTCGCGACTCCGGGACGTACACACCGTATTTGGATTTACTCTTGATAGAGCCATTCAAAACGGAACCGACAACCCAGGTAATTAAACATTTTTAAGTCTCTTATATCAACTTATAATTCATTATATTCTTTCTTTTGAATGCGATATTTTGTACTGAATTATTACGCATTATAATATATTATCATAGGAAATTAGTCGAGAAAGCCAAAAATCGCATGTTTCCATACGTCTTGCTGTTCTTGAGTTAAGGCCTTATAATCAAGCCTTGGGATCTCCTTTATGGAACCCATACCAGTCCTCATTTATATCAGCTTTATTTTTCTCAATATTTTAATTCAAACACCACTAGGTCATGCTCCCCTCCGACCCGCCGTAATATAATACATTACTTTAAGGGTTCTGTCACACACCTTTGCACAGTCCTCGAAGAAGAATTCTTCAATACGAAACGCAAGGTCAAATTTTTCAAATGATCGTAGGCCTCTCCTCCCAGCTACATACACTTTAAGTACATATCATTACATTTATAATTTTTACTTCGAGGACTATTAAATATGAAAAATAAAAAGATATCAATTTTTAATAATTTGCAATAAAATTTGTATTATGTTGTCAATTTCAAAAAATCCAAATTATTCTTCGTATTCAGAATGCAATTATATTATATTAAAATTTACCACATAAAACAGGTATGTGGTGAATTTTACCAATGGAGGCGGGTAGTATAGTTTTACTCAAAATTTTAGAAACCATACAGTGCTATTGTTACCTTTACCCATTACAAATTACGAGTTACGAGTCCAACACAAAAACTTATTAACTTGAAATAAAATTAGTTATACCAGATGGCTTGACTAATGATGCTTAAACATATCATACCATCACATAAGAAAATTTCACATGCGATTAAGACATCGGGTAGCAACGTTTGCACAGTGTATTTTTTGTGGGACCTGAGAGCACATCAGAACTACACACAACGCGCAGGTGCAGTTATAGACTTAATATGAAATGATAATGACGATAAGGACAACATTACATCATACTGCGGTACTATTCTGCATTAAGTCGAAATGAAAGCTGTATACTTGTTCTGTTCAGTGCTGTTGGCTGTTGCTTTCCGAGTCCAGGCGGTTCCACTTCATACAGGTAGGTTTAAATAAAACTCAATGTAACAATTAACAATAAATGTAGATTAATCTCGGGGCCAATATGCAAAACAGAGTGTTTGTAATACACAGTCGGGCTTTAAATACCACCGTTATATTGGCGCTTAATTCAAATTAGTATAATTTACAAATGTGTAAATTGGCACTTAATTCGTCGGTCGCATCACATACGGTTCTATTCGAGGTTTTTGACTTTTTTGAGAAAACGGGTATGTAGCAATATGTTTTGGAGTTCTTCAAATCCACCAACTTACAGACTTTTTAATTAATTAGATATCAAACTTTGATTTGGGTCTATTTGCTGTTTTTTAAAATTGCGCGTGTCACATACAGCGCTATCCAACGACGTAAGCTACCTTTGCCCATTTATTAGTACGTGTATCACATACAGATTTATACGGTGAACGATGCATCGCATACAGATCTATTTAGAGCTTATTTACAAATACACGAATCACATAGTGATCTATACGTATAAAGAAAAACATAGCGAGACTTTAGTATAATATAGCGGCAGAGTAAAAAAAAATCATTTCACATACAGATCTATTTTTAGTTTAAGTTTAAGACCGTATGAGATAATTTTACATAGATGTTGGACATGTAAATTTCACCATTTAACTTCTAAGTCTCTTCTTTATATAAATACTCTGTCGAGGAAATTCTATTGAGAAATAAGTAAGTATGAAGCCAAATCCAACTTAAAAACAGAATTTTCAATCGAGATTTTCTCGAAAAGCGTAATGCGTCGAATAGGTATGTCAGTATGTGATGTGACCGACGAATTGTCACATACAAACATACCCTGAAACCACGATACTTATAATCAGTTGTAACCAAAGATGTCAAAATTACAAAAACTAAACTCTTCTCCTGGTGTTTTCAAATACCAAATACGATTAACCGTTTTTTAAAACGGTGTTATAGGCGTATATCGTTAGACTTAATTGATCTCCTCAATTTCTTCAATGTGGTTATTTTCCTGGCTTTTTAGTCAAAAGATTCACTAAAAGGTATAAAAATAACGTAACTAAATAACTGATGATATTGAAGAACATATCAGCTATCACGTACTTTTTGAATTTGGACAATTGACCGCAACGTTTTTGAAATAAAAGAATTTTACGAAACTCCCTCATTTTCAAGCCTTTCCACCGAGTCAATATCTATCAATGACAACATACGCATCATGCGCTGATGATGCGCTGTGATTAGGCCATCTTGATTTTTAATCTTAATAATTCATCTCAAAACCCTTAACGGAATGCGGTTTTAATTTATTTTCTTATTTTTTTACTTTAATTTTGTGATCTGTGGCAAGAATAGACCACCTTTTTATCCCTTGCACTGAATTTGTTTTATTAAGATTTACGCTTTGGACTATGTTGACGTCTGACGATGTCAGACGTGATATTTTTGTGTGGTGGATTGGGGAAAAAATAAAACAGCGGAAAAAAACCCTGAAATTTGCTCAATCCAGCGGGAATAACGCGAAAAACCGTCGATTTTACTACTGCGCGCGGGGCTTTGACACTCATTATTAAATCAAGATGGCCTTAGCACTCTGACTTAAGAAATAAAGGGTAATGCATTATCCTTTACACGCCAATAATGTGTCCGAGGCAGTAAAACCGTAAATAATGGGTGAGGCGCAGCCGAACCCATTATTTAAACGTTTTTACTGCCGAGGACACATCATTTGCGTGTAAAGGATAATTCGGCACCCTTTATTTCTATTCTATTACCAGAAAATAGTGCGATTTAAAGAGAATTGAAAGAGAAAATATCATTTTTTGGCACAAATATTTTAAGTTGTTTACTTCAAGGTGGAGCGCGTACGCTTAAGTGACCGCGCGTATCGCGGATTATTGCACGCGTAACCAAGCGTAATGATGTGTTTAGAATGTGTTACGGCGCTAATTGACCCATTTTTGCAGAATAATGGGCTCTCACGTGACGCGTTTCAACAAATCACAGTGCGAGATTTTGAATAATGGGTCGTGGGGGTAATAGAATATACTATATAGATCATTGATTGATATTTGAATCCGTGAAAAGGCTTGAAAATGAGGGAGTTTCGCAAAATTCTTATATTTTAAGAACGGTATGGTCAATTGTCAAAATTCAAAAAGTATGTGATAGCTGATTTATTCCTCAACCACACCAAGTATTTATAGTTATGTTGTGGCGTTAAAATACCCAAACAATTACGTTTCCGACGATACAGTTCTTTCAGGGACACCCAGTATGTGAGAAAACGAGAACAATTTCAGCTTAAGTATGAAAGCACAATCAGCAAGCGAATAGACTGATATGCATGACATGCTTCTTACAACATTGTAATGACTGTGTGCCGTATGACCATTCGAGTGTGCATGTAGTACGTTGAACTCAAAATTTATTTTTTTAGAAAAAAAGGACACAAAATATATTTCCCAATACAATATGTAAATTTTTACAATTGTGGGTTAAAAATGGATAGAAAAAGAAAAAGAATCAAACCAGGTGACGGGGAATTGAACTCGGGACTCCTGCGCGATAATCTAACGCCTATCCGACTGCGCTATATACGAGTACTCTTGAAAATGTCAATGAGGAAATTATATATCATAACATATTCTTCACGATTTCGTCGGAATTTAGATTTAGAGCATTAAATTCACAGGATGCATGGCAATGAGAGAAATATGATCTATTATATGATTCTTTCTTTTGGGTTTCTACATACAGAGTCATGTAGGGACAAGGCCACTGATTGCATAGAGCTGTCGTACCTTTGCAATTATCCAGAAGATGACCCTGATGCGGATCGGATCAAAGCTAACTGCCCATTCACATGTGGAACTTGCGAATGTAAGTCAAATACATTTTCATGATATGATTTGAATATAATTGGGATTGAGAAACGAATGGAACCTTCGAAAGTAACCAGCTTATGATTGTCGGAGGTTTGCAATGTCGAAAAAGGTTTACTTTGTCAAATATTTATATTTCATTAGTTTATAACAACTCGGCCAAGAGACCATGCGAGAACCCAATATAGTGTCTGAGCACTGAATTAAAGGGTGGCCTAATGAAGTATGAAATAAGGTTCACTATGTCAAACCTAACCGCACATTGTCCCAATAAACCCTTTTTTGGAAACTCGAAGGCTTTACATGTATACAGTCTCTCTAAAAAAACGGCAAATGTACATATTTTGTACCACTATTGGCTAACATAAATTTCACTGAGTTCTTTGTTATAACTCTAACTGCTGCTAAAATCATTTATTATCCAGGCCTTTTAAATAATTTGTTACCATTCTAGAATATTTATGACATATTACAGTATTTCTAAAAATAGCTCATTACCTAATAGCTCAAACCAGGAAAAAAGAAAGAAATACTTGCTATTATTAATTTTGGGGGTCTTACTACAACTCATCAGTTTTATCTGAGATGAAATTCAATAACAATAAGATATATTTGTACAACATAAGATAAACCCTTCGTGATCTTTTTCCTTTCCCAACCTTACCAGCGTCGTGGTTATCGTGCACGGACTCCTCTGATTCTGCGCTGTTGCATGCCTACCGAGATGTATGGCCTGGGTCTATTTCATTCCCTACATGTGAAGGATGGTCACGTCTATGCAGTATTCAAGATGGTGACCGCACTGCACTCCTGGTGAGAGCATTTTGCCCAATGACGTGCGGAAGTTGCAAACGTAAGTTTTCTTGTTGTCTTAGTTGTTGTTGTTGTGGTGCCTCGTTTCAAGTTTTGGTTTCCTAAAAATCTTGGGATTAAAACGAGGAGTAGAAAGCTACCCACTACTTTGTGTAAATGTTAGAAGTAAAACAATCATATCGGATATCAATATCGAAGCGCGATGGGCGGTGGAGTGTGAATAGGAAAAGAGTTGTAGCTATTCCATTAACGTCACAAAAATGTTAATTGGTTTGTTGTTTGTGTGTTTATCGATTTATCAACTCAACCATTCCCCCTCCTACCTTCTCCCTCCCCTCCACTCTCAATCCCCTCCTTTTTCGGGTGCACCGTTCAGTCCGACACGCCGCTAGTCCGACACGCCTCTAGTCCGACACACCACTAGTCCGCAAATTCCCTATACTTAGGGGTGCGTCAGTCTGAAAATGAAAAACGCTGCGCTAGTCCGAAAAAAAAACATGCGCTAATCCGAAAATGAAAACCACTGCAACAGTCCGACACGCCGCTAGTATGAATCTGCAAACACATTTTCAGTCCGACACGCCGCTAGTCAGAATCCGAAATACACTTTGCTAGTCCGAATTCCGCCTGAGAATCGAGAAAGTTTTGTTTGTCAAAATATATGTTAAAATTATGTTTAAAAATATTGACATACTACTAACCAGTAGAAAACAATACGCTAGTCCGAATATCGGAGCGCAGTGTTTCCCAAATTCCGATTAGCACAGTGTTTTCAGATTCGGAATAGCGCAATGGTTTTCAGTTTTGACTAGCGCAATGTTTTTTGGACTCGACTAGCGCAGTTTCGGACTGAAGGAGTGTTTTCCAGATTCGGACTAGAGCAGTGGTTTTCAGTTTCGTACTAGTGCAGTTTCATTCTCGGAGTAGTGGTGTGTCGGACTGGTAGAGTGTATTTTAGATTCGGACTAGCGGCGTGTCGGACTGGTGCAGTGAATTTCAAATTCGGAATAGCGGTGTGTCGGACTAGCGGAGTGTTGGACTACCGGCGCTCTGTACCTTCGCTCTGTACCTTCCATTCCATTCATCTACACTCCTTCTCTCTCCCCCCTTACGTAACCTACACACACCTCTCGTATACCCTCTCTCTCTCATTTAATAATAAATGAATAACTCATGACACGGTTACATCTGGAATTCAATAGCTTTATTTTTAGTGATTTCGGGCAAACATACGTACATACATCCCGCAAGTCAATCTTTCAAGCCTTCGTGACGTGTTTTTTTGTTCTGCATAGTTTAAATACCACCCGGTTAACTTTCACATGTTTAATTAATACAGGGGATGAATGTTTTGCTGACCTCAACGCTCGAGACTACCGTGGTACAATTTCCGAAACTATATCAGGTAAAACATGTCAGAAATGGACTTCACAGCAACCCCACAAGCATGTCCGCACACCTGGAAATTTCCCTGGTACGGGACTCGGTGATCACAACTTCTGTCGTAATCCAGACTTTGAGCTAGCGGGTACGTGGTGCTATACTACAGATAATAGCACACGATGGGAGCTATGTGATGTGGGCCAACCTCTGGCATGTGACTAATGTTGATATTTGATACACCAAGTGATCAAACAATGATCAAATAATAAATTTTCGTTTAGCTATAATAGTGGCGTTAAGTTGTGGAACAATATTGATCCCCCTGTATGTTCAAATCATGCATGGTCGGTTATTTTTTACTGACTGTCATTTATGTTGTGTGTGGCAGAAGTCTAAAATATTTCATGTTATAAATTATACACACGTTTGATCTTCTTTTATTTGAAAAGTTAATGATTTCCTTAAAAAGGATCCCATTATTAAAGAAACTTTTCAATCTATCAAAAATAGATCTAAACTCATATGAAATAAATGAAGCTCGTAATTTTACGGAAGACGGAAAATATTAATTAGCTTGTATTCTCCTTATTTTTGTGCCCATCTCACATTCTTTAATTTATACCTCAGTGAATTTCAATCAATCAATCAATCAATCAATCAATCAATCAATCAATCAATCAAATTTATTTCCATCAAAAATAAAACATACAAATAACAAACATGATAAAAAACGATGGAGGAGACACTAGAAACGTTGTGCCCCCTGAAACGCTTAAAAGAAGGGCCTAAATATATGAACACAGATACACAAAATGAAAAAATACAATACTCCAAGCCTGAAGGGAAAAAAGAAAATACACTTGATTTCTCACCTCACACTCACACCCGCCCATATAAAAAAAATGAGACCTTTTCGGATAACTTCCCGATAGTCACCGGGTAGACACCGGCAAATTTCACATGCAAATTAGGTAGGTAGCGGGTGACTACCCGATAAATTTTTGGGAACCATAGTGGATACCTTTCAGGTAATAGGTACCGGATGACTACCCGATGACTGTTTTGGGAAACTAGCGGGTAACCACCCGATGACTTTTTTGGGGAACTAGCGGATAACTACCCGATAACTTTTCGGGGACCTAGCGGATAACTTTTGGTGACGATATACCTGGTGACCTCTTTGGAGACTTCCTGTTGACCTTTTGGGAATGCAGAAATACAAATTCATATGCACAAATTTATTAGGCAATTTAACTTATTATTTGAATTGTAGTTTTTGGAGAAATACAACTCTGCAGTCATGGCAGTTGAGCTTGTGCTATCTTGCTATAAGAAACTTGAAAGTGTACAATGTAAATTGTAGTTATTGTACAAAATATTCTTCTGATTTAATTTGGTCCACACCTTTATAAGGTGCATATACCTTTCAATTAATGTACAACCAAATTGTTATGATATCAGCTTGTATTACAGTACTAAATGTGATCACATATCACTGACACAGCCTATAATTGTTATATCAAATATAAATTTATTTACAACAAATAGCTTAACATAAAGCTTATCAGTTAATTGACACGTACATTAGCTGATGATTAGTAATTTAATTGGCATTAATTTACTGTCAAAATCATATATGATTTACTAGAAAAGATAAAACTAAAACATTCAAATATGTGTCATATATTAGGTACATGTACATAGTGTATAAAGACTGCATCAATACAAATCATTTCATACACATTTTCCTACCTGCATTAATCAAATGAAATCAAGCATTCAATGCTTTATAATTCCTACAGCATGTTCCAGATTAATTAGTAAACATCTTGTAATGTCCTACATGTAAATCCATACATTTTGGACCACAAATAACTTGAATATTTTGAACAAATATATTCCAACTGCCAACAGCTAGCTACTCCATTGTGAATTCATTTAGTGACCTTAATTTGACCACTTACCCACCCACAATGCATTCTTAAGATGCTTAATGCTATTTTCAAGGTCAAATTCAAAGCGGGTAACCACCGGGTAACTCCTGCAAAGAATCTAAGTTTCTGGGAACCTTCTGGGTAACTCATTTGAAATATTTGAGTTTTTGGGAGACTTCCGGATGTTTACCCGAAAACTTTTGGATAACTAAATTAGGTATCCGCAATGTAGCCGCTACCGGGCACTTTCGGATAACTCTGGAAAAGGTACCCGAAAGGTTTCTGATGACCACCGAATGGTCATCGGGTGGTCACCGGGAAACTTTTCTTTTTGCTATGGGCAGCACACTCCACCACAAAAATGTCATAGGCATGTAATAAAAAGGTATACATATAAAATTAAATTTATATGTATGATACATTTATATAATATCAAATTCAGTAGTATTAACCAAATGTTACCATATCAATAAATAAACATAATTCTACTTGTAAATATCAAAAACATATTTCAAGTTTGACTTAAAATGACCTAAGGTTGCTGACATTTTAACATTTTTTGGCAATGCATTCCAAACTTTTGGTCCAACCGTTAAGATACTGTTGATTTTGTGGATAGGTATTTTATAATCATTCCTATTCCGTGTATTATAGTTATGATTTTCTTTGTGAGTCTGGAAGAAATTTTCAAAAGATCTACGTAACATTTTGTTATTATACTTATACATAAATATAGCAACTTCCTTATTGAACATATCAAAGATATTTAATACCTTAAACATTTTGAAAATTGGTTCAGTGTGACCAAGATAGTCACTATTGGAGATTACTCTCATGGCACGTTTTTGGAGGCGGAACATTTTATTCATGTGTTCTTTATTTGCATTTCCCCACCATAATAAACAATAATTAAGATAAGGCAATATTAGAGTACAATATAATTTATACATGGCGTCTCTTGGCAGGAATAATTTAACTTTGTTTAGTACACCAATATTTCTGGTACAAATTTTACCAATATTTTGAACATGTTTTTTCCAAGTCAAATGTTCATCTATAGTAATTCCTAGAAATTTTGCTTCACTTAATACTTCTACTAAATTTACACCCATCCAAGATGATATCAACTTCTTTGTTATTTATTACACTACTAGTCTGTGCACGTGTACCAAGATACATTAAATTTGTTTTCTTTGCATTTATTTGCTTTGAACCAATTTGAAACATCTTGCTTTGCTTTGATTGTATTTATTTAGGCCTCTATATACTGCGTCTGTTTAGGGACCGTTCACAAACACTTGTAAGGGGGGGGGGGGCTGATGCAAAAAAATTTGATCGCGAAAAATTTTCGGGCCCCCTTTACAGACCTCAAAAATTTCAGGGCCCCATTTTTGACATGAAAATTATGGGTCAACCCCATAGAAAAGCATATAAACTTAATTTTTCCAGGAAAATTTGTGGTCATTTTTTTCAGGCCCCCCTTATGAGGGTCAAAAATTTTCAGGGCCCCCCTTTTTGCATCAGGCCCCTCTAACAAGTGTTTGTGAACGGTCCCTTAGGTATAAACTATAACTTTTGTGTGGGTGTGTGGGGGTTTTGTGTATTCAGAAATGAAAAGTGTGACGAATTTTATGAGAAATCAATTGTAGTTCATACATTTTGTATCATCTAGTACGGTGTTGCAAGACTGGTATAGTAAGTACAAGTACATTTAATACAGTCATAAAAGTTTTCGATATCCCAGTTACTGACAACGTTGAGTACAAACCTGTTTCATCAACGATACAAATTATACAATGAACGACAATCCACAAAGGCAATGCGTGTAGTAATGTAGCCATTTACAGGTGGACACAAAATATGATAGTGATATAAATGATTTGACAGTTTGGTGCGGAGGGGACCCAGTAATGGCCGAATGAATTCTGACCATCTCTTGGGCCATCTCATGGCTCGTTGGATTCGTCTCTACGATAACGAACGATTAGGAAGGTACCAAATTTTGAAATAAGGATTGTAAACTGGTATATGGTCGAATGAATTCTGACCATCTCTCGGGCCATCTCTTGGCTCGTTGGATTCGTCTCTACGATAACGAACGATCTTGAAATAAGGATCGTAAACTGGTATATGGTCTGAATTATCTTATGTTTACGCAGTGGCGTAGCGTCATACGGCGGAGAGGGGGTTGGGTGTTTTATGTAGAGGGACGGAAACTACAAGAGCTGTACCACGCTAATTTCAACAATTTTTATTGAGCATTTTGAAAGTTTCATAAATTAAAACGTTTAGTTCATAATTTGCGCTAATTTCACAGCCTCACATTGATAATTGCAGATTAGTAGTCAGTGTTGCTATTCTTTGATATTATGGCTATTGTCAGTTCCAGCGCTTTTATTGGCAGAGCTACCCCTTAACCATGTTAACCCTAACCACTCAAAAACTCATTAATCTCACCAGGAAAACAACTCCACGTGATGCCATGACGCAATCTAACCCCCATGGCTAAACGGTGTTCTTGTGCTTGGCACGCGAGGGGTCCACGCTTCAATTCTCTTGGGATACTTAGTGACTTCTTCGTTCGTCTCCAAGCCTAGCAGTGGCGTAGCAGTGGTGCAGAGGGGGCACGTGCCCTGGGTGCCACCCTGGGGGGTCGCGCCGAATTGACCGATTCAGCATCAATTCTGCGCCCTCTCTAGCGATGAAAGTCAAATTTATCACGCGCTTCTCGCTCATATTTGCACAAAATCATTGGAAAGATCAATTTAAGACCGATATTCAACTTCATTATAACCAAAATTAATGAGTGATAGGCCCTATCGCGCACTTGTTTCAAGGATTGGGGAGGGGGCGCCATTATGTATCCTTAGCCCTGGACGCCACAATCCCTAGCTACGCCACTGAAGTCTAGTGTAAAGGCAAATTCACCTACCTGGTTCTTCTCCACAAATTCGTGTAGTTTGTTACACTTGTACCCAAGGACTGTATGTGCACTTGGTTTATCCCGATTCCATGCTCAATTTCGCAGGTTTCTCCGGGATCTCCGGTTTCCTCCTGCTTTCAAAAATCGGTGATTAGTAGTTTGGTTATCAAAAACTTCCTTCACTCAATGATATTTGGGGAGATGCACAGATAATTGGTGGATGTTACAATCTAAGTGCGGATATATTTGCGCCAGGTTCGGCAGTAACTAGCCTAGATGATGCGCTATATAAATCCAAAATTTAATTATTCATTATTTTATTTACTTGTTTATGAAAGGTTGATGAAAAAGAGCAATGCTATAAATTAAAAAAAATGTCATTCAATATTTTTCAAAAACAAAATTAACTTTCAAGATGTTTTAATGGCCAGATGAAGCAGTATTGATGAGACTTTTAATAGTGTTTAGTAGCGCATGGACAAGGTCACATAATATAAAACGATATTAAAAACCTTTAAAAATAACGGTTACTTAATGAAATAACGGTTAGTTCATGAAAAAGAAGAAGTGAAATTTAGCAAAACGCGACGAGGTTTATTTACCCGTAAGAGAGCTCTATTGTTCCGCTATTGTATCCACTATTGTATCCACTATTGTATTCTATTCATAAAAGCTACTGCAAGAATCGCGGCAATCCCTGATATCGCTGGTGTCTACCGCCGGCGTTTCGTATTTATTAACATTCAAAATGATCCGATACTCTTACATTAATAGAATTATTCCCGCTTTTTATATAATATTCAGAAATTGCAATTATGAAAACTACAAACTTTGAAAGTGAAAATATATTACCATCGAAAATATATCATACTTAAATTCTATAGAATCTATAGAGGCATTGCATGTCATGATGTGACGTATCATCCCGTAAATATGGCAGACTACTCAAATGCATTCAACAAAAGCATGATTGCAATCTACCGTGACAGTTCGTCTCACACACATAACCCTGCACTACGATCAAATAGGTTGATGACAACATTTGATTGAATGGACTGTACTCCGCCATAACTACGGTGAAGGACACCGGTTCAAATTCTTTGTTTGGAGCCAATCAATAATTTCATGCAGGGCCTATATACGCCGTAGAAGTGACGTAGTTAATCGGATTAACTACCATAGCAATAGATGAATACAATTGTGACTATACCACCCTGCACTACAACGTTCACGCGTTACCGATGCACTGAACCATAGATGTCAAAGAAAGGCTGATCACTCGCACCTGTAAGATAAGTATCTTTGAAAAGAGCGGTATTGTATTCAATCTATGTTTGCTGACATACACAGGTAATTAGTGCAATCTGCTTGTAGTGCAGGGCGGTCTATTCAAAAATTGTATTCATCTATTGCTATGGTAGTTAATCCGATTATGACGTCACTTCTACGGCGTATAGATACCCAACCCAGAAGTGCCCATTTATTTTCTAATTTTTTGTAATCGCGCCCAAATATCCCCGCAAATATCTTATACACGGTTTTATTCATGGAGCTATTAAGAATGGAGAGGCAATAGATTATGTAACGCATTGTACACTTGTGCCGATTTGAAATCTGAGAAGCTATTCATCGAAAGGTACCTTTTGTTTGGGACAAAGGGCTTCCACCATTAAATCGGTAAGCTGACCCGACAGTGTATTAACGCTTTACCTAGCAGACTACTGTCAATAAGTGATCAAACGAAAGTCGCGTGAAAGCGCTTACTATAACGAAAAGTACCTTTTGTTGTTATACCACTCAAGGGTGTAATTGAGTAGCCGTAAGCTCAAAAGGCACACATTAGCCGCTGATGCAGTTCGTTGTCACCCCACTGACTGTAGGTGCTTCATTTAAATAAATTGAATGCGCTTGCTGAATGATGACACATCAAGGCTGCCATGTATGCACGTCTATTACTGTATAATGGTAATAGCTACGCATAGGCCTACATGTAACATATAATAAGTATACCGGTATAGGCCTATATTAAAGTTGTTTCACAAATTGACATTTTATTTTATTTTAAGAAAGAGAATGTCATAAACAGTGGCGTACTGAAGGGGGCAGCTCTTTTGTGAGGGGATGAGGGAGGAAGAGGTGGAGGAGGGGACATGAAGAATGAGAGGGGGCTGGAGGAAGAGAGAAAGAGGGACAAAAAGTATGAGGGGATGGAGAAGGGAAGGGAGATAAGAAGAGGGAGTGATACTTTAGCAAGGAAAGAATAAGTACAGAGAAAGGAAAAGAAAAGAATAACAAATAAATGTAGGCCTTATAATAATTATTATAGAAACTAAACACAGCCCCCCCACATAGGCCTAACACTGACAGCACTATAGGCAGCCATTCGATGATGTCAATGCCTTTATGCGTTACATATTTAAAACGCCCAGTCAGATGTATTTTACACCTGCCAAGCACAAGTCACCCAATTTCGAAAATTGGACGTTGAATGTACACTCTCATGAATATTGATTGGCAACATTTTCCAATATGTCAGCGCTCAAATCGGAAACAATAGACCATTCAGTGCGCTGGTTTTATTGATTTATTAATGGGCATTTCAAAAGTTAGAAGTCGTCAAAAATGGCAACATCCATTGATAGCAATGGTTGAGTAAACATTGTCTAAACACTAGATAAAAAAGACAGCTTTGTACTACAGAGAAGATGTGAGGAAAAGGAGATAGATCCAGCTATCCTCAAACAAAATATGTGTGCTGCCGCTCATTCAAAAGTAATCACGCTATTCAGGTTTAACAATAAAATACAATAAAGGGGTTCGAACCCATGATGGGTGTGATACACAACTTGCTGCTTAATAGTTTTAGGGAAAGGTCAGTGTCTGTATATCATCATACTATGCATACCATGCATGCAGACCCTAACATCCAGTTATATTTCAAATAAAATATGATCGAAGTTCCATGGCAAATTATAATTTCTGCCGCTTGTTGACTCTTTCAACCTCTACGATTTATGATACAGACTATTTTCAATTATCAAAATATCTTTATTAGGTTTGCAGGAAATGACAGGAAAATACATACAACAATAAAATAAACATGATCAACAATCATCCCTTTTTTAACAAAATCCTAAAACACTCTCCCTAAATAATTATAATTCGAAATAATAACACCTATTCATTTATTCATTATAAACCTCTCGCAAACTGGAATGTGTATGTGGTGAATTGTAATTTTAATAACCGATATATGGAAACAAACAGGTACTATAATATTATTCAAAATCAAGAATAATATCAAACAAATCCTACTCGAACAGTACACTTAATTTAGAACCGGGATTTAGGCCTGCATTATGATTATAGACCTAAGGTAAAAATACTTGAAGAGATAACAAGAAACCTTTCGTGCTTGGCCACTGTAGTGCTTGGCTGATCCTTGCTGGATGAAGGTCACTATTGATCTATTATGTGAGTGAAATCAAACACCGTGTCCTCGTTGCTACTCCCATGTAATCGAAGGTCGTAAACATTAATCCGATAACAATAGAGGGTATTCATTACTACATCATTGATGTGGTTGCTCAATGCTCATGCATAAAATTCTTCCACATAGGCTGTTTAGCTTAATCATGTTAATCGGGAAGTGACCTCTTGAAATGATATCATCACACTGATCAGAATGATCTTTATGTTATTACAGTGCGGCCCACATAAAATGTTCAACACAAAGTGAACGATGTTATAACTTGGAGGGCTAACAAACCAACACCGCCAAATTCGACTGACGTGTGTACAACGTGAGAAGCTATGAGGAAATGGAACACTCGTTGTCTGATAATGCATGTGTTTATGGTTCGGATAGCGGTTACTTAGCAGCTCTCGTTCCGCTTGGGTTTATTGAATACACTCTATATATAGTCATCAATATGTCGTTTCCAGTCCCTGGCTGAACTATAGGGTTCAGCTATTATTTTTTTAAATAATTCTTTTACCCCATGCAGCTGATTGGGGTGGTTACAGGTCGTTTAAAAACCACTAACCGCGAAATGAGGATATCGAACATAGGCCCCCGCAAGGCTACAAAAACTGCTAACCGCGAAATATGGATATCCAACTAGTTTGCCCTCGAAGCTGTAAAAACCACTCATCGCGAAATATGGATATCCAACTAGTTTGCCCCGCAGGGCTACAAAGAACCACAAACCGCGAAATATGGATATCCAACAAGTTTGCCCCGCAGGGCTACAAAGAACTGCTAACCGCGAAATATGGATATCCAACTACAATCAAGGAAAAAAGTCTTGGAACGCTTGCGTGTAAATAACGGACAACTGTCACCCCTCTCCCCCGTGCAATGTTGAGAACTGCCAATGTCTTCAGCGGTTCCCCAATGTGTTCCAACATTGCTTGATGGGGAGAGGGAAATAAATCATTGTTGTAGATGTCATGTTTCTTCCCAAACACAATATAGGTCATTTCCATGAACATAAGAAATCCTGCACGGAATTTCGACAGAGGGTGCCAAGCGTTCCAAGGACTTTTTTCCTTGATTGTCTCTACCGAATGCAAAATATTTCATCTAAATTTCGTTTTTGTCTCATAACTCAAAAACGGAATGTCGTATGAACTTCAAATTTCACACGATTTGAGAGTGGGTTATATACTTTGCAATCATAATAAAATTGTTGATAACGAATTTGGTTTACTTAGGGAGTGGTCACCGAAAACACCCCATATGCTAAATTACACCCGTTTCATAATTATGGCTCTAAACTGCTCTAAAATGTCGTTTTTGTCCATAACTCAAAAACAGAATGTTGTATGAGCTTCATATTGTACACGATTTGAGAGGGGATTATATGCTTTGCAATCATAATAAAATTGTTGATAAAGAATTTGGTTTATTTAGGGAGTGGTCACTGAAAACACCCCATATGCTAAATTACACACTTTTCATAATTATGGCTCTAAACTGCTCTAAAATGTCGATTTTGTCCATAACTCAAAAACAGAATGTTGTATGAGCTTCATATTGCACACGATTAGAGAGTAGATAATATCCTTTTGAATCATATTAAAATTGTTGATAAAAATGTTGAGTTATTTAGGGATTGGTCACTGACAACACCTCCTATGCTAAATGACACAAGTTTTGTAATTATGGCCCTCTTCTGTATGATACTGAGTCAATTTTCGTTTTTGTCTCATAACTCAAAAACACTACAAATGCATTTTTCGTACAATATCACAATGTTTTGCAGCATGTTTCCAAAATGGTTTTTTTTATGTTATTTAAACGTTATGTACCCTTTATGATATAACCTAACGTGTAAAATTTATGTTTTTCTCTAAAACTTGTGTTTACTGAGTATAGGCACATCCGAGCGAATCAGAAAGATTATGATGTAACAATTTGAAACAACGCTTTTCTGAATAGTATTTATAACAAAATACGCTTTTGCGATGAGAAAAAAATAAAAGAAAAGAACAACAACAATTTAATACACTTAAAGAAAAATATAGACCACCATTGGGACTCGAACCATGCACATCAGTCAATAGCCAAAGGTTAACAGTCGGAGGATTAATCCGCTACGCCACGCTGCCATTGCACAAACGAAGTAACAAGTTTTGTTCTTTTATAGTATTCAGGTATCGGGGAAAGAGTAAACTTGTATAAAAAAAATGGCAAGTGTATCAGTTTACCATAATGACAAAATGGTCCAAAATCGACATTTTATGTTTTTGAGGCCGCATCTCATGACGCGTTACGTTCGTTTACATTTGCTATACCAATTGAGAATGTTTTAATGCAAAAGGAATGACACCTTGATCTCTTATATGAAATTTGTTAACACTTTACCATTTTGAATTGAAATAAATATATATATGCGTATTTCTTTCAATTCAAAATGATAACAATTTTGACTATTGACCGATGTGGTTCGAGTCCCAATGGTGGTCTTTTTTAAAAGTATATTCAATTGTTGTTTTCTTTTTTCTTTTCTTGTTTTTTTTCTCATCGCAAAAGCGTAATTTATATAGATAATATTCAGAAATGAGTTGTTTATGCGTATTTATTTCAATTCAAATTGGTAAACTTAACTGTTAACAAATTTTATATCATTCCTGTTGCAATAAAACATTTTCAATTGGTATAGCAAATGTAAACGAACGTGACGCTTCGTGAGATGCGGCCTAAAAACATAAAATATCGATTTTGGACCATTTTGTCATTATGGTAAACTGATACATTTTGAGGTTTCTACTATAGGGTGCTTGCATGGAAGATCACAAAGTTCAAACCATCCTAAAGACACGCTCCAGCGGACATGCAAATGCACGGAGTACGTACAATACCAATCACCTGTTTAACTGGTTTTGATCAAAGTAATTCTTTGTACTCCATGCATTAGCATATCTTATGGAGCGTGTCTGGAGGATGATTTGAACTCATGACCTTTCGTGCAAGCACTCTATACAAGTTTACACTTTCCCCGATACCTGATTACTATAAAAGAACAAAAATTGTTACTTCGATTGCGAAATGGCAGCGTGGCGTAGCGGATTAGTCCTCAGACTGATAACCTTTTGACTATTGACCGATGTGAATGGTTCGAGTCCCAGTGGTGGTCTTTTTTTAAAAAGTATATTCAATTGTGTTTTTTTTTCTTGTTTTTCTCATCGCAAAAGCGTGTCTTAATAGAAATAATATTCAGAAATGAGTTGTTTCAAATTGTTACATCATGATCTTTGTGATTGGCTCGGATATGCCTATACTCAGCATACACAAGTTTTCCAGAAAACATTTATATATGCCTATACTCAGCAAACACAAGTTTTTGACAAAACATTTAAATGTTGGGTTATATCATAAAGGGTACAAAATGTTTGAAGTTTTAATAACATTGAAAATATTTTGGAAACATGCTGCAAAACATTGTGGTATTGTAAATAAATGTATTTGTAGTGTTTTTGAGTTACGAGACAAAAACGAAATTTGACTACAGTAGAGGGCATAATTACGAAACTTGTGTAATTTAGCATAGGAGGTGTTTTCAGTGACCACTCCCTGAATAACCCAACAATTTTATCAAAATTTTTATTATGATTCAAAAGGATATTATCTACTCTCAAATCTGGTGCAATATGAAACTCATACAACATTCTGTTTTTGAGTTATGGACAAAAACGACATTTTAGAGCATTTTAGAGCCATGATTAAGAAATGTGAGTAATTTAGCATAGGGGGTGTTTCCAATGACCACTCCCTAAATAAACCAAATTCTTTATTAACAATTTTATTATGATTACAAAGCATATGATCCACTCTCAAATCGTGTGCAATTTGAAGCTCATACGACATTCCGTTTTTGAGTTATGAGACAAAAACGAAATTTAGATGAAATATTTTGCATTCGGTAGAGACAATCAAGGAAAAAAGTCTTGGAACGCTTGCGTGTAAATAACGGACAACTGTCACCCCCTCTCCCCCGTGCAATGTTGAGAACTGCCAATGTCTTCAGCGGTTCCCCAATGTGTTCCAACATTGCTTGATGGGGAGAGGGGAAGGGTAAATCATTGTTGTAGATGTCATGTTTCTTCCCAAACACAATATAGGTCATTTCCATGAACATAAGAAATCCTGCACGGAATTTCGACAGAGGGTGCCAAGCGTTCCAAGGACTTTTTTCCTTGATTGTAGTTTGCCCCTCGAAGCTTCAAAAAACCACTCATCGCGAAATATGGATATCCAACTAGTTTGCCCCGCAGGGCTACAAAGAACCATTAACCGCGAAATATGGATATCCAACTACTTCGCCTCGCATGGCTACAAAGAACCACTTACCGCGCAATATCTTTTACCTCAAAAAAGAATTAATATCTACCAAAACACGTTTCAAAACGTAAAAAGGGGCCAAGATTAAAAAATCTTTCCTGTGTGGCTTTTCACCCTTTTTTAAACTTGGTCCCATTTATGAAAGTTTCTAAAGACCCATACGAAGTCATCTTTAGGCTACTTGTTTGTTTTCTTAGTTGTCAGTGTTCATTTTGTAGAGTAAATTAATTAATGTTCGTGCTTGATTGAAGTTTTTCCGTAAAGACGTTATAATGCATTTTGATTTAAGCAAAAGTAGCAAATACTCACTTTGTTAAATTCTTCATCGTCTTGTGCGATCCTGCGCCTTATGTACAGATGTAGGGCCTATAATATGTAACAGGTTGACAGACAGTCAATTTGCTAAGTATATATAATACTCTACTACTCTTTATGAACACGCAATATAATGAAACATAAACCTTCAAATGTTTTTGATACTACATAGCCTACGTCATATTGCACCGCTTTCGAACAGTCTTAAACCTAATTGTTGCATGTAGAAATTAGGACTCATTCTTCACGTTATTACGGTACCACTTTACTGAATGGGACCGAGTTTAAAAAAGGTTGAAAAGCCACACAGGAAAGATTTTTTAAACTTGGCCCCTTTTTACGTTTTGAAACGTGTTTTGGTAGATTTCAATTAGGTACAAGCATGGTCAAGATAATCTGGATGAAATTTTGTGATCCTTTAATTACTTTGATTAGTGACGTATTAATTTACCAGCTGCAAAGGCAATACACTGTGACATTTTAACACGCTACACAGTGTCGACACCCAGTGTTATAAATATAAACTTAATACTCAGATGGTGAGCGACGGGCGATTGGTATTTCACCGAACGCAAGAAAAGGAGGACTATCTAATTGGCTAGAAATCGATCGCTTGATCGCTCAGTGGCGTAGTACAAACTCAAAATGGAGACATGTATTCAATTCGATTGAAATCGATAACGATGATGACGCTGTGCGCTATTGTACCAAGCAACATGTTAGAGCTCATTCTGTCTAGATACACACATTGTTAATGCCGGTACTGTGTAAGATAATTAATACAATCGGCTATTTTGGTTGATAAACTTCCCACTGAAATTTACTTATGATAAAGTGTCCACGTTTGGTCACAGAAATGACAAAATACCAACCACGAAGAGTTATTGAAAATTATTCAGAATCGTAAACGTTAAGGTGATACTACACCCCTTGATAAATTTGTGAATATTTTTGCATTTTTCTCAACAAATAATAACACACTGGTAAGAAACGTTGTGTATATTATAGGGGCAAGGGATCCAGTTACTACACTGGAAGTTCAGTGACTCAATACTTTATTTCTTAACACATATAATCAGGAGGGTGCCTGTTCATAGGGGCAATGTCGGGAACTACGTCACGCTATTGTTCGGCCTAGGCTACATTATTTTTAACGCATGCGTGTTCGTCAATACAGCTTTAGTCTCCTCCACCTTCGCAACACGGTACGTGGAGTGACTGGAATCACACTGACGGCGGAGGAGAATACTATGTGACGGGACCGAGCGGCTAGGTACGTAGCAAGTGGTTTTATTGGTGGGTTTGCCGGAGCTAGAATCCGGCTACGCACTGGAGGAGACTGTGATGGACCACAAAGAAATCTACGGTGATACCTTGTTTTTACTTTCAACTGGTACTTATTTATTCTTAGCACTTCTATATCTATAACATTCTACTGGCTCTCAGTCTACTACTATCTTCAAAACCAATAGTCATCACATGTGCTAATCAACAACAGGCTGTTAAGATTTGTCAAGAAAGGCAGCAGTACAAGTAAACACGAGCTACTGCGCCCAGCAATAGTACACGGGAGTGAATAATAGCTAACAGACCAACAGAGATCGATCGAGCAACTTATCCCAGATCCATTGATAACAAACAGGCGAGCAAACAACACCGCAGAACAGGACAGAAGGCGAGCAATAACACATTAACAGACCACCAGAACAACATACAGTAACAGGCTGTTGATATAAAGAGAAATAAGAAAAACTATTTAATATAATTAACTACTTAATATCTACACATACTTTAATATAACATTGCAACACGAGTGACCTTAATGACTTGACTAAACAATCTGGTGTGTAACTCCTTGCTGAACTTTTGTTAACTCCCCATGTATAACTCTCCTTGGTAACGACTGTCCAGCACAAGCGCACTCCTGGTCACTATTGAGCATTATACATTATGTTGCAATATTACAAATATATTTATTACTGAGAAACATAGATAATTAATTACTTTGAGTACCTGCTAATTGTGCACCATGTGAGAAGTACAATGATATTTGAACCTTGGCTATCATTAGTCACTTCACAAAGAAATAATAAAATGAGTTAATTTGGGTTCATGTGTGTATTTCCCCACAACATGATAGTCTATAACCAACTCGCTCAACAACTCCTCAAGAAAATCAAAACTCGCCAACACACGACTCTTGGCATGTGAGAACTTTTGAAATAGAGCAATTGACAAAATAGTGCACATTAATAGCAAGGATTCATTTTTATAACACACAATTTCAACAAAGCATTTAAAAGTATTTTGTGCTACCTGTATAATATATCAAACATTTTTAATGAGTTACCTTTCTTTTGGAATGTACTACTAATTAGTGAAGGCCTACTGGGCTCACAAAATAAATAATGCTTTAATAACTTCCAAATAGAGGACCTACATATTTGGTTGAAAATAAAAGGAATAAATGATAACTCGTCTGAACTCGACTTATACCTCGACTTCACAAACTCACATTTTGGAGTAATATTTTTGGTTAAGCAAGAAATCACAATATAAAATTGTACCTGTGAATTTTGGATCTGAACAGGTACACAGATTGGTAGCACACATTATTTGGAACACATGTTTTAAATCTGACTCACTTTATGTGATCAGTTGTTGCACACATGATTATATATAAAAATAGCTGGCTGGCTTTTATGCAACCAGACACACATTTGGCATATAAAATGGACGGTTTCCAATATAAAAATATGACGCATGGACACACATAATTATGATACACAATAAAATTGGCATAATCAGCACCATATAAATATATGACACTCGAGTAAGGTACCACCTTAATTTCTAGCACACTGCTGTAGCACCTCATGACATTAGGCCTATGCGTACATGTTAACTAGGCCTTACTTTCAGAAAAAGCACCAATATTTCTATTGCAACCCTTTGGTTCACATTTGTCCTTAACTCGCTCGTCTTTACACTACAGAAATAGACAAATGTTGTTTTTACCACTTATTTACTTCCGCCACTTTTTACACTCAAACAGTTGCAATAGAATACGGTAATCTAAAATGGAATGATTTTTATACTGTCTCATTCACGCCAACCTACAACCTAATGAAACAATAATATTTACTTGACACATGAATAATCTCTGGACCACGACTATAGCTCATTTTGCATTGCAATGAGCTACAATAAATAATGGCACTTCTGCTCAAACATGATGCCATTTTGCATAACTGACATTTATACGCCTACACACAAGTTTATATAAATGCATAATATGAAAACACATCATTATCACCTATTTACTTGAACTTCACATGACTGAAATGTAAATATCACTGACATGAAAGACTGATTTCCTTTAATCTGAAGTGAACATTTGTAAGACATACACTTCTTTTGGCAATTTTTGGTCACTTGAATTGACATCATAACAAACAGAAAAGCAATTAATCAATTAATTATGAACATCCAAATAATCCATGCCAAACAACATTTTGGTCTATTATTTTGGTACATGAATTAAAATCACAACAATGGGCGAGCAATCACTTGATTAGGAGCATCTGACATAATATAAACAAAGTACAACATTCAATCTATTTTATACATCCTACACAATGCTTTGCATGGCAAACCGTACTTGTAGGTGTACCGCGGCAACATGTACCTTGTCCTATATGACCCTATTGCTTACGCGACAAATTGTAAAATATCAATTTCCAAAATGTAGATAATTTAGAAAATTACTAAGTTTACGGCCAATCACTCATGTCTTACTCTAACGAAGTTAACATCATGATAGATACACATTAGCGATGACCCTTATACGCAATTTAGCACCTGACATTATGTCAACAAAGAGGATTTCGAACCCAAACTCGAGATTGTCATGTCAAAAATACGCAAATCTTGGCGACCACGTTTTGTTTACATGCAATTTGAATGCAGATCTGAATGCAAAATACGCACCAGAAAACATTGGTTTCTATCATTTGAGAGCATTTAAACACACGCCAGCGGGCTCATTATGTGCTATAGATGTTTGTTTACTCAAATCTTATTTATATATTTATAACTACCTGAATCCCCAGCACTGTTTTAGTGATAAATATCACTCGTTCCGCGTTGTTTACACACAAATTCAATGAAATTGCTGGTCACTGCCATTTCCGGGTTACGTCATTCCTCACGCAATACAATTTGGAAGCGCGCCGCCAATAGCACATACAGGGGAGGCTGAACGCGGTTTGCTAGGACATTTCGGATCCCCGTCACACAGCCCCCTCCTAACATTTTGACGTCCCGGCAAATATGTGATCTTTGAAATACTAAACGGGGTTCGAAATTTCCTTACACTACGCCTATATGTACAGTTTGTTTTTTATATAACACCTTACTCTACAACATTTAAAAAGATATTGTCCTTAGGTTATCTTCTTTCTTCTTTCCACCCTAGTCCTCTGTAATCTTGTTAGGTTCTTGAGTTAACACGAAATCGGTCTTCTGCTGAAAAGATGTTCCTACTCGTCTATAACCTCCCGCTGCGACCACTCCTCGAGGTACTGCCGATACTCTCCCTCTGTTCTTTCTCTCTCCTTCCTGTTTCTTCTAGTCGCCGCTCCTTGTCTTTCCACCACTGGATTTCTTCCTCCGCTTCCTTGATCTTCCTCACCAGATGCCGTTTTTCACGCTCCTTCCTTTCCACTCTTTTCTGGTGTTCTTTAAATTCCCTTTCGGCCTTCTCTAATCTCTGCTCCAGCTTGTGCAATTCATTTTCCTGCGCGCTGACCCTCCTTTCTCTCTCCACTAACTCCATCTCCCACTGCTGGCGTTCCCGTCTCCTCATTTCCATCCAGTGTTGATAGTACCCTTCAGCTTGACTCATTCTCTGCTCCCTTACTCTGAATTCTCTCTCCCATACTTGGTAAGTAGTAACATGGCTTTTAGAGACGTCGGCACTTTCGGTTACGGGTCAAAGGTCAAACCAGGTTAAAGGTCAAAGGTCACTTCCGGATCATGGGTCATGAGGTCAACCGGAAGTGTTCAAAGGTCAACCGGAAGTGGTCAAGGGTTAACCGGAAGTACAGCCATTTTGAAAAGGTCAACCGGAAATACCGCCATTTTGAAAGGTCAACCGGAAATACCGCCATTTTGAATCGAGAAAAATTTCCACAAAAAAATTCCCCCAAAAAACATTTCAAAAAAGAATTTCAAAAAAAAATAAAAAAAAAAAAATTCCCAAAAAATTTCAAGAAAAAATTCAAAAAAAAAAAAATTGCAAACAAAATTTCAAAAAAAAAAAATTCCAAAAATTTTAAAAAAATTCAAAAAAAAAAAAAAATGTGACCCGGCAGCACAAACGAGCCGTAAATTCCCTAAATTGTATTCTGAGTTATGGTGTAAAATGTGTACGAAGGTCGTATTCATCGGTCACTAAAGCTGGCGGCGACATCTGTCTTATTTTGATAGTCACAACACCAATCAATAATCCTATTATTGAAGTGGATAATAAGCTTCTACCTTAGATGGCTATAGAACTTTTAATAACTCTGGTCTTTGTTTGCTTTTGCTAAATCCTTTTCAAGTGGTGGGTTATTTGTATAGGTATGCATAACCAACAATTAACAATGAGAGAACCTTCTTAAACCTCGTTGACTTGGGGATGATTTGAAATGACCGCCAATTATGAAATGTTTGATATTTATTGCCAGCAATGTGGAAAAAGAGACACACATAGAAACGAAAAAAGCTATAATTTTGTTGAAGGAGCAAAGTTTAACTAACCATAACTCCGCTTCTGGATATCGTTTGAAGTCAAATGATATACCATTTTTAAGTTTATGATGTTTATTTTTTAAACACGAAATAAAACACGCATTGCGTCGTGAAATGCGTCAAAGCATAACGAATCGCGTCATAAATGCATCATTGCGTCGTAAATTACGTCAAAGCGTTACTAATTGCGTCGATTACGCAACGAAATGCGTCAAAGCGTAATAGGTTGCGTCAAAATGCATAAAATGCGTCGTAAATTGCGTCGATTACACAACGAAATGCGTCAAAGCGTAATATATTGCGTACCAAATTGTGTCGATCGTGCAAGAAATGCGTAACGCAAAAGCTTATATAAGCCGGTTATTTTCAACCTCTCGGTCATTTCGATCCAAACCTTCAACGAGTCAACATGAATACCTTCAAATCTTACCCTTGTTCCCTGTGCGGCAGGACGTTCTCGCGCAAGTACGATCTCGAGAGACACGAGCGACACGTACACTCCAAGGAAAGTGAGGAAGAAGAAGAGGAGGAGATGGATTTGGTACGCAATTTACGCATTTTGACGCAATCAATAATGCTTTGACGCATTTCGTTGCGTAATCGACGCAATTAGTAACGCTTTGACGTAATTTACGACGCAATGATGCATTTATGACGCGATTCGTTATGCTTTGACGCATTTCACGACGCAATGACACATTTTAACGCTATTCGTTACGCTTTGACGCATTTTGTTACGCAATCGACGCATTTTGACGCATTTGCGCATTTTGTTGTATATTTGGTAGTGATGGAAAGGGAGAGGAGAACCGGGTTTAACCGGTTCTATGTATAGCATTGCCCCGCTCATTTCACCGCTCATTGACTCATTTCCTGATCATTTACTCATTTACACGCTCATTGACTCAATGACATGCTCATTTGCTCATTTCACCGCTCATTTACTCATTTACACGCTCATTTGCTCATTTCCATGCTCATTTGCTCATTACCCTGCTCATTCCAATGCTCATTTGCTCATTTTCCTGCTCATTTACTCATTTAAATGCTCATCTGCTCATTTCCATGCTTATTTGCTCATTTCACTGCTCATTTCCATGCTCATTTCCATGCTCATTGACTCCTTTCACCGTCCCTAAATATTAACATCCCTAAATATTAACGTCCCTAAATATGAACGCTGGTCAAAAAATCAACTTCTCGATTCAAAATGGCGGTATTTTATTTACATTCGCCCATTCATATTCATCTGTGGCAATTAGCCACGTCCTCATGATTTTTTTTTCAAAATTGTTTTGAATTTTTGTTTGAAAATTTTTTTTTGAATTTTTTTTTATTTGTGACCGTCCACGGCGAATGAGCCGTAAATTCCTCCCAGTCAATTTTGTTTTATTTCGTGTTTAAAAATAAACATCATAAACTTAAAAATGGTATATCATTTGACTTCAAACGATATCCAGAAGCGGAGTTATGGTTAGTTAAACTTTGCTCCTTCAACAAAATTATAGCTTTTTCGTTTCTATGTGTGTCTCTTTTTCCACATTGCTGGCAATAAATATCAAACATTTCATAATTGGCGGTCATTTCAAATCATCCCCAAGTCAACGAGGTTTAAGAAGGTTCTCTCATTGTTAATTGTTGGTTATGCATACCTATACAAATAACCCACCACTTGAAAAGGATTTAGCAAAAGCAAACAAAGACCAGAGTTATTAAAAGTTCTATAGCCATCTAAGGTAGAAGCTTATTATCCACTTCAATAATAGGATTATTGATTGGTGTTGTGACTATCAAAATAAGACAGATGTCGCCGCCAGCTTTAGTGACCGATGAATACGACCTTCGTACACATTTTACACCATAACTCAGGATACTTGGTCTTTCGGTGTCCGGTTCCTTACTTGAGCTATTCTTTCTCCTGACCTTGTCTTCAGTTTCTTGACTCTTTGCAGGTTCGTCCTCATTGGCTACATGATCAGCTGGTCTGGGTGCTTCCACTGACTCTTCCACCTCCGTCAACACATCAGTCTCTGACTCAGACGGTTTCTCTACTGGGGCTGGAACTTCGAAGACCCATGGTTCTAGCTCTGGTCCTTCATAGGGTTTGAGGCGATCTGCATGCACAACTTTCGGTTTACTTCTGGCCGTCTTCTGTATGCGGAAGGTAACATCCGATAATGCTGTCACCACTAGGTAGGGACCTTCCCATGGCAGTGTGAGTTTCTTTGACGAGCCAGGTCTCCTCTTGACATCAAACAGCCACACAAACTGACCCTCTTTATAGATAGGGTTTCGTGTTCGGCGGTCATAGTTTCGCTTCTGGCGCCTACTACTTGCTTCAAGTGCATGTCTAGCCCTCTCGTGTACACCTCTCATTCTTTCTCTTAACTCTTCTGCATAGTCAGTTGCACATTCTCCTTCTCCAGGCACTGAACCAAACACTAGGTCAACTGGGGCAGATACTTCGCGTCCTAACATCATCATATTAGGGCTTTCACCGGTAGATGCTTGGATACTCGATCTATATGCGAAGCCTACATAAGGTAAACACTTGTCCCACTCCTTCTGGTCTTGTAGTGGCAGCAATATCAGCGACACTGCATTGGTTATGGTACGATTGTACCTCTCCACTAAACCATCGGACTTCGGGTTATAAGGAGTAGTCCTCGTCTTGGCGATGCCCAGTATCTTGCACATCTCACTGAAAACTTCTGACTCGAAGTTCCTCCCTTGGTCTGAGTGCAGTTCTAGGGGGACTCCAAACCGGCACACAAATTCATTCACTAATTTGTTTGCTACTGTCTCAGCACGCTGGTTAGGTATGGGGTATGCCTCCATCCATTTAGTCCAGTAGTCTCCTACTACAAGGACATATGAATTTCCTTGGTAAGTTTCTGTAAGGGGTCCTAGGACATCAATGGCTACTCGCTCCAGGGGGGCTCCAACACGGGTTTGCTGCAAAGGGGCTCGACGCTTGCATGGGGGGTTCTTCTTACGGGCACAGTCCACACACTGCCGCACATAAGCTCTGACATCAACGCTCATGCCTACCCAGTAATACCGCTCTCGCAGTCTTGGCAAGGTTTTCTCTCTACCCAAATGACCTGCAGTCTTTGATGCGTGCAGTGCATCAAGTGCCTTCCCCCTTAATGACTTTGGAAGCACTAGTAGCCATTTGAACTCTTTGCCATCGTCACTTTCCCATCGCTTCAGAAGGACGCCCTCTTTTACCGTCAACATGTCCCACTGGCCCCAGTATGTCTTTAGTGCAGCCGACTGGTGTGCAACTTCTTCCCATTTGGGTCGTTCACCCCCGGATTCTTTCCACACTATAATTGGTGACATAGTCTCATCAGCCATCTGGGCTTCTCGGATAGAAGTCAGTGAAACTTCGGGTATGGTAGTGATACGCCGTAGCCATACTTCAGTGTCACTGGTATCACTTGTTCTTGTGACAGTACACAACCGATTGCAAAATTACTTGCATCTGTGTCCAGGATGTACCGTCCTGCTGATTTAGGGTAAGCAAGAACTGGTGCCGTTATTAGTGCTTCTTTCAAGGTGCAGAAAGCTTTCTCACAATCTTCGTTCCACTGGAACTTTGCACTTTTCTCTGTCAACTTGTGCAATGGTGCAGCCGTGTCAGCAAAATCACGTATGAATCGCCGATAATATGACGCCAGTCCCAGGAAGCTGCGGACTTGTGTCTGTGTAACTGGTGTCGGCCAGTCTTTCACGGCTTCTATCTTGTCCGGGTCTGTGTGTATCCCTTCCTCGGACACAATATGTCCCAAATACCGGACCTCTTTCTGCAGTAGGGAACATTTGCTCGGCTTGACCTTCAGCCCGGCACTCCCAAATCTGTCAAAGACCGAGGACAACCTTTCCAGGGACTCTTCGATTGTACGTCCAAATACAATGACGTCATCTAGGTAGACCAGTAACGCTTCCCAACGTAGGCCTGCCAGTACATTGTCCATCAGTCTCTCGAATGTGGCAGGTGCGTTACACAGCCCAAAGGGGAGTACATTCCAGGAATATAGGCCACTAGTTGTCCTGAATGCAGACTTGTCACGGGCATCTTCGTCCAGCTCTACTTGCCAGTAGCCTGACGCAAGGTCCAAAGTAGAAAAGAACTTCGCCTCTCCTAGCGCATCGAGTGAGTCGTCAATCCGTGGCAGCGGATAAGCGCTTTTGACGGAAGCTTCGTTCAATTTCCTATAATCCAAACACAGCCTCTTTGACCCATCCTTCTTCTTCACAAGAACCACTGGACTTGCCCATGGACTGTCAGAAGGTTGTATCAGACCCTTGTCCAATAACTCAGCCACTTGTCTCTCGACCTCTGTCCTCTGCTCCGGTGAAGAGCGTCTCAATGGCTGTCTAATAGGCTGGGCACCCTGTGTGTCAATGCTATGCTGGACCAACTTAGTACGACCTATGTCATACTCGCCCCTGGAGAATATGTCCTGATACTTGACAAGCAGCTCGAAGATCTGTTTCTTCCCCTCAGGTTCTAAGTCAGTGGCACATCGTTCATACAATTCTGTAAGGTGCTCTGGAAGTTCCACTTCTGCTCCTATTTCTTCACATCTGCGTACCGACTGTTCGCATTCGACTTCAACATCTTCTTCCTCAATCTGGAGCAACCGGGCGACCACTTTGCCTGCCTTGAGCACCTTTTCTTCTGGACCCAAATTCATGATTCTCACTGGTATGGTTTCCAAGCTAGCGTCTACTACGGCTCGGGCTACCATTAAGTCATCATCTTCTAATCCTTGATCTATGGGTTCCACCAAGCACATCATACCACCTCTCCTGTTACCAGCCAAGCATGCGGGGACCACCATTTCATGTTCTGCAGGTATACGAATCTCTGAAGACGTAACTAGCTTTGAATACAAGGATTTGTCATCTTTAGTGCGACAATCCACCCTCTCTCCACGAATTATCAGCTGCAGACTATCGAAATCTATCTTAGCTCCACACTTCCTCAGGAAATTTGTTCCCAGCAAGTTGTCGCTGACTTGTGCTACGTAGACTGGTACACTCTCAACATGACTACCAACTTGCACTTCCATGTAGGCTGATCCCATTATCTGTACTCTGGACCCATCAGCCTGTCGCAAGTATACTTTCTCTTCTTTCAATGGTGGTCGTCTCGCCTGCGGAATCTGACGGTACTGCTCCGGTGTCAATGTTACTTTGGAGGCCCCTGAATCAACACAAAGCATTACTGTCTCTCCCTGTATGATAGTTGAAACCCATAGATCCTTTATTTCTCCGGGCTCATTCTCCCCTATCCCCAAAGCGATTTCTCTTATGTCCGTGAGAAGTTCGGTCTCCCCGGTGTCTGACTCTGATTGTTCCCTTGTCTCGCAAATTGGTTTGGTCTCCAGCCTTGGTCCCTCCTCATAGGTGGCCTCCCCCAGGACCATTGGTTTGGCCTCATCTCGTTTCCCTGCCATCTTGCGGGACAATTCCGGTACATGTGTCCTTCCTGGAGACACTCAAAACATGCCAACGGGCGTTCACATTGCCACCAAACATGATCACGGCCTCCACAATTGCGGCACTCCTTCCACTGTTGGTCTACCCTTCCATCAGCTGGCTGTGGGCAGGACTTCTGCATATGCCCTGGCTCTCCACATCTGAAGCATCTCCGTGGGAAGTCTTGACGAGCTGGAGGACGCGGACTCACTCTACCAGTCGGCGGTGGTTGCTGTGACTTTGCTGCAGGAGATGGCCGAGGACTCTTATTAACTGGAACTTGGCTCACACAACTCACAGTCTTCTCAATTCCTTCCATCCTCTCCAGCAAGACCCTCACCATTTCATCTTGGCTTTGGTATCCAAGACTGTCACTTCTGTCCACCCTACTGGAGACAACTTCGGGTCTGGTCTGCTTAACTGATCTCAAGTCACGCTCCATCTCGCTCATACGTGCAATCAACTCACTCACTTCAGAATCTCTGGGTGAGTAGTCTGTCTCTTCCGTCGCTATTCTGCTATAGCCAACTTGCTTTCCACGACCTCTGGTTTGCTCCGTCTTGCAGAATGACTCGACATTCTCCGCAAGCCCTATAGCGTCCACCAGAGTTTTTGGAGTCGACCGGAAGAGTTCCTTACGTAACTCTGTATCAGCTATCGCCCTCTTGAAATGCTCTCTGGCTATGTAATCTTTCTCTGCCTTCTCAGACTTCGGGTGTGCCAACTCCACAAGTCTTTTAATCTGCTTCCCCAGTTCACGGAGGCTCTCCCCTTGTTTCTGTTCACGCCGAGAAAGAGACAGGAAGTAGTTTTCGGGACACTCACGTGGGCCGAACTCCCGTTTAAGCACTTTCACCACTTTGGCATAACGAGCCTCGCGTGGGTTAATGTCATTCACGTTCAGCGTGGCCAATGCCTCGTCTTGGCAACAAGAAAACATCTGGAATGCCGCTTCCCTGTCTGACCAGCCATTGTAATCTCTACAGGCATCAAACTGGGCTGCAAAGTCCTTAAATGAGCCTTTTCCATTGAACTTCGGTGGCTTCATACTGACTCGTTTTGTGACTGTGTCGTCTGCACTCGTGGACTCATCCGTGGATGTCAGTGTAGATTTATTTTTCTTCTTTCCACGTGACTTCTTCCCTCTTGAAGACTTCTTTTTCTTTGACTTCGCTCCTGAGGGCGATCTAGTCTCATCTTCACGGGACCCCTTGGACTCCCTCAGAAGCTTTGCCGCTGGGGTGCTCCTTTTGGCCGTCTTGCTGACTTTCTTACGCTTGTCATCACTTTCGGATACTGTGTCAGAGTCACTCCCACTGCTACTGCTACTCTCGGTTTCACTCTCTGCTTTTATTGCTTTCTTCTTCCTTGACACCGCTGCTCTCTTGGAAGTTGATTTGGGCCGAAAGTCAGACTCTGATTCGCTTTCACTGCTAGTTCCAGTCTCGCTAACTAGTTGTGACTTCTTCGAACTTGTCCTTTGCTTCTTCTCCTTCTTCTTTTTGGACTGTTTATCTCCAACTTGATCCGGCTTAGTGTACTTTTCTTTCACCTTTCCCGATAGGGGTCCCAACTTGGCCTCAAATTGGATTTTCCCCTTCAGCCTCTTTTCACGCCTTAAGGTGGGCGGTTGGCTTTGCTCAGCAGTGTCACTATCCTCGTGTCCTTGGCGCAGTCGTCTTCTCCCACTCTGCCGACTTTGTTTCTTAGAGTGCCGTTTTGATTCTTCCCCTGAATTGGAATCATCGGTCTGACAGCCTACTTCCACTCCTTCTCTGGATGGCCATGCCATATTCACAGGTCCGTACTTATGCTCACGCTGCATGTCTCGCTGTGCTCGCAGTGCTCACAATTCCTCTGGTTGTTCTCTCTCTCGGTTCAGACTCTCAATTTCTATTTGAAAGGCCTCCTGGTTGCTATTCCTTCCTCGTTCTGGCAATTCTTTCCACTCCCGCTCTTCACGTTGTGCTTGTGCAGTTTCTTCGCGTCTTCTCGCCATTTCTCGTTCCACTCTCTCATGCTCTTCTTGTTCCCTACGACTATTTCGGAACTGGTTGATTCTCTCCTGCTTCTCTCGTGCTTCCTGTTCCATCAACCGCATTTCTTGATCCATCCTCTGTAACTTCTGTTTGTTTTCCTCTTTTCTCCTTCGCATCTCCTGATCCTCCCTTTCCATTTCCTGTTCCTCCTTTTGCATTTCCTGTCTCCTCTTTTGAGCTGCGGCCTCAAGTTTCTGCATTTTACGTTCTGCCCGTGCATTTTCCTCCATCTGTTCTCGTTCCCTTTCCCTGCGTGCCATCTCCAGGTTTTGCTCATCCCGAGCTACTTCCTCCATAGCCCTTTCATTCACTTTCAACCCCCACCGCCAATCCGCGAGTTCCTTCTCCTTCTCCCGCATGACCTTTTCAAGCCCTTCACACTCTGCTATATTCGCTTGGTGGCGTTGAAGCATTTCCCCATACCTCTGGTCCGACCCTCTACTCCTCACATCAAGCGCTATAACACCAGGTTCTGTCACCAGGGCACCTTGCTCATGGGAATCACCATCCTCGCTTGCCTCCAATCTTGACGCCATCTTCTCGGATCCTCTGGGTCTAAGATTGTACCGTCTCCCTCTGCGCTCTCGCTCGGTGTCATCGCCCTCTATCTCTGTATCACTGCCAGGTGCCTCTTCCTCAGATACCTTTTGAGTCCTCTTCCTTTCCCTTTGTGACCGGTCCATTCCTCTCTTCTTCTGAGTCCGCTTCTCTTCAGAAGTACTATCCCGCCGTTTCCGAGTCATTTCCTTAGAGCGTGTAGCCTCCCGCCCTCTATCAGCAGGTTCATCCCAGAAATCTAGATCACTAGCAGTGCCTGAACCACTTCCGGTATCACTCTCGGAACTACTCTCATTACTCTCTGCTTCTTCCAGTTGATCTGATTCGACCTTGCCTTCTGTTGACTTTGACTCCAATGCATCATCACCGGGTCGAGCTCTTTCCCACTTCTCTTTCCATGCAGGGCTACCTCCATCTTTTTCTGCATCACTTCGCGACATGGCTCAATGTTCCACTGGTCCTTTAATGCTGTCTCACCTTGCTCCCCCAACTATTTTGCAATTCAGTTCTCTCAGATTCCAGGTTTACCACTTGCTCTACTACCTCGACGTGTTGATCTCCTTTTACGCCACCGCAGTTCCGGGGTCCATCTAAACTCACAACTCCTCCTAATTTGAACATAAATCCCACCGCTGCCACCACTTGTGACGGGACCGAGCGGCTAGGTACGTAGCAAGTGGTTTTATTGGTGGGTTTGCCGGAGCTAGAATCCGGCTACGCACTGGAGGAGACTGTGATGGACCACAAAGAAATCTACGGTGATACCTTGTTTTTACTTTCAACTGGTACTTATTTATTCTTAGCACTTCTATATCTATAACATTCTACTGGCTCTCAGTCTACTACTATCTTCAAGAAAGGCAGCAGTACAAGTAAACACGAGCTACTGCGCCAGCAATAGTACACGGGAGTGAATAATAGCTAACAGACCAACAGAGATCGATCGAGCAACTTATCCCAGATCCATTGATAACAAACAGGCGAGCAAACAACACCGCAGAACAGGACAGAAGGCGAGCAATAACACATTAACAGACCACCAGAACAACATACAGTAACAGGCTGTTGATATAAAGAGAAATAAGAAAAACTATTTAATATAATTAACTACTTAATATCTACACATACTTTAATATAACATTGCAACACGAGTGACCTTAATGACTTGACTAAACAATCTGGTGTGTAACTCCTTGCTGAACTTTTTGTTAACTCCCCATGTATAACTCTCCTTGGTAACGACTGTCCAGCACAAGCGCACTCCTGGTCACTATTGAGCATTATACATTATGTTGCAATATTACAAATATATTTATTACTGAGAAACATAGATAATTAATTACTTTGAGTACCTGCTAATTGTGCACCATGTGAGAAGTACAATGATATTTGAACCTTGGCTATCATTAGTCACTTCACAAAGAAATAATAAAATGAGTTAATTTGGGTTCATGTGTGTATTTCCCCACAACATGATAGTCTATAACCAACTCGCTCAACAACTCCTCAAGAAAATCAAAACTCGCCAACACACGACTCTTGGCATGTGAGAACTTTTGAAATAGAGCAATTGACAAAATAGTGCACATTAATAGCAAGGATTCATTTTTATAACACACAATTTCAACAAAGCATGTAAAAGTATTTTGTGCTACCTGTATAATATATCAAACATTTTTAATGAGTTACCTTTCTTTTGGAATGTACTACTAATTAGTGAAGGCCTACTGGGCTCACAAAATAAATAATGCTTTAATAACTTCCAAATAGAGGACCTACATATTTGGTTGAAAATAAAAGGAATAAATGATAACTCGTCTGAACTCGACTTATACCTCGACTTCACAAACTCACATTTTGGAGTAATATTTTTGGTTAAGCAAGAAATCACAATATAAAATTGTACCTGTGAATTTTGGATCTGAACAGGTACACAGATTGGTAGCACACATTATTTGGAACACATGTTTTAAATCTGACTCACTTTATGTGATCAGTTGTTGCACACATGATTATATATAAAAATAGCTGGCTGGCTTTTATGCAACCAGACACACATTTGGCATATAGAATGGACGGTTTCCAATATAAAAATATGACGCATGGACACACATAATTATGATACACAATAAAATTGGCATAATCAGCACCATATAAATATATGACACTCGAGTAAGGTACCACCTTAATTTCTAGCACACTGCTGTAGCACCTCATGACATTAGGCCTATGCGTACATGTTAACTAGGCCTTACTTTCAGAAAAAGCACCAATATTTCTATTGCAACCCTTTGGTTCACATTTGTCCTTAACTCGCTCGTCTTTACACTACAGAAATAGACAAATGTTGTTTTTTACCACTTATTTACTTCCGCCACTTTTTACACTCAAACAGTTGCAATAGAATACGGTAATCTAAAATGGAATGATTTTTATACTGTCTCATTCACGCCAACCTACAACCTAATGAAACAATAATATTTACTTGACACATGAATAATCTCTGGACCACGACTATAGCTCATTTTGCATTGCAATGAGCTACAATAAATAATGGCACTTCTGCTCAAACATGATGCCATTTTGCACACAGGGGTTGATGTACATAGACCGCTCGATCACTTGTTCAAAAAAGTTCAAAAAAAGATAACTAAGTCGAAGCCAACCAATTTGCATGTACTATATGAACGATAATTGTACAAGGATTACTTAGCGACTTCAAAATTTGAAGAAAAAATTCGCCTTCGGCTTAAAAATCCGGAAAAACTTGAAAATTTATGAAAATTCAGCTCAAAATCCAAGATGGCGGCCATAAAGTGAAAAATGTCAGAAGAAGAAAACTAAATCGAAGCCAAGCCATTAACATGTCTCACATGATAGGTAATTGCATACAGATTAATTGGGGACTTTAAAAAATGAAGAAAAAATTGGTCTTTGGTTTCAAAATGCACAAAATGGCAAAAATCCAAAATGGCGGATATACGAACAAATGATCAGGGCCAACACCTGTGTGCATAACTGACATTTATACGCCTACACACAAGTTTATATAAATGCATAATATGAAAACACATCATTATCACCTATTTACTTGAACTTCACATGACTGAAATGTAAATATCACTGACATGAAAGACTGATTTCCTTTAATCTGAAGTGAACATTTGTAAGACATACACTTCTTTTGGCAATTTTTGGTCACTTGAATTGACATCATAACAAACAGAAAAGCAATTAATCAATTAATTATGAACATCCAAATAATCCATGCCAAACAACATTTTGGTCTATTATTTTGGTACATGAATTAAAATCACAACAATGGGCGAGCAATCACTTGATTAGGAGCATCTGACATAATATAAACAAAGTACAACATTCAATCTATTTTATACATCCTACACAATGCTTTGCATGGCAAACCGTACTTGTAGGTGTACCGCGGCAAGCATGTACCTTGTCCTATGACCCTATTGCTTACGCGACAAATTGTAAAATATCAATTTCCAAAATGTAGATAATTTAGAAAATTACTAAGTTTACGGCCAATCACTCATGTCTTACTCTAACGAAGTTAACATCATGATAGATACACATTAGCGATGACCCTTATACGCAATTTAGCACCTGACATTATGTCAACAAAGAGGATTTCGAACCCAAACTCGAGATTGTCATGTCAAAAATACGCAAATCTTGGCGACCACGTTTTGTTTACATGCAATTTGAATGCAGATCTGAATGCAAAATACGCACCAGAAAACATTGATTTCTATCATTTGAGAGCATTTAAACACACGCCAGCGGGCTCATTATGTGCTATAGATGTTTGTTTACTCAAATCTTATTTATATATTTATAACTACCTGAATCCCCAGCACTGTTTTAGTGATAAATATCACTCGTTCCGCGTTGTTTACACACAAATTCAATGAAATTGCTGGTCACTGCCATTTCCGGGTTACGTCATTCCTCACGCAATACAATTTGGAAGCGCGCCGCCAATAGCACATACAGGGGAGGCTGAACGCGGTTTGCTAGGACATTTCGGATCCCCGTCACAACTAGCTGGTCAGACAGTTTAATTCTATCAAGCATATAATACCTGAACAATCACCGTCATTTGATCGATTTACTACAGAATATATTGTATACTCAAAATATAATTTGAAAGTTGTAAACCTGTTAACTTATATATGTGACCATCCAGCACAAAGTCGCCAATCATCATTTTTGAGATATTCAACCAAAATATTCTGCTTGAAATTAGCTTTAAAATGATGTATATCATGTCTATTATATCATGTCTTATAATAGTGCTTGACATTTAAGTAGTGAAAAATCAATAAAACAGTCAGTCAATAAATCCTTTGTTTCCTATTGTTTATTAGCTCAATGGAGCATATCTCACTAGTGGCACTGGCGACATCCGGGCTCAGTTGTGGAGGATGGTCACATATTTGTGTACTAAAGAGTATCGACACGTGAATAATATCACGTAGGAAACAAAATGACCGCTAATCCGCCTATTGTCTAGACCTAGGCTACATCTTCCGTTTTGGTTACGTCATTTCAGATGCCAATCCCGACTATTGATCCCTGATATAATGAACCACTTGTCTTGAATCACTGAAATTTCAATGAAGTAATTGGATTCCTTGCCCCTATAATATACACAACTTTTGTTACCAGTGTGTAGTTGGTTTTTTAATTGTTTTTTTTTTGTTGCGGAAAATGCTTTTTTTTGCGGAAAATGCAAAATTAGTCACAATATTTATCAGGCGGTGTAGTATCACCTTAATAGTTTCTGAACACAAATAATTGCATAGGTGATTTTTTAATGGAAGTCTACGGCAATCACGACATTATGTATTATATGTTTGAAAAATAATTATCAATCACATGGTTTTATTTGATACAAACTCATAAAAAACGAATAAACACGCGAAGCTCAAAATTCCCGCGCCAAAATTGTGCAGGGCAATGACGTTATGGTTACTAAAAAGTATTTGTGCTCAACTTTCGCCAGCCTCCATTGTACAGGGTGTCTCAAAAATAACTTAACATTGTGAATTTGCCATAGCTTGCGTTGTGTTATACAACAATTGCACAGTATGTAGATAATTCTTGTAGAAATGTTATGATACCAAACATGCCTATGTGGTCATGACCCTTTGGCATGAAATTAGCGGATATCTACCGTACCGTAAAACCCACTTTTATAAACGCAAAATAAGTCGTGATAACACGATGTAACGTGTTATCGTTTTCAAATCTGTTTTATTTAATTTTGCTATGTTTGTTTGTTTGTTTTCAATCCGTAATCTTCATTTTCTGTTTTATCTGGATTTTATATGGAACTGCTTAAGATCTTTTCTGAGGATTCGATGAACAGTTGTACGCGGTACGTTGTTCTTCATTGAAAGTCGACGTACTGATCGTCTTGGGCTTTTCGCCACCGCTCTTCGTATGATATCGATGTTTGTAGCCGATCTTCCTGTTCTTCCACCTGCTCGAGGTAGATCATGAACAGATTCAGTTGATATTAGGAATTTCTGCACTAGTTGCTGGATATTTCGGCTAGGTGCATAATTTACATTAAAATGTTCCCTAGACTTTGCTTGAGTGAGTTTGAATCCGTTGATCTATAGGAAATTCATCTTCGCTTCAACTGTTTTAAAGTAAAGTTTAATATTGTCAATATATCCTCATTATAATCTAAAACAGCAGTCACGCTTACGCTAGGCCATGTAATCCATGATTGTTCACACCTAAATGTAGCGTGTGCAGTGAGTGAACCAACTCGATTGGTCAGGGAAGCACATCATTCATATGCTTGAACAAAGAACATATGAGCTTGCTTTTGTGGGTTTGATACACACATATGTACAGTGGCACAGTAAGGTCAAGGGGTTATCAATAATGCTGTTTTTGGTACATGATGCAGTCATGTCTACAGTAGAATTCATCTCGACCTTTGCAGGACTTAAACCCCATTAAAAGTTATTAAACCAAGATAACACTCATTGAAACAGCTCAACTGATTAAATCGGATCTTCTCTGGTTGTGCACATGTGTCTGTTTTACATGTGCGATATCGCAATAAAGCTGGTATTATAGCTTCAGTTGGGTAACCTATTATAAAGGAAACGAAAGGAAACAATGGTATGTGGACCTTTGTTCACGAAATGAGACAATGACCTGCTTTTTGTTAACCAGCATTCTTGAAAATGAGCAACATAATGATTGTTGACTAAACACGATTTGGAAATAATTTCTTCATATTTTTGGTGTTATCTGTCGTTTACATATCCTTCCTAAAACACAAAAGTGCGGCCCTCTCCAAACACCTAAATTAGCTAAAAATTTAGGACATGTTACAAAACTATATTTTCTAGAATTTCATAGAATAGTTTAAATGTAGCTTGTACCGTTTTTTTGTGGCATCCTTCAGACCGGAGCGGTCCGTTACCAATATAGCTCAATATTTTCGGTCAAATCTCCATTCAATTAACACGGGGAGTTGGCTAGCTATGAGCTAGCTATGCTTTGCCCTCACTCATATTCTACGAAAGTGCGACCCCTTCTGAACATCTAACCTAGCTGTAATTTTAGGTCATGTTAGAGAAATATATTTGCTAGAAGTTTGGAGAATAATTTAAATATTGGCCGGTTATTTTTCACACAGTGATGTTAACTAGGCAAATGCAATATACTCCTAACATACACTATTTGTAAAGGTCGCGCGTCAATGGTGAGAGCACTGTGTATTGTGTATAGGAAAACGGACAGTAAATAAATAAAAATAAAAATAAATTTAATAATGAAGACTGTAGTGGAAGAAGTGCTCACGTGCCAAAATACTAGTTCTGAGAAAATGGGGTCTAAAGTTTTGAAATTTATCTGCTGATCACAAACTTTATTATTTTGTACTAAAACTTGCAGGAGTAATTTTATATTCACTATTATTCTTTTACAGCTATAAATTAATACATTGTTACTTATTGATTTTCTATAATCAATAATCGATATCTTGCACTTGAGTCTTTTTTTCCACTACAATCAGTGGTCAGCTGTAAACAAATGGATTTTTCTCAAAATTGAATGGCAATATAAGTTAGAAGTATATATTTTTGGAATGCCCATATAGAGAGGAACAATTTGATGTATCATTTGTGTAAACCGGATGTTGCTTAAAATTTGACCTCGCTTGACCTTTGGTTGACCTTGAGCTTATAACTCCTTAACTAAATGTTGTAGATATGACAAACCATATATTTTTGTAATCCTTATGACCCAACGATCAATTTGACACTAATTTGATAGTGATCAGACTAATTTGAAAATTTGACCCCAGTTGACCCCTCACGTGACCCCTACTTCTGAGGGGTCATATCGGCCAAAATTTTGAGAAAAAAATTGCTAAACCCCAAAGACTTCAAAACAGTCAATAACTTATTTTCGCCAAAATGGCACTTGAGTACATTATCCACTATGGTCTTCTGCAGTATGATCAGAATAATTCTAAAAGATCAATCTATGTGAATATGTGCTCCATTTTGGTATGAAGTAGGAAATATTGAGATATGGCAAATTCACAATGTTAAGTTACTTTTGGGACACGCTGTATTACTGGGGCGTCATTGCATCAGGCAATAATGGCGCCTTTGAATTTTGAATATCGTGAGACATGGCTGTTTTTATTCGTTTGTATGGTCAATATGAGTTTGTTTTAAATAAAATCATGTGCTTCGTGCTTGATTATAATTTTGCTAACATAAGGCATAATATTGTTATTGACGGAAACTTCCTCTAAGGAGCTGTGCAGTAATTATGAGCCCTGGTGGGAAGTTAAAATTGGGGGCAGTCGAGGGGGGGTGGCAAGCAATTTTGGCACACATTCATTGGGCGCCTTTTAAATAAAAGGAAACAGTACGGGAAAGCTTTAATATGTGCAAAGGGGGATAGCACAGATTTTTTGGCGGGTCGAGAATGGGGGGGGGGACAAGCGATTTTTGGCGGGCGGGGGGGCAAGCGATTTTTGGCGGGCCCAGATATCCAGAGCATGTTTGCATTTGTTAGGTCATCCAAGGTCAAAGGTCAGGTCAAATTTAAAGTTGCTCCGCTCCGATCGGGCTGTAATTATGGGAAACCAATCCCCGCCACTTGGGGAGTATGAAAATTTGAGTTATAATCTGGTCTACTCCCGTTTTGTGAGTGGCAATATTTATCGCTGAACAATAGGCCCCTGCCAAGTTGTGTCGTAGCCCACTTCCTTTATTTAATAGGTGAAGGTCCCTCCCGTTTTGACATGACTCCTCTCTCAAATTTCGCGATTTAATATCATGACATTCTTATTGTTAAATGAATGATAAGTGCTGTCATGATGCAGTCATGTCTACAGTAGAATTCATCTCGACCTTTGCAGGACTTAACCCCATTAAAAGCTATTAAACCAAGATAACACTCATTGAAACAGCTCAACTGATTAAATCGGATCTTCTCTGGTTGTGCACAAGTGACTGTTTTCATGTGCGATATCGCAATAAAGCTGGTATTCATAGCTTCAGTTGGGTAACCGATTATAAAGGAAACGAAAGGAAACAATGTTATGTGTGGCTTTGTTCACGAAATCAGACAATGGCGTGCTTTTTGTAAACCAGCATTCTTGAAAATGAGCAACATAATGATTTTTGACTTAACACGGTTTGGAAATAATTTCTTCATATTTTTGGTGTTATCTGTCGTTTACATGTCCTTCCTAAAACACAAAAGTACGACCCTCTCCAAACACCTAAATTAGCTAAAAATTTAGGACATGTTACAAAACTATATTGTCTAGAATTTTAGAAGAGTACTTTTAATATTGGCCGGTTATTTTTCACACAGCGACGTTAACTAGGCAATGTACTATTACCTATAACATTAACTAAAACACCAAAGTACGAATATTTCCAAACATCTAAATTAGCTAAAAATTTAGGACATGTTAAAAACTATATTTTCTAGAACTTTAGAAGAGTACTTTTAATATTGGCCGGTTATTTTTCACACAGCGACGTTAACTAGTCATATCCCCATACTGTTAACGTAGGGCTATTTGTAAAGGTCACGCGTCAATGGGAAAGAGCACTGTGTATTGTGTATAGGAAAACGGACAGTAACTGCAGTATGTCTAAGTGCGAGTACACCGCAGAGTCTCCGCAACCAGTGCTAACTCTCATATGCTGGTATACGCTTTGAGTCTGTTTGGTCTCCCCTATGTAAAGATCATTGCAACTACTGTCCTTGCACTGAATTGCGTACACAATCTTGTCCTTGAGATGGACCAGCGCTTGCCACAAGGTTTGAAAGACACTGGAATTCTTTAAAAATCTTTAAAAATTCTGCGAAGTTACTCCGACAGTCTAGATACGTATAGTCACGTTCCTGCCGCGTTTAAGGGGATATCTTTTGTGCGTAATTATAGAGGGCCAGGGGATTCACTCTATCATTATAAAAAAATATCTGAAGAAATCAAAGAGCCCTAGGAATTAAAATTGTAGTGCAATTCACGCCAGACACAATTTCTTTTAATCGATCAAAAACCAAACGTTGTATACCCATTTTGAATTTAGCCTCAATCCGTAAATATGGCACCTCTCGTATCTCGCCCTTTTTTAGGTCAAGGCTGTTTTTGCCATTATGCCGCGAAAAACAGTCTAGTGAAAGAATGTGGCCATATACTGCTGAAATATCTTTTGTTGATTTCGAATGATAATGTCTTAACGTCGTAAATTTTAAAGTCAAATACCTAATATCAAAACAAAACATTGCGACGGAGATATTCCCCGACAATTTCATCATCGTATCAGTGTCTTTATTATTTGTTTCAGGCCTTTTCCAAACGTCCGTGCTATTTATGCATAAAACGGCCAATCTATCTTTACAAAATGCGTCATTTTTATGTAAACAAAAGGCTAAAGATAGCATTATGATATTTATCTTTTATTATTACACTCCGCTGATCATCTGCCTCCGTGGCCGAGCGGTAAAGACCGGGACCGATAATCAATGATGTTTGGAATCATTGGTTCGAGTCCCATCGAAGCCTGTGGAAACTTTTTTTTGAAAATTCATGATCGCATTCCGTAATGAGTAACTTGTCGGTAAATCGCGTATCGTATCCTTAAACGAGTCAAGGAAGCGATCTATGTCAAACGGGTGGAGCCTTCCAGGGGCTATTTTAACGGGCTTCCTGGCATGTTCGTGCAGTGAGATTAAAAATCCGTGCAGTGACAATTGAAAATCTGTGCTTAACATAATACAGATGAGATGCTTGTAGAGCCTTTCTTACGCCAACTTTCAGGCAAATTATCAATTTTTTCTCACAGTGTTGAGTGCACTCAACACTTCATCGACACTTCAGCATTCCTTTTCTTGAAAACCACATTTCATAATGGCCCGATGCATATAAAAACAGTCTAGGAACCGATATTTCAAAGTTCTTTTATACAAACCAAAAAATTTGGGTTGGTACATACCTCAATGACAGTTTCGTGCAAAGACTTTTTTGAAATTGACTGACCAATTCCATCGTCGGCTGCTTCCGATGATGGAGCAGGCGCTGTTAGGACGCTGTTAGGACTTGGTCGTAAATATGCGGAAGAAAGTAGCTCTCTTTATCCTGATGGCTTCTTTTATGTTCTTTCTGTTCTGTTGTCTGTCTTCCTCCCATCCGATTTCATAGTTTTGCTCAGCCACGTGGTCTGTGATAGCAGATTTATTCTCCCCGTACCGGAAACCTGTCTTTGCGCTCTGGTGAATGCTTTCTTTGAAGCTTTATCAGCTTCCGTTTTGTGTTCTTTGAGTCGCGTACCAAAATGTCTCGATGTTTCTACAATACGATTTATCACAGTTGAGGCAAGGGATTTTGTAAACACAGTAGTAGGCCTATAGCGTTTGGTGTGGCTTTAACGCAGTATTAATACCATGTTTCTTTATCACCTCACGCGTTGTGAGAGACTTTTTGTACGGAAGCAGTACCATCCCCCTAGATTTGGTCTCCGATTGTTCTTTGCTTTGTGATCTGCTTTTGCGTTCAGTTTGGTTTAAATACCCATTCAGGGTGCCACAAAATTTTAAGACCTCTTTAATATTGATTTCTTCCCGTTTTTTGTCTTCGTCTTCTGTGATTACTTTTTCTTCCGGTCTATTAATGTTCTTATGACACTGAGTTTGTGCTGCAATGGGTGATAAGGTAAATACTGGTCAGTATGTGTCTTTTTGCGATACACCAAAAGGTTGATCGATTTATCTTGTTTTTTGAAGATAGGTGTGTCGAGGAAAGGAATTTGTTGATTATCTTCCTTTTGGAATGTGAATTTGACATTGTTCTACTTATCAATTTGGTTGAAATGCGTAGTCAACTGTTCCGCTCAACCAAAATATTTGGATTTGTATAAAAGAACTTTTAAATATCTATTTTACCGATTAACTTATTTGCCGAGTTTAGGAACTGCTACTTTACCTTAGAGCAGGCGTGGACATGGGGTACCTCCTCCCCAAGACAGGGGTGAAGAAAAGGCGAAAGGAGAGAAAAAGGAAGAGAAAAGGGAGCAAAAGAGAAGATATTTTAAGGTTAAATTGAACATTGGTCTGAATGAGTAGGCCCACGTCTGTAACAAGGGGCGGATCCAAATTTTACGGCAAATTACGCTCCCACAGATTCAGAAACTGTGCAAATATGCGAGTCAAAATCGTAGAACAAACATGTTCCTTTTTTTATAGAGGAAGTGGCATTTACCCGATCTGCTTTTGACTGTGTAAACAAACAACAAACCTTATTATTAATTTTTGACGGCTAATAAACTCTTATTTTGAATGAACATCATGAAAGTGCTGAAACTCCAAAGTACAAGCCTAATTTAATAGATTACTATAATTATTCTGCTCAATATGTTGAGTGATTAAATGAATAATAATAATACTATTATAAATGAAACGAAGAACCTTGATCAAAATTTATGTTGCATAAAAATGTACGTATTATGTAAAAATGGAAACTAAAACATTAGTGTTGTGATTTTAATATATCACAACAATAAATTATTTCATGACATGTTCACGATTCATCTGTTCTACTGTTCCGGTACTATAAACATCTCGCAAAATGCATGATATTGTACATAAATTTCAATCAAGCGATAAATCAGTATTGATGCATTTTAATCATAACATATCTTGACGCATGAAAGAGTTTGTAATACATTGTAATTTGTCTAAAAGTACAAAGTGTCTATAGAAGGGAGCACGGTGGCCGAGCGGAACGAGCTCCGACTCATAATCGGAAGGTTGTGGGTTCAAGCCCCGGCGACGCCATCGTGTTGAGTAAAGCACTTTATCTCGATTACTACTCTCCACCCAGGTGTATAAATGGGTACCGGCATTCTTAAATGCTGGGAAGGTAACAGACTCGCTGTGGAGGAGGTGTAGCGATCCCCCTATAGCAACATTACATGGAAGAGTCTGGCCCAATCGCCAATGAAAGAGATAAACAGGATCGTCTCCTTTACCTTTACCTTTTACAAAGTGTCTAACAAGAACTGTCTTTAAAAAACACAATGGCTAAGCTAAGGGGGCAGACCGTAACCACTGTAGCTAAAGAGTTTTACTAATATCATAGCTATGTCAGTGGGCCAACTTTGTGAGAAATTGAGCGATTTTAACGAGTTACACATCAATTTGTACTACAATTGATAATTAAAACACAAACTTAATTATGTCAATGTGAAAGACATTAATTGGTCCACAATCAGTTAAGTATATAAGAACATTTTCAATGTGTAGTCAAAGTCAACCTAATAATGTAAGCCATGGACTGGAGTATAATAAGGCCAGTTGCTTTGATGTGTTTACAATAAGTAGTGGGTCAAAGTATGGACTTATCGTGACCATTTCGAGGAACTATTGAACTGGGTCGAAGTTTTATGGCATTTCCCCAAAAATTTCAATATCTTGTGGTGCAAACAGCCAAAAAGTGTATTATACTGTGATTCAGTAACAGGTAGCCTGCTGCAAATAACCCAGCACAGGTTTGGCATTTCTTCAGCACTTTGTTGGGCGACATTAGAACTAGCCCCTTTCACAAACCGCGACGCCTCTCGAACAGCGAGAATATCTTGCTTGGACATGTTGGATCATCATGCTATATTTTTTCAAAGTGCTTCTCATACGCAGTAAACTACGAAAAATGCTGCATGCATAATCGCCGTTTCTTCTCGTTAATCTGCCAAGCAGGGGCGTAGCTCCTGGTGGGGCGAAATTATGTAAATTGTTTCTATGTAGATTTTTCCTCCTGCACTTCAAGTCTTTCTCCTTTTTCCCCTTTTTGTCTCTTTTTCTTCATCTTCTATTTCCACTTTCCTCCTTTGTATCATCCCTTGACTCCTTTTTGCACTCCTCTTCTTCGCTTTCCACAAACTAGACAAGACACACGATGATAATTATTAGGGGAAGATCAAGGTTTTGAAATGGAAAGGGGCTGAGAGCCCAATCATGAAAAATCGTAGAAGAACGTTTATTTGCACATATGTAAATAAATATTTGCAAATAAATAAATAAATAAATAAATAAATAAATAAATAAATAAATAAATAAATAAATAAATAAATAAATAAATAAATAAATAAATAAATAAATAAATAAATAAATAAATAAATAAATAAATAAATAAATAAATGTGTGTCAAAATCGCCTAAAATTTTTTTAAAACATTTTTAGAGGTGCCGAACTCCCCTGGAGTGGAAGGTCTAGGATTATTTTAACGCAATATTGTCTATTTGTGATATGGATATATCACTAAAATAGCCCCTGGAGCCTTCACTCACAAAACGTAAGTCCAGTAGATCAGATTATAGCTCAAATTTCATGATATAATCAGACAAACATGAGTCATCAGTCTAAATGAGAACTAAATGATCCCTGACACTTACGAAGTAAAGGTCATCCAAGGTCAAAGGTCAGGCCAAATTTAAAGGTGCTCCGATTGGGCTGTAACTCGGGGAAAATAATTCCTAACACTTGGGGAGTATGACACCGCAAAAGTAATCCGAGGTCAAAGGTCAGGTCAAATTTAAAGTTGCTCCGATCAGGCTGTAACTCGGGGAAATGTAGTATAATCAGACAAACATTCTCTCTCAATTAAAACTAAATCTTATTGCACCATATACTCATTAACAAAGAGTGCCAACTGCATTGAAGTTGAAGCTGCTATAAATAGCTCTTACTTAAATCAAGTTGAAGATGGAGCAGCAGCAAGAAATGCTATCGTTCTCTAGTATAACATAACTCCCAAGTCTGCTCGATATTGAATCAATTTTTAACGTTCTATGTTTTTTACAAGCCGAGTTATAGTGCAAAATATGTCAATAATGATGGCCATTTGTTGTTGTTGTTGATGCTGGTATTTTTTTTAATTTTGAAGGTTAAGGGTAGACTTAGTATTGTTGGTCAAAGCAAGCAAAAAAATCGATGTTCATTATCTAAATCAATATATTATTGAAAAATAACGCTTTTGCAAAAGTTCATTCTAAATACTTTTACAACTTGCTTGATTTGTTGTTGTTAATGAGGTATGTACGTTTTACAAAAGTGTTGATGTTTCAGCCCTCTTTACAACATAACTCAAGAACCTCAGGACCATGTCATCAACAAAGTGAAATTGATAATAATCTTTTGCATCTAGGCTTTGTTTTGTATTTGTTGAGTTGAAATCGCTGCTCTGTAATATTCTCTAAGATTATTATACATTTCTGACTGAAATCTTGAAATAAAACTGAACAAGTTTATCAGAATAAAATTCTGCATCTCCAAGCTATTGTTGGGCCTACTCAAACGCCCGCCAAATGCACGGTTGCTCTGACGGTGGTAATGAACCTTGTGTTGCCTTATGTCAGTCAGGTAAACAGCTAGCTCAGGAATGTGTAGAATACAGGCATATGTGCGGGATCATGTCATGAAAGGGACATTTATATTTGTTAACGTAAACTTATATAGATGATTTTTTTTTGGGGGGGGATACCCGGTACTTGAATCGGCTGGTATATGGTTATATCATACGTTGCTTGCATTTCTTACAAGTATGCACAATTTTAAATAATATACATATACATATCAATTTCATGGTTACGTTACCAAGCCGCTATCTTTCAGGTAACGCTGTGAATGGAAGATGTCTAGCATTATGCAAATGTAGACACCATTGGGCATAAATTATTGTGAAAGGCAGTTTCTCGCGTTCACGCCACGTATTTGCTTGTGTATTGCTATCGCCTGTGACTCTAATACACCAAATCTGTTTGAAGATTATTATAGAGAATATCAAACATACAACTTGTGAAAACTCCCGGGTGAAAACTAAAAGACAATTTTTATAATCGAAAAAATGGCAAGTTTAAAGCAGAAGAATTTCAGTGCAGAGGAGGATTATCCTAACTTTACGACGCACAAAAGTTTGCTCGCCAAACACTTGTCTCTCGATATGTACTCGCGACTCCGGGACGTACACACCGCATCTGGATTTACTCTCGATAGAGTCATACAAAATGGAACCGACAATGCAGGTAATTACAAAATTTTATATCTATCTATAATTTAATAATATTTTTTTTTATTTAATGCGATATTTTGTACTGAATTATTACGCATTATATTATGTTAATACGTGAAGATTCGCAATTTTTACGCAAATACATGATATTAATACATTGGTATTATAGAAAATGAGTCGAGGAAGCCAATAATTGTATGTTTCCATAGGTCTTGCCGTTCTTGAGTTAAGGCGAAAAAATGTACCAAAACGAAACTTTAAGGCGTTCCCCTCTCCCGAGATAAATCATGCACATGGGGTGGAAATGACACCCCTTATATCAAGCCTTGGGATCTCCTTTATGAAACCCATACCAGTCCTTTTTTATATCAGCTTTATTTTTCTCAATATTTTAATTCAAACACCACTAGGTCATGCTCCCCTCCGACCCGCCATAATGTAATACATTACTTTAAGGGGACTGTCACCCACCGTTCTACAGTATTTTGGGGGACATGAGAGCACATCAGATATATCGAATTGCATTCTGAAAACGAGGATTATAATCCTGATATCAAATAATTTTGATTTTTTGAAATTTGCAATATAATACAAATTTTATGGCAAATTATAAAAATTGATATTTTTGACATCAACAGTCCTCGAAGTAAAATTTATATCTAATGATTACCTAAAGTGTAGGTGGCTAGGAGGAAAAGCCGACCATGATTCAAAGTGCTGTCAATCATTCTGTCACAGTACCTATTGTTTTGGAAGTATGCCTACGATCATGGTCTATCGATTACCACATGCATGACATGTGTCCCACAAGCGTTGCCCTACATTCAGGACCGTTCCTCAGGGATTTCGCCGCCCTAGGCAAAGCCTCTCCCTGCCGCCCCACCAAAGCATACCAAAATAGTGTTAAGGGGATTACCCCCTTTGAAAACTCGTCAGTTTTGACCTATTTGTATTTCCGCCCTCATTTTTTCTTCCCTTTTTTTTCTTCATTCCCGTTTTTTTTTTTTATTTCGCCCTTTTCCCCCTTTTTTGCGCCCCTCTGCGTTTGCCGCCCTAGGCGACCGCCTTACCTGGCCTAATGGTGGGAACGGCCCTGCCTACATTTCTTTTGTTATACATGCCAGGTAAATAGCAATGGGTGAATATTTTCAATGCAATTGCACAAAATAACAATATTCCCGGCTTTCTTGTTAAATGCACTAGCAAAAGGCTCATGAGTTAATCCGAAAGTTTTCATCCGCGAAATCGAATATAGCTCCGGGCTATTATTTGGATATCTCTACAAATCTTTGACTAGATTGCTAAATCGGCATCAAGAAGGACATAGTTTACCGAAGTGTAGTACTATTTTATTTAATTCTTCATAGGAAACACGAAATGGTTGCTCATGTCTTACGTACGCTGCAGCGCACATTCCATAGAATTACAAAAACCAAACGAAAACTAAATCAAACGCTTTACTCAAACTATTGAATCCGTTCCTCTTTACATATTACTGCACTAATTCATTTGAAATCGCGCCTAACCAGTATTTTTTTTAACGGAGTACATTTGATGATTGTGCATAGGACGTAGGGTTGGGTGTTTGGATTTATTTGAGCTTATAGACCACTTGACATCATTGTTTACAAAGGCGAGGGACTCGTCTATTGATATGCTTGAACGAACCGCTACACTGTTCATGGCTTTCTTGTACTATATGAAATGTGGTGGGCATTTAAAATGCACGTGCCCTGAGCAAACTACGATGCGTACGCACACTGCAGGGCAAAGAACAATGGAAATTGCCATAATTCGCGCGCATACTGCCAGACATGGTAACGAAGTCACATGTCAAGTAGTCTATACGTGGGCAGATCAATACACACAGGAAAGAAAGCCCATTTGTAGTTGCAGGAGGAAAGAGGATTATAGACTGGAAACCAGATGCATATAAAGTCGCATGGGAACGGCTGGGCTCAAACCCGGGACCTCAGTGGTGCAGAGCGAAGATAGAACCCCTACGTGCAATAACCCGCTCCACCTGCAGGGAATTCAAGTTTATTCAATAAATATGCTGACCAACAGATCCCTGGCCTCAAGGAAGACCAGATGATTAATTGTGTTTTCAACTGATTGCGTGTTCCAGGAGATTGAGTTTAAACAGAATACACAGTTGGGTAACTTCCATTTGAAATACTCACTCCTGTTGTGGAAGATATAGGTAAAGCCATAATACAATGGGTTACAAAATATTTACCATGACCAATTACATTTAAAAACTCCTTCTGAGGAAGATATTTCCAAAATCTTCCACAGGGGTGGTGTGGATTTCAACTGGAAGAGCCGAATGTAATAATCTCATCATTTCAAATTGTTACCCTGTGATTTTAAAACAAAGATTACCAAAAGGTCCACACTGTTTTGATATATCTGATCAGCAATCAGGGACGACCTTTACTAGTCTAAATTAAATCAAATCTACCCACAGCTGCTACTTGGTTAGTAACAAGTATTTATATCATATTTTTAAACACTTGAGAAAGTTCCTGCAATCTTATTGGTTCTTAGACGTGTAATATTACACGATATAACACGGTTCAGCGCGTGATAGTCGACGCGATACTCTTACACGCGCTATTTGAACCAATCGGAGATGCATAGCAACAACGAGACTGACCAATTACAAGCCCCAGGTAATTTCTTGTAAAATGTAGGATTTGATTTGATTAAAATTTGGTATAGCCTACTTATGATTACTATTTTCTATTTGGTGTAAACCAACGAGGGGAAAAAATGACATCGCCCGTGTATAGATAGATGCACAATACGTTTATTTTTCTACATTTTATTGAGTATGCTTAATTGGTGTGATTAAATTTGCAAATTGTAAACAACTGTAAGTACGACAATCTTTTATTAATACATATTAAATTTACCACATAAAACAGTGGTAAATTTTACCAATAGAGGAGGTTATTATAGTTTTAGTTTTTTTAGAAACCATACAGTGCTGTTGTTACTTTTATCCATTATAAATTACGAGTTACAAACCTAACACGCAAAAATTAATTGAGACCAAAATAATTACAACAGATGGCTTTGGCACCACTACCTGACTAATGCTTCTTAAACATTCCATACCATCATATAGTAAAATTCCACATCCGATTCAATTGAAAAACGAAAACCAAGGATTTAACGAGACTGTATAGTTTAATAACCCATGAATAATAACAGCGACATTTTGTGAAATGCATTATAATTAAATTTAATGCAGGACTACACGGAGTGAGCAGGCGCAGTTAAATTAATATGCATGGTCATTAAGATAGAGACATTACACGACATCACTCATAAGAGTACTGTCTGCGGTACTATTCTGCATTAAGTCGAAATGAAGGCTGTATACTTGTTCTGTTCAGTGCTGTTGGCTGTTGCTTTCCGAGTCCAGGCGGTTCCACTTACAGGTAGGCCTAACTATAGAAAACTCAATGTAACAATAAACAATTATAATAGCAATAAAATCGGGGCCAATATGCAAAACAGAGTGTTTGTAATACACTGTCGGCTTTTATACTATATGTCACCACCATTATATTCGCGCTTAATTCAAATCGGTATGCTTGCTTGCTTGCTTACTTGCTTATTTCGGGTGGTTTTCCCGAACCACGGCAGCTTTCCATATCCTCCTGTCCTGCACCAACGTTCCCAGGTCAGATGCTTCTAGTCCAGTGTCCTGCTTGAGTATATCTACATATGTAAGGGGTGGTCTACCAGGGTTTCTTATTCCATGTTTGGATGTCCAGGTTATCAGATTGGCGACAGGTTTCGCCCTTACTCCTGAATCAGTGTCCAGCGAAGCGTGTCCTTCTCTCTGATCTTCTCTGAGAGTCTCGTAAGGTCTCCATACAGCTCTTTGTTGTTTATGTGCTGCTTCCAATGAATGTTGGTATCAGTATAATCCGTATAATTTACTGCAAATGTGAAAATTGGCGTTTTACACGCAAAAATTCTCTGAAACCACAATACTCAATCAATTACCGTGACTAAACTGTCTTTGGTCTGGTTACCAGAAACGATTAACGGAAGTCTCCGGCAATCACAACATTCTGCCTTATATGTAAGAAAAATAATTATCAAGAACGAATCACGTGGTTTTATTTAAAACAAACTCACAGTGACCATGAAAACGAATAAAAACATCCGTCTCTCAACACGCGATATTCTAAATTCCAATCCCCGGGCGCCGAAATTGTCGAGTGCAATGACGTCCCAGTATTAAGGCTGACAACAATTGAACACAAATAACCATTACTTCATTGCACGTAGACAATCTCGGCGCGGGAATATTGAATATCGCGTGTTGAGAGCCGAATGTTTTTATTCGTTTTTATGGTCAATGTGAGTTTGTTTTAAATAAAACGATGTGATTCGTGCTTGATAATTATTTTTTCTAACATATAAGGCATAATGCTATCATTTAATAGTTTTAAAGTTATAGACGTATTTGTAACGAGTCAAAATTACCACTAAAAAGTATACAAATCTTGTGTTAAACACATCACGTAGGAGGGATGACTTTGATGATTGTTACTTATGATAAATACAAGTTTGTACCTTTCAAAATAATGTGTATTAGCCAGGTTAAATACTTGATTCCGTAATGACATTAGCATAAACACTATAACATATGGACACTGCCTGATTTATGGCGAAAAATAGTGGAGAAAATAACGAGCCAAATTGTTACATAATTCCAAATATTTTTGTTAGAGATAAGGGATCATGTTGATTATCTCCAAATTTGACTAGGATTTATCACTCATTGTTCTTTACTTTATAAGAAATAGCATTAATCAGATTAATCAACTACACAACTTATCAAATGGTACCTGGTTTGATGAGGTAACTGCTGATTGTTAAAAAGGTGGTCCCGGTGGTGAAATCGCAAACATTTCTTCCTTATTGAACCCTTCGTTTGCACTGAAGATCATGTTTATGTAATCAAAGTAGTACACCATAGAGAGGCTCTGAATTCGCCGTCGAATTGACGTAGTTAATCGGATTAACTACCATAGCAATAGATTAATACAATTTTGACTATATCGCCCTGCACTACAACGGTCCCGCGGTATCGATGCATTGAACCACAGATGTCAAAGAAAGGCTGATCACTCGCACCTGTAAGATTAGTATCTTTGAAAAGAGCGGTATTATATTCAATCTATGTTTGCTGACATACACAGGTGATTTGTGCAATTTGCTTGAAGTGCAGGGCGATCTATTCAAAAATTGTATTCATCTATTCATATGGTAGTTAATCCGATTATGACATCACTTCGACGGCGAATAGAATAAGAAACTTGAATTTCAAAAGGTTCGTTCAATTTCAGCATAAAACTTAGTATAGCAATTCACTCGCACAGTTACTGTTCCGTAGCATTTTATTTAGTCATATTTATAGCGCTTTTTTGCCTAAATTTTGTTTTTTCCCTACATATTTGGTACTTTCAATTAACGCATGCGCATATTTTTATTTTTATTCCAACAATTTATATTGTCCTGACTGTGATCTCTCATACCATACCAGTTGTTTTGTTTCATTTTTAGTGTACTTCCTAGCTATTGTTCCCATGCACACAGATTATGTATTTTTGCTAACCTATTTCTTCGTAATCCTTAAAGTCCCTAGTACACAAATTTTGTTGTTCCCCAAACAAAATATTGTCACATGGGTGGGGGAAAGGTCATTAAACTTTCCATGGGGTCAAATTTCAAACTTCATCAAATTGTGTCGACAAATCGTCGGCCGTATCACAAACGGACGTATTTGCAAAATACGCATTTCGAGAAAATCGTATTTGAAAATTTAGCGATTTTCATTTGCTGCATAATCTTGCTTAAAAACAAGGTTACAAACAAGGTGTCAAATTGCTCGTCTTTGCACATATATTACCAATATGGTTAAATATTTCCAACATCTGCATTCAGTTTTGAGTTATAAGCTTTTGTTTCAATCTGAACGCAAAAGTCCAAAAATGATAAATCGATCAATATCGATCAATATTACAGATATTTACTTGGTTGATATACAAAATGATTCTTCTTGCCTATAGCCATGTACCAATACTATGGCTTTTTTGGTTTCCAAATTATCTTATGTTAAAAAGTTTAAACGATCATATCTCAAAATGCCAAATATGGACTTACAGTCTTCTTGCGCTCAGGTCTTTAATTGCAGATTTAAAAAAGCGCAGTGATTTATAGTGCGCTACGCACAGGCACAACGCCTAGACGTTGATCCACAAGCCTCAGCACACTTTACAGGTTGTCGCTGACCACTACGGCCCACATCATTCCATAAACCATTTAACAACAACACAGGGCCTTTGCAGCTTCAAGAGCGCACACCCAAGACATTCCACAAATAACCTTCGCAACCATGATCAGCTCCCCGTGTTTCGTACGGGTTACAACGAGACAATTAGCAGTAAGTTCCTTGTCCAGGGGAATTTCAAGCCAACTCAATTTTTCCACGTGAGCGTACTAGGCACCGCCAGGGTTCGAACCCGCAACCTCTCGCACCATAGTCGAACGCCTTATCGATTGAGCTAACTTGACTGGTCTAGATACAATCTACTGGGCTTGCGCAGTATAGGTGATCGGCAAATATGTCGTTATGTGATACAGACATTTCAAGGTTTTTCAAATACGACATAATTAAATTAATTAATATCTTACTAATTAAGTCACTTTGAGGCATGGTTTGGTTTTTGGTGAAGAACATAACCAACTAATGTACCAATTTTCTCAAAAATTTTAAAAATGTCGAATACGTCATCGGGACAATGTGCGAGCAAATATTTGGTATTTGGATAGGCGTATTCTCGTGGCCCCATCTTGAAATGAAAGCATGTTGTGAGAACACATACACTACTGCTTTGCTCTTTTTTAACATGGGAAACACGCGAGTTTCAAATTGCTGGGGGTGAATAGGTTTGGACTTTGACTTTCTCTTGGTTTTCTACATATTACAGAGTCATGCAGGGACAAGGCCACTAACTGCGTAGAACTTGCACACCTTTGTAATTATCCAAAAGACGACCCTGATGCGAATCGCATCAAAGCTAACTGCCCATTCACGTGTGGAACGTGCAAATGTAAGTGAAACACGTTTTTCTTGATCTGATTTGAGGATAATTGGGATTGAAGAACGAATGGAACCGTCAAAAGTAAACGGCTTATAATTGAGGCACATGACACGATTGCCTTAAATGATGTTAAGAAAGGTACAGTTCGCTATGTTGAAGGTTCGTTATTTGGCGAAGATTTGCTATGTAGAAAAAGGTTCATTTTGTCGAATATTCGGCCAAGAGACCAGGTGCCACCCCAATAGTGTCTGAGCACTAAAATAAAGAGTGGGCTAATAAAATATGAAATAAGGTTCATTAATGTCGAACCTTACCCTACTCTAACCTCCCGGTCTAACCTTAACTATAACCCAAGTACTACTTGTAACCCTATACCCATCTCTATATCTAACTTTATTTCATACTCGACATAATAACTTATTTATATTTGACATAGTGTACCATATTTTCGACGGGAGAAGCCAACATTCGACATAGAGCAAAAGAACTGCAGGAAACTAAACTAGAAAGCACGGTTGTGTTTGAGCAAGCACGAATATCTATGCCTGTGAATCTAACCCCAATACCCCTTAACACAAATTACACATATGGGGATCATTATTCAGGTACAATGCTCAAATGCTATCAGTACATCAACTCAGAGCACTATAAATGTTTTATATCTATCAGTACACCAACGCAGAGCACTGTAGCTGATTTATTTACACGCAGGCGTTGTATAGCTGCTATATTTAGGCTTAATACTGAATAACGGCCGGACCTATGTTTTAGCGCTTGGGGCCCTGGGGCGGGGAGGGGGCATATCATGTAACATATGGGCTCATGGTATAACAATATAATGCTAAATACCTATTGGTGTACCAAATCTGCTACTTTATTTGCTTCCTGAGAAACGGCGGGCTCTTTGTTTTAAAGGTCCAAAATAGTTGGCCTGATCAACTGGCAGGTTTGTGCAGGAACTACCCAGCTAACACACTACGTTTTCACGACGTTCGCTTACGTTGGACTTAGGTTGTCATTTACGTTGTAAACACGTAAATCTGTGAACTCGTATTCGTGTCGTGACAACGTTATTTTCGACGTTGATTTTTGGAAGTTGATATAACGTCATTATGGCGTTGTAATGACGTTGTTTCGACGTTGATGCAATGTTTGACCAGACCGGGTGACACCGTTTGAATAATACGTTCAGAAAACGTTACAAAAAATGAAACGACATGGAATAGTTTGGATGTTGACACCATGGAATGTAAATTTTTCCATTCCAAGGAGATGGAAATTTCTCCATCGTGTCGTTTGCCTTTAGGCGTGAAACTCAAAGTAACGACTTCTATTCCTGAAGTTCTAAACTTTTTGGGATTGAGCATCATTGTTGCTGGATGTTAATATAATGTCATAATCACGTTGTTTCGACGTATAAAGCACGTGGTTAAAACGTGGTTTAAAAGTCATGAACTGACCCAGATACAACGTCATCTACGGACGTCGTTTATTTTCGCAAATTTATGACGTTGTTTCGACGTATAAAGCACGTTATTACAACGCCGTATAAATATCATGTTAGTTTTGGACGTTGATATAACGTCGTAGTGATGTTGTTTCGACGTTCACAACTTGACTTCGAAACAACGTCATAATGACGTTACATTTACGTTCGGGAATAACGTTGTCGCAACACGAATACGAGTTCACAGATTTACGTAATTACAACGTCCATATATTACGTTTATACGACTTTATATAACTTTAATACGACGTTGTAACAACGAAAAATTGTTAGCTGGGTAAATACCAACAATTACTAAATGTATATACTAGGATTGTTTGCAGATAACCTTGTCCTTGCATATCACAATGTTCTTTTACACTGGTCAGGACCTTGGCGAGTTGGACACTTTAATTATCATGGATTATGTTATGCCATGAAATGCTGAGTTTGTGTAACACGTTATGAATGAATCCATGTGGGCTGTTAACTCTATAACATTTGGGCCTTTGGGGTACCTAGCCTTGAACATCTTGGTCAAAATAGGCAAGGCACATCTACAAGTTTATAAGGTGTGTCAAATATGAGCCCTGGAGCATTTGTAGTTTTGGATATAGCCCTGTCAATATGAAGAGTCAGAAGAAGGAAATGAAGGTATTAAGGGAGAACACTAAAGGACATAATCAAAATATCTATGCCCTGTTACAGAGGCATAGATAAGAATATGATGTTTTCCGAAAGTCAAAATATGACATTTTACGTATTGTTTTAATTTAGAAGATTTTACAACAATTCATCAGTTTCACCCGAGATACAATTTAATAACAAAATAGTATATTTTTGCAATAGAAGATTATCAAGCCCCGTGATTTTTTTTCCTTTCCAAACTAGCGTCGTGGTTATCGTGCACGGACTCCTCTGATTCTGCGCTGTTGCATGCCTATCGAGATGTATGGCCTGGCTCTATTTCAATCCCTACATGTGAAGGATGGGCACGTCTATGCAGTATTCAAGATGGCGCCCGCACTGCACTCCTCGTGAGAGCCTTTTGCCCAATGACATGCGGAAGTTGCATACGTAAGTTTTCTTGCTGTTTTCGTTGTAGTTATTGGTGCCGACATTTCCTCGTTGCCCACAATGAGGCAGCCTTTGTATAAATGTTAGAAGTAAAACAATCATATTCTATTTCAATCTCGCGGCACGGTGGGTGGTGGTGTCAAGTCTGAATAGGAAAAGAGTTTTAGCTAATCCATAAACGTCATAAAATGTTAATTGGTTTGTGGTTTGTTTGTTTATATGCGATATTAGCGATGATCACCTCTGCCCTCCATCGTCTCCACTCTTCCACTCTATCTCCAATCCTCTTTCCTCCCACTCATCTCATATCCCCTCTTTCTCTTTCAGTCCTCTCACGTACCTTGCACATATCTCATACAAACCCTCTCTCTCTCATTCAATAAAATAACTCATGATGCGGTTACATATGGAATTTTATAGCTTTATTGCGATGTTCCATACGCCTTGCGCCGTAAGGGCGTACATACGTGCGTATAACATCCCACAAGTCTCTATTTCAAGCTGAATCGAGCTCATACCTCATTATTGTCATGTCACGCCTTCGTGACGTTTAGTTGTTCTGCATAGTTTAAATATCACCCGCTTAACTTTCAAGACCGAATCCTTCTTTTCACTCCGTAATTTCCACATGTTTGATTAATACAGGGGATGAATGTTTTGCTGACCACAAAGCTCGAGACTACCGTGGTACAATTTCCGTAACTATATCAGGTAAAACATGTCAGAAATGGACTTCACAGCAACCCCACAAGCATGTCCGCACACCTGGAAATTTCCCTGGTACGGGACTCGGTGATCACAACTTCTGTCGTAATCCAGACCTGGAGTTAACAGGTGCGTGGTGCTATACTACAGATAATAGCACACGATGGGAGCTTTGTGATGTGGGCCAACCTCTAGCATGTGACTAATGTTTGATACGCCAAGTGATCAAATAATGACGTGTGTTATGGTAATAGGCAAGACATTAGAGTATATGGAATATTTCAGACTTCTATCATACAAAACTTTAAGCCATATTGTAACATTTGTTGAAGTGGACGCCCTCAATGGTGTTCATAATTCAGATTTTAACACTTACGATTATTATGTACTTTAGTGAAATAACATACCTGTAGAAAATGGTTCAGATGGTGGAAGAGCAGTGATTTTTTCACATCATTAAACACACATTTCAGCTTCTTTTCTCATGCAATTCTTCGATTTGAAAATGTTAGGAACATAGTTTAACTGAATGCATATAATATAACATCACTGCTATCCCCGTCTGACCCGTTAACACATTAAATTTGGTACTAGAGCATCGGACTAGTAAAACCGAACGGTCCTATATACATGATATAGGTTCAAATCATGCATGGGCGGTTATGTTTTGTTACTGACTGTCATTTATGTTGTGTTTGGCAGAAGTCTAAAATATTTCATGTGATGTAACTATACACACGTTTGATTTTGTTTTGTTTGAAAAAGTTCACGATTTCCCTATAAAGGATCCCATGGTAAAAGAACTTCGAATGGGATTTTTCTGAACATAGAATAGAATAGAATAGAATAAATCACACAAAACTAACTCGGTTTTGATTTTATTACTGTTTACCATTATTTAGCATTAATTGCAAGTAAAGTAGATACAACAAGAATTTACGCTTGAAATACGAAATCAATGAATGTCTTTTATCATGCTAGAAACACGCAAAATGCCATTGTTGTTGTTGTTGTTGTTGTAGTAACAAAAGTATTCAAAAGGAGCGCGTGTATTACATGCTGACACGTCGACCGGAACCTTCACGCGGAGCTGCTACGCGCTTACTTTCGCTTCGCGGAGCTAAATTGACCAATGATTTTAGAGTTTCCCATTCATGAATAAGTTCAGTTCATGAATAGTCAACACATAAAATGAATAAATCGGGTATCTACTGCAAGCTTAATGTTGTTTTAACATTGTTTGTATGTTTGTAGAATTGTTCCTAATTCGTACACCTATTTTGCGATTGGATAGTTTTCCCGGGGATAGTATTACCGCCATAGACTTGACATTGTTAAGGTTAGAGTATGTATTGTTGGTCGAAGTAACCAAAAAAGTCGGTTTTCATCATCTAAATCAATATAGAAAAAATGTAATCAAAATTCATTCGACAAATCATGTACTTTGAAAACTTGTTTGATTTATTCTTATTAATGAGTTATGTACGTTTTACAAACAAAAGTGTTGTTGTTTCAGCCCTCTTTACAACATAAGATCCACTATGAAATGATCAATGCAACTTTTGCTAAAGTTCACTACCATTCGCAAGATGCTATGAACTACCAAATCGCAACAGTTTAATATAGTAGTTAACCTTAATGTTAACTTAAACTTCATTTTCATCGCTGTTTCGAAGTAACAACATTGTTGTCTAATGTTTATATTCATATCTTTTCAGTATTGATTGATAAAATAAAAAGTCAATAAATAATATAGACTGTTTGTTCTTGTCTTCTTTACCAATGGAGTAACTAATAAGAAATAAATACTCCTGTTTGGAAAATTAAATCCATCAGAATAATTCTGCTCCACTGCCTCCCGCCCCACATGATAAGCCATGGTTGCCTAACAATACTAACCGCGAAATTTCTTTATTCCTTCTTTTTTAAAACCAATCCTCTTGCATTCCATGCAGTACCATTTCATACCTCTCCCACTGCAATATATATGCCTTGTATTTCATAATCTTTCTTGGTTTACTATGCTAGTGTTACAAGTATTTAAAGATGTGAATGTTATCCAAACAGCCAAACAAATGTTATGCCTAAAACTAATTAAACTATGGGCCCGAGGTGAAATAAATAGTACTATTTTCCTGAGGGGCGCAGCCCTGAAGAAATATGGTATTAATAATTGATCTCAACGAGGGACCAGAACCTCAAATAACATGAATAAAGGCAGTATAATTCGTCAGCCTGCTACGCTTTTTGCCTAAGTCATTTCTTGTAATTTTGAGAACAAAGTACAAAATATGGTTCATTCAAGCATGCATTTAAGCATATTTATTCATCAAATCTTTGCACAAGAATAAATGGCAATGATACAAATGAAAGGGAATAATCCGAAAAAATTAGGGTGATTTCGTAACTGATGCATGCTTGAACCCCATTTTGTTCCGTTTTGTTCTCAAAATTACAAAAAATTATATAGGCAATTAGCGTAGCAGGCTGACTTATTATATTTGTTTTAAACTCCTCAAGAAAAGTTTGGAAACTTTCCGAAACGGCTAAAGTTTGTGACCATAACTTATTCCATGGTTGAGTAACTGTCTTTGAAAGACAAGGAGGTCTCAAACAAAATATGCCAATTCTGCAATAATTGTCTGCGCCATTTGCATCAGTAAAAATGAGTAAGGAATATCTTTGAAAACGAATTCGAAGTGCTGCCAGCCTGATGTACCGGTCTTCTGCCGCCTTTTTTGACATGGGGTGGGGTTGGAAAAAATTCCTTAAAATATAGTGAATCCATTTTGCCATATTGAAGGTAAACTGTTAGAATAAATTCACTCGAAATTGACACTTTTTGAACTGGAGACTGTGAGCCTTATATTTTCTCGAGATCGTAGGTCGAGGGAAAATAGTAGAGGTTCATGGTCTCCAGTTCACCAAGGAGACCAATAGATTCCACCAGATCCCGAATATAGTACATTAATTTGTTTATATATATTCTTTATTATCATAGACATAGACATAGACATAGACATAGGCTAGGCCTAGTCAGGGCTAAGCTGGCCTTGCTTTGTTTGGATTGAATGCATGTATACAGTCTTACCGTGAAAATCTTGTAACCTCTGCAATACCGTCAATATTAAGATACAGATCCTGATGTAACTCAGATTTATGCCCGATTTATTTTAGCTGCAGTTCCGTGTAATGTTCAAAACAACAGGAATACCACATTAATATCCCGGGACCGGTACTGAAATCCCGTGTACATGTCGAGTTGCACTGACTACTAGGGAAGTAGTAGTACTATTTCCCGGGGAAATAGTACATCATTCCCTCATCAATCGGCTTTTTGACTGTTTTGCAAAATAGTTAAAACTATTCTTGGGCACATGATACTCGTTTAACCAATTAATGAACGAGAATATATTAACTCTCTTCACGCGGGTGTCGATTGCAGACGACATGTTTGAAAATATTTTAAAAATTCAAAAATTTCAGAAATTTAAATTTTCATGACTACATTTGAAACCAGCATGAAAAATGCATTAAAATGAGTACAAACAAGCCTATTATTGGTTCAGTAGTTCTTATGATAGCTCTTGATATTTTGAGAAAATATTTCAAAACTTTTTCCGTTGAAGCGCATGGCTAGCACGGAGAGCATTAATGAAGGATATAATGGTAAATAATGTGTTTGAATATTATTTAAAATTTACTACAATATTTTGCCCTTTTTTGTTCAAAAATGAATAAAATAACAGCTACATATTTGCTACATATTATATCTCACATATTGGCAAACTAGATTTTCTTCAGGAAAACTAATAACCCTGGGTATAGAAGGTAAAACCCACCAATGCACATACACATGTATTTAAATCCAATGTGATTAAATAGGGGCACGGCACCAACTGGTCCAATGATGTAGGGCAATGAGGAGCCAAAGCTCGCTATAGACATTACTCTTCCATATGCATTATGGAACTTTGTCTCAGCAATAATAGGTAGTAGTGTCGTAATTGCGTAACGTACTGAAGCAGCACAGTATAGGTAAATGGCTACGTCCAATCCAGCTAGCCACGAAGTAGGGGAATATGGTAAGCATGTTGTAGGTATAGCACAGAGAGCTAGATGGATCATCCCGTATAACCACACCCATCCTGGATAACTTTGCGCAAAACGAGAGCCGATCATATGCGCGGGAATAAGGACTATTCCTCCAGTACCCCATATTAATCCAATTATCTCAGGACCGGCATTGAAATTCCAACTTGCCCATACACCTATAATTGACTCAAGAGAAACTCTAGTCAAAAATGATATAGTGAGGCTACCGGTAGCGATTATCATTTGATAATCAGTTACTATCTCGAAAATAGATACCTGTAAAGTTACAGATTCACATAAATGTTCTTTTTCCAATTTATGATCGTTAGTGTGTAAATGAAATTGTAACAAAACTGCAACTAGGAGAAGAATACCGATAGGGATCATTGCAATGAACCAAGCATAAACACCAAAATGTTTGATAACAAACCCGGCAATGGGACTTTCCAGAATCGAAAATACTATAGTACACATCGCTATTGCAATGATCATTTTGTGATGTTTATGATCTGTTGGATAAAGCTGGATGATTCTAGCCATACCTACCGGAAGTAAAAATGCAAGAGATACCCCTTGGATACATCTAGCTGTTAACAACGCCCAGAAATTGCTTTTGAAGGATAAGAGGACATTCATAATAAGAGCAGCGATAAGACCGATAACAGCTGCAAAATCGTAGCCTAGGCGATCACCGATATTACCGGCAATTGGTGCTATTAGTATTTCAGTAATCGGATATACGACCGATATTATCACCATCTTGGACGACATTAGTGGTAGTTTGCTGACATCGGTATTATTAATTGTGAGGTTGTTATCGTCACTGTGTTCATAATATGCCCAGCTCCACTCGGTTACGTAAGGCGCAATTGGAAGCAACATTCTCCCGTAAGTCAAAATAGCTAGACTGCTTAAAAGTCGCAAAATCTTTTGCCTTGGAGTAAAAATGTCACCTTCTGACGTCATCCTTGCACACATATAGCTACGGATTCGGCTGAAGTATCATAGACTATAGTGATATCGGTTCTGAATATTCCACTGGGTCTATAGCGAATCTACAAAAAACAACAGAACATATAATATGGTAATAATTTTACAATCATGTAATTGATGATGATGATAATGATGATAATGATGACGATGATGATGATGATGATGATGATGATGATGATGATGATGATGATGATGATGATGATGAAGAATTACCGCCCAATTACAAAACATTCCTAGGCATTTCTGCGTCTGAAGTCCTCAAAGGAGATTTCATACATTATCAAATTCATCAATAGGGCCTATCAATCAAACCTGGGCTTTACAATTATCGACAAGCCTTACACAAAAATCTAGAGCATTCTAGTGCAATACGCAAACGTTGAACACCGCGCCGATTGATTGTTATTTACAGCTTATATCATATACTTGCATGTAAAGTCCGAGAATTTTGAATTGCATTAAGCATTTTCAACACACCTGTGATACATAACATTTCGAATTACGAGTTTTTAGCCAGTGCATCTAATACAAAAATAGTACAAATTTTGTATTTTTTTATCTACGAGAAAGCAGTCGGCGTGCGTCTATCCGTGCATCAATTTTTATGTTTTATGAACAACACTAATAGCCAGAATAGAGTGAAGTGATTTTCAAAGTGGAGTAAACTCCCGGTTAAACTATCAGTGACTCTACAAAAGGAGTCGCTTGACTATCATAAGAAAGTCAGTTGACTCTACCTGTGGAGTCAATTGACTGCAAAGTTGTGCACGACGCGGTAGTTATTTGACACTGACTCTCAAAAGGAGTCGGGCCTAACTTTCACTACAGAGTCAAATGACTCTACCCGTGGAGTCAATTGACTCTACATTCAGAGTCCGTAGACGCGGCATCCCTAGTAACGACCCGGCCCATAATGTCACTTTTAATTGTTTGAAACTGGTAATTCTGGTTATTATCATTTGCATAATATATTTAACAGCCTATGTCTGTGACCTGTATGTAATATGTGACCCGGCAGCACAAATGAGCCGTAAATTCCCTAAATTGTATTCTGAGTTACGGTGTAAAATGTGTACCAAGGTCATATTCATCGGTAACTTAAGCTGGCCCGACATCCGTCTCATTTCGTTTATAGTCAAAATCTAATCAATAATCCTATTGTTGAAGTGGATAATAAGCTTCTAACTTAGATGGCTATATAACTTTTAATAGCTCTGGTCTTTGTTTGCTTATATTGCTAAATCCTGTTCAAGTGGTGGGTTACCAGGCATTGTATTTTGTAAAGGTATGCATAACCAACAATTAACAATGAGAGAACTTTCTTAAACCTCGTTGACTTGGGGATGATTTGAAATGACCGCCAATTATGACTGTTTGATATTTATTGCCAACAATGTGGAAAAAGATACACATGTAAAAACGTAAAAAGCTATAATTTTGTTGAAGGAGCAAAGTTTAACAAACCATAACCCCGCTTCTGGATATCGTTTGAAGTCAAATTATATACCATTTTTAAGTTTGTGATGTTTAATTTTAAACACGAAATAAAACAAAATTGACCGGGGAGGAATTTACGGCTCATTCGCCGTGGACGGTCACATATGAAAAGATTAGACCTTGTTAATAACCCTATAACTACGAAGTGTTGTATCCTCTAAGATTGGACTATATTATTAATAAAGACAAATGTAGGCACTTGTTACCCTAGGACTGACATGTCTGTACTGGGTGTGACTGCTAACGCATCAGAAATATGATTCTTCTCGCAAATGCAAAGCGACAGTTTGCACAATTCTTTACTCAATAAGCTTTGATAATATACACACAGATTGTGACATCATCTGAGGAACGATACATTAGTAAGAAATTCGAAAGCTTTATTCGTATACTAACCTAATCATACAGGGTGAGTCAAAAAAGTGCAATAGAGCAAAGAATCGATATTTATGTAAGAACCAAGTTGAACTTTCCCATTATTGAAAGTTTCTATAAATGCCACACTCAATAGTCACCTTCTGTTAAAAAATGAAGTGACTCGCTTGTACCGTTTAATTTTTATGAGTCCTTTTGCTGCGATACCCAATTTCATTATTTGTCCACGAGGTACCATGTATTTTGAATGGGAGCACACAATGCACGATAAAAGCACCAGCTCTGAAACTGACTTTAACTTAAATAAGGTTGATCTTTTGCGTTATTTTTATTTCTTTTTTCTGTTTAAACAAATTTTCTAATATTACTTTACATACATTGTACCTCACTCGACTCCAACTCCAGTTTTATCCCAATATGTCCAACTTACTGGATGTTTAGTAATTCACTCCACTCCAATTTGCGCGCATTTCATTTCGACATTTGAAAACCCGCCTACAATAGAGAATACTTGAACTTGAACTTGAACTTGAATAAACATCTTTAAAATGAAAATAACAACAAATAATGTTTCTTCTCCTTAAACACTTTGGGTGCTCCATTTTATTTCAATGCCAATGAGGTTAAGAAACTGACAGTTATTCCAAATCTACCTTACACAGAGTGGGCTGACATTCAAATTTTAGGTGTCTCTTGGACAAACATTAAAATTGGGTATCGCTATAAAATGTGTCATAAAAACAAAACGGTAAATGCTAATTCCTTGATTTTTTCACACAAGATCACTAATAGATATGCTATTTATAAAATGTTTTAAAACCTAAAAGGTTCAACTCGGTTCTTAAATAAAAATGGATTATGGATGCTATGTTATATCTGATTATTATGCACTCTATGATTGATTCTTGTGTTTTATTGATTGCAGCATGTGTATATTCTTGCTGATTTTTCTGATCCAAAATTTTAACGAAATCCGTTGATAGTAAGCTTTCCAAAATGAAGTGAATTTAAAACATCGGTGATGTACCACCTTTTGGCTTCTACCTGTAAAAGCATGTAAGCTACATTGATGACCGATGCCACAATAGAACGAGAAGATTTGCCCCTTTATTTTGCATACTAATTTTTTTCTCAGTTCTTCACAAAATGCAAAAAAATGCAAAAAAAAAAAAATGCAATGGGTGTAGTGGCCCTTAAAGGTAAAGGTAAAGGATGCGAACCTGTATTATAAACAGTGAACGGAGTGCCCATCTCTTTCATTGGCGATTGGGCCAGACTCCTCCATGTAATGTTGCTGTAGGGGATCGCTACACCTCCTCCACAGCGAGTCTGATACCTTCCCAGCATTAAAGAATGCCGGTACCCATTTATACACCTGGGTGGAGAGGAGTAATCGAGATAAAATACCTTACTCAAGGGCACAACACGATGGCGTCGCCGGGGCTCGAACTCGCAACCTTCCGATTATGAGACGGAGCCCGTTCCGCTCGGCCACCGCGCTCCCTTAAGATTATGTATTTAATGGCTTTATGCTTTTTAGATGTCATCCGTGGAGAGAGTGAAAATCGTGTACATTTCTTAAAAGAGCATATCTTAAAAAGTTTTAAGCCGATTGAAATAATTGTTTTGGTTTATCAAAGCTAACGATTTAAGGTTTCTTTACATACCAAAATATATTTGATCAACTTTTCACAAATAGGAGAAAAAGAGGGCGCAATGAGGGTTCTGTTTTTTTTTTTTTTGGGGGGACACCTTGTAGCACTAAAATTGCTATCACATTAATGTCTATAATCACACTAAAACTGGACTGCAAAACTTCAGGAAATAAGTGGCCTTTCTTTAAAGCCATATTGTAACACTGCTGAAGAGGACGCCCTCATTATTTTGTCAAAATACTGTTTTTAAAATACGGTTATAATGTACTTTATTAAACTAACAAAAATCAAGACTCTAGGTGCTGTAGTTTTGTCAAAATCCTAGATTTTAAATAAAACGCAGGAACCGTCGTTTAATTATTACGATGGAAATATACGTCGAACGCGTACGCGATGTTCATAACACAGTACGCACATGGCGTGCGGGACGGTCATATACACATTAAAGGACCGTACTGTAGCACGACCGACAGAGTGACACGCATTGGTGACATCGGCGCTGGAAGTAAATTTTAATTACCTTTGCTTTACCTCAGTTGTTCGGCTCAAAATTAAAAGGTGACATATCTGACAGTGAAAGCTAACATTTTGTACCAGTTGGGGCCTAATTAAAATTATGTGTATGAGTTTGTCTTGAGTAATTACAACTTTACGAAATAAGGTAACCGAACAAAGCAAACATTTTTAGTACAACAATTTGACAACTACAAATTTAGTGTACATGTACACTGCTTCAAAGATCTCGCTTCCCTGCTCAAATGAGGCAAACAGTCGTGTTTGTGAACGAAAAGTCTTTGAAAGCAAAATCTGGAATGACTCGTCATCGTCATCAGGAAAAAGAGTATGGCTTTAAGAAATGTGGTTGTAAATGTGAACCCAAGACTTGAATCTTACATCCTTTTACATTCTGGATTCCATTTGGCCACGCAGTGCTGTCGGTCGACTGTCCGGTTCCGTGTCCGAGTAAGCAGTAACATCTGTCGTAGACGAGAATGCCTTAAGGAAAGCTTTTCTGTACCGCTGATTACTGAATACATACACGAGTGGATTACAACAGGAGTTAAGAAAGGTGCAAAAATACGATATAGTTATCAGCATTTTATCCGCGAACGGAGTAATTGGTGACTCAACATTGAACAGCGTAGAAATGATGGTGATTATATGACGCACTTTGAGTGGACCAAGGAGAAGAAAGAAGAGTATTCCGTTGATTGCAAGCATGCGCGCAATTGCATTTCTTGCGTTTATGCGTTGTTTACTTAAAGCTGAATTTGAAGTTTGCAGCAAATCGTCGTTACTTTTATTCAACACTCTTATTATTAACACATACATGATTGCATTTAAGACAAGAGCTATCAAGAATTGAAAAGTTGTTAAGCTTGTAACGACTATTCGTCGCCATGATTCTATTGGATCTTTGCAGTACGTAATGTATTCCAATGTATACCCAACATTTGAGGTTTCATCAAGAAAGAAAATGCAGAAGGAACTTGGTGTGTAAGGAATCAAAAACGGGCTTGCTAAAAGGAAGGATAGTACCCACGATAGAAATACTATATTTACAGTACGATCCTTGCTACTTAAATACCGATGTTGAAGCGGGTGACAAAGTGCGACATACCGCTCCGTAGTTACTCCTGCAACAAAGAAAACAGCCGCAAAGTAATTTACGTATATCACAAACAAAACTGTGTTCTTAAATAAGTTGCAGTTTACACGAGATCCATACACGGTGTATTTAAAAATATCGGAATTAAGGTATTGCCAGATGTCATTCCAAGCGAATATCAGGAGAAAAATTGCATCTGCTACTGCGAGGTTCGCTAAGTAATAATTCGTTACGGTACGCATCTTCGGTATACGATAAAGAACGAACAGAAATGCCGCGTTAGTCATAAGACCAAATAAAGCTAAGAGTGGTTGAACGTAAAGAGGGAAAATTATATCGGCGACGTGTGTTCGGATGTAAAAAGTGATGTTGTCGGGTGTTAAGGCCCAGGTATTGTTCCTGAAGCAGTGAAGATGAGCCGCCATCTTGATGTATATACAAAACCTTTTCACGCGGATTGATGTTAGCAACTGAACATTATTTGCCGGTGCATAATTTGAACAAGCCTTTCAGAAGGAAAAATAAAACACGCGTAAAGGTCCTAATGTATTTAAGTGTTTTTCTTAAGTGTTCAAGAGTCGTTAGAGTTTTAAAATCATACTTCAATATAAACAGTCTTCAATACTTGATATAGAATTTATTTGTACATTAAATAGAAATTTCCATTAATTTGACACATATTTGAAAATTGCGTGTTATAATAGATTGAATAAAAATACTTAGATACGCCGCACAACACACAAAACAACTGTAACGCAACTTAGTGGGTTTCGTTTGTGAAATAGAGCGAGATCATGATTCAATTTTCAAAATACAGTCACTAGGCAATAACATATTATGTAGTCCGTGCTTTGAATTTTACACGAATGAGTGTTGTAATTTATATAAACATTGTCACCTCCTGTGTGGCCAAATGAGTAACAAACGTTGTCAATCTAAATCGACAAAGGAGAGATATAATCACGTGTGTCACCTCCTTTGTAGTCAAATCATCAACAAACGTAGTCAAGCTTAATAGTTTTATAAACAAATAGAACATAATTATGTGGTGTAATGAAGCAAAATCAGACTGAAGTCGGACAAATTCAATTTTCTGTTTCTTATAGAATTGTAAATAGCATTTACAAAGCCACATTTTGCAGAAAACTCCATTGAATTTGGACAACCAATGTACAAGATATGAGTAGTTAATGAGTCTCCAAAACAATAGAAAACAAACACAAATACTTCCTTTGTTGAACTAAATCAATATTGCCGACTTCCGACTGATTTTGCTTCAGGTCCTTCTAAATCCTCACTGGACCTTTAAATTGTCTTCAATTTGGCTGATGGCTTGATCACAAATGATCTAATACACTGCTTCTCCCGCGAAACTTGGCCACGCATCCTCGTTACCCGGAATTTGTTTTTTTTCAGTGGGTCATATACATAATCTAGAAAGTTAGTCTACTCAAATGAGTCTTTTCACTAGGCTTGCAAGTATTTCACGAAATCTGCTGGGGTTGTTTTAGAGTGCTATGGGTATTCTTATCTTTGGCTGAATGTGGAATTTTCTCTTTTTCTTTGCCCACTTCATTTCTCTTCTCAAGGGTTCAAGGCTGTTATTCCTTACGTGGGTTTCTCAGCCACCTCCACCAGTTTGCTATTCCATTGCTTGTCGCTCAACTTCACACACTTAATCAGTTTGGAATAGTTTGGAATAGCTGGTTATGTAAGAACGTTGAGCATAACTATTCTGGCTTTTTTTCTTTGAGCAAAAAAAGCAAACTAAAACAGTACCAACTGACCAGCAGGGAAACTTTGAATGGATCTTAAAAGATTCAAGTAGTGTACATAACCAAGGAAAATAAATGTTAAAAACTGATAATATGTACAACAACATCTAAAATTTAGGGTTAAAAAGACAAAACAACCTGGTTGGTTTTGTCTTTTTAACCCTAAATTTGGGATGTTGTTGTACATATTAAACAGTTTTTAACATTTCTTTCTTTGGTCACAGGCCACTCTGAGGTTTTCAGGGAAACTGTATTTGAACAGATACCATGACAAGGGTTTTCATACCAACTTTTCTTTTGTTGTTGTTTTTTGGGTGGGGTTGAGGCTTGGTCAAAAGCGTTTAAAACATTACAGCATTAAATTTCATTTTGCCTTGGAGTAAAAATGTCACCTTCTGACGTCATCCTTGCACACATATAGCTACGGATTCGGCTGAAGTATCATAGACTATAGTGATATCGGTTCTGAATATTCCACTGGGTCTATAGCGAATCTACAAAAAACAACAGAACATATAATATGGTAATAATTTTACAATCATGTAATTGATGATGATGATAATGATGATAATGATGACGATGATGATGATGATGATGATGATGATGATGATGAAGATGATGATGATGATGAAGAATTACCGCCCAATTACAAAACATTCCTAGGCATTTCTGCGTCTGAAGTCCTCAAAGGAGATTTCATACATTATCAAATTCATCAATAGGGCCTATCAATCAAACCTGGGCTTTACAATTATCGACAAGCCTTACACAAAAATCTAGAGCATTCTAGTGCAATACGCAAACGTTGAACACCGCGCCGATTGATTGTTATTTACAGCTTATATCATATACTTGCATGTAAAGTCCGAGAATTTTGAATTGCATTAAGCATTTTCAACACACCTGTGATACATAACATTTCGAATTACGAGTTTTTAGCCAGTGCATCTAATACAAAAATAGTACAAATTTTGTATTTTTTTTATCTACGAGAAAGCAGTCGGCGTGCGTCTATCCGTGCATCAATTTTTATGTTTTATGAACAACACTAATAGCCAGAATAGAGTGAAGTGATTTTCAAAGTGGAGTAAACTCCCGGTTAAACTATCAGTGACTCTACAAAAGGAGTCGCTTGACTATCATAAGAAAGTCAGTTGACTCTACCTGTGGAGTCAATTGACTGCAAAGTTGTGCACGACGCGGTAGTTATTTGACACTGACTCTCAAAAGGAGTCGGTCCTAACTTTCACTACAGAGTCAAATGACTCTACCCGTGGAGTCAATTGACTCTACATTCAGAGTCCGTAGACGCGGCATCCCTAGTAACGACCCGGCCCATAATGTCACTTTTTAATTGTTTGAAACTGGTAATTCTGGTTATTATCATTTGCATAATATATTTAACAGCCTATGTCTGTGACCTGTATGTAATATGTGACCCGGCAGCACAAATGAGCCGTAAATTCCCTAAATTGTATTCTGAGTTACGGTGTAAAATGTGTACCAAGGTCATATTCATCGGTAACTTAAGCTGGCCCGACATCCGTCTCATTTCGTTTATAGTCAAAATCTAATCAATAATCCTATTGTTGAAGTGGATAATAAGCTTCTAACTTAGATGGCTATATAACTTTTAATAGCTCTGGTCTTTGTTTGCTTATATTGCTAAATCCTGTTCAAGTGGTGGGTTACCAGGCATTGTATTTTGTAAAGGTATGCATAACCAACAATTAACAATGAGAGAACTTTCTTAAACCTCGTTGACTTGGGGATGATTTGAAATGACCGCCAATTATGACTGTTTGATATTTATTGCCAACAATGTGGAAAAAGATACACATGTAAAAACGTAAAAGCTATAATTTTGTTGAAGGAGCAAAGTTTAACAAACCATAACCCCGCTTCTGGATATCGTTTGAAGTCAAATTATATACCATTTTTAAGTTTGTGATGTTTAATTTTTAAACACGAAATAAAACAAAATTGACCGGGGAGGAATTTACGGCTCATTCGCCGTGGACGGTCACATATGAAAAGATTAGACCTTGTTAATAACCCTATAACTACGAAGTGTTGTATCCTCTAAGATTGGACTATATTATTAATAAAGACAAATGTAGGCACTTGTTACCCTAGGACTGACATGTCTGTACTGGGTGTGACTGCTAACGCATCAGAAATATGATTCTTCTCGCAAATGCAAAGCGACAGTTTGCACAATTCTTTACTCAATAAGCTTTGATAATATACACACAGATTGTGACATCATCTGAGGAACGATACATTAGTAAGAAATTCGAAAGCTTTATTCGTATACTAACCTAATCATACAGGGTGAGTCAAAAAAGTGCAATAGAGCAAAGAATCGATATTTATGTAAGAACCAAGTTGAACTTTCCCATTATTGAAAGTTTCTATAAATGCCACACTCAATAGTCACCTTCTGTGAAAAATGAAGTGACTCGCTTGTACCGTTTAATTTTTATGAGTCCTTTTGCTGCGATACCCAATTTCATTATTTGTCCACGAGGTACCATGTATTTTGAATGGGAGCACACAATGCACGATAAAAGCACCAGCTCTGAAACTGACTTTAACTTAAATAAGGTTGATCTTTTGCGTTATTTTTATTTCTTTTTTCTGTTTAAACAAATTTTCTAATATTACTTTACATACATTGTACCTCACTCGACTCCAACTCCAGTTTTATCCCAATATGTCCAACTTACTGGATGTTTAGTAATTCACTCCACTCCAATTTGCGCGCATTTCATTTCGACATTTGAAAAACCCGCCTACAATAGAGAATACTTGAACTTGAACTTGAACTTGAATAAACATCTTTAAAATGAAAATAACAACAAATAATGTTTCTTCTCCTTAAACACTTTGGGTGCTCCATTTTATTTCAATGCCAATGAGGTTAAGAAACTGACAGTTATTCCAAATCTACCTTACACAGAGTGGGCTGACATTCAAATTTTAGGTGTCTCTTGGACAAACATTAAAATTGGGTATCGCTATAAAATGTGTCATAAAAACAAAACGGTAAATGCTAATTCCTTGATTTTTTCACACAAGATCACTAATAATATGTTATTCACAAAATGTTTAAAACCTAAAAGGTTCAACTCGGTTCTTAAATAAAATGGATTATGGATGCTATGTTATATCTGATTATTATGCACTCTATGATTGATTCTTGTGTTTTATTGATTGCAGCATGTGTATATTTTTGCTGATTTTTCTGATCCAAAATTTTAACGAAATCCGTTGATAGTAAGCTTTCCAAAATGAAGTGAATAACATCGGTGATGTACCACCTTTTGGCTTCTACCTGTAAAAGCATGTAAGCTACATTGATACCGATGCCACAATAGAACGAGAAGATTTGCCCCTTTATTTTGCATACAAATTTAGTACAAATTTTTGTTAAAAAAAAAAAAAAAAAAAAAAAAAAAAAATGCAATGGGTGTAGTGGCCCCTTAAAGGTAAAGGTAAAGGATGCGAACCTGTATTATAAACAGTGAACGGAGTGCCCATCTCTCTTTCATTGGCGATTGGGCCAGACTCCTCCATGTAATGTTGCTGTAGGGGGATCGCTACACCTCCTCCACAGCGAGTCTGATACCTTCCCAGCATTAAAGAATGCCGGTACCCATTTATACACCTGGGTGGAGAGGAGTAATCGAGATAAAATACCTTACTCAAGGGCACAACACGATGGCGTCGCCGGGGCTCGAACTCGCAACCTTCCGATTATGAGACGGAGCCCGTTCCGCTCGGCCACCGCGCTCCCTTAAGATTATGTATTTAATGGCTTTATGCTTTTTAGATGTCATCCGTGGAGAGAGTGAAAATCGTGTACATTTCTTAAAAAGAGCATATCTTAAAAAGTTTTAAGCCGATTGAAATAATTGTTTTGGTTTATCAAAGCTAACGATTTAAGGTTTCTTTACATACCAAAATATATTTGATCAACTTTTCACAAATAGGAGAAAAAGAGGGCGCAATGAGGGTTCTGTTTTTTGGGGGGGGGACACCTTGTAGCACTAAAATTGCTATCACATTAATGTCTATAATCACACTAAAACTGGACTGCAAAACTTCAGGAAATAAGTGGCCTTTCTTTAAAGCCATATTGTAACACTGCTGAAGAGGACGCCCTCATTATTTTGTCAAAATACTGTTTTTAAAATACGGTTATAATGTACTTTATTAAACTAACAAAAATCAAGACTCTAGGTGCTGTAGTTTTGTCAAAATCCTAGATTTTAAATAAAACGCAGGAACCGTCGTTTAATTATTACGATGGAAATATACGTCGAACGCGTACGCGATGTTCATAACACAGTACGCACATGGCGTGCGGGACGGTCATATACACATTAAAGGACCGTACTGTAGCACGACCGACAGAGTGACACGCATTGGTGACATCGGCGCTGGAAGTAAATTTTAATTACCTTTGCTTTACCTCAGTTGTTCGGCTCAAAATTAAAATGTGACATATCTGACAGTGAAAGCTAACATTTTGTACCAGTTGGGGCCTAATTAAAATTATGTGTATGAGTTTGTCTTGAGTAATTACAACTTTACGAAATAAAGGTAACCGAACAAAGCAAACATTTTTAGTACAACAATTTGACAACTACAAATTTAGTGTACATGTACACTGCTTCAAAGATCTCGCTTCCCTGCTCAAATGAGGCAAACAGTCGTGTTTGTGAACGAAAAGTCTTTGAAAGCAAAATCTGGAATGACTCGTCATCGTCATCAGGAAAAAGAGTATGGCTTTAAGAAATGTGGTTGTAAATGTGAACCCAAGACTTGAATCTTACATCCTTTTACATTCTGGATTCCATTTGGCCACGCAGTGCTGTCGGTCGACTGTCCGGTTCCGTGTCCGAGTAAGCAGTAACATCTGTCGTAGACGAGAATGCCTTAAGGAAAGCTTTTCTGTACCGCTGATTACTGAATACATACACGAGTGGATTACAACAGGAGTTAAGAAAGGTGCAAAAATACGATATAGTTATCAGCATTTTATCCGCGAACGGAGTAATTGGTGACTCAACATTGAACAGCGTAGAAATGATGGTGATTATATGACGCACTTTGAGTGGACCAAGGAGAAGAAAGAAGAGTATTCCGTTGATTGCAAGCATGCGCGCAATTGCATTTCTTGCGTTTATGCGTTGTTTACTTAAAGCTGAATTTGAAGTTTGCAGCAAATCGTCGTTACTTTTATTCAACACTCTTATTATTAACACATACATGATTGCATTTAAGACAAGAGCTATCAAGAATTGAAAAGTTGTTAAGCTTGTAACGACTATTCGTCGCCATGATTCTATTGGATCTTTGCAGTACGTAATGTATTCCAATGTATACCCAACATTTGAGGTTTCATCAAGAAAGAAAATGCAGAAGGAACTTGGTGTGTAAGGAATCAAAACGGGCTTGCTAAAAGGAAGGATAGTACCCACGATAGAAATACTATATTTACAGTACGATCCTTGCTACTTAAATACCGATGTTGAAGCGGGTGACAAAGTGCGACATACCGCTCCGTAGTTACTCCTGCAACAAAGAAAACAGCCGCAAAGTAATTTACGTATATCACAAACAAAACTGTGTTCTTAAATAAGTTGCAGTTTACACGAGATCCATACACGGTGTATTTAAAAATATCGGAATTAAGGTATTGCCAGATGTCATTCCAAGCGAATATCAGGAGAAAAATTGCATCTGCTACTGCGAGGTTCGCTAAGTAATAATTCGTTACGGTACGCATCTTCGGTATACGATAAAGAACGAACAGAAATGCCGCGTTAGTCATAAGACCAAATAAAGCTAAGAGTGGTTGAACGTAAAGAGGGAAAATTATATCGGCGACGTGTGTTCGGATGTAAAAAGTGATGTTGTCGGGTGTTAAGGCCCAGGTATTGTTCCTGAAGCAGTGAAGATGAGCCGCCATCTTGATGTATATACAAAACCTTTTCACGCGGATTGATGTTAGCAACTGAACATTATTTGCCGGTGCATAATTTGAACAAGCCTTTCAGAAGGAAAAATAAAACACGCGTAAAGGTCCTAATGTATTTAAGTGTTTTTCTTAAGTGTTCAAGAGTCGTTAGAGTTTTAAAATCATACTTCAATATAAACAGTCTTCAATACTTGATATAGAATTTATTTGTACATTAAATAGAAATTTCCATTAATTTGACACATATTTGAAAATTGCGTGTTATAATAGATTGAATAAAAATACTTAGATACGCCGCACAACACACAAAACAACTGTAACGCAACTTAGTGGGTTTCGTTTGTGAAATAGAGCGAGATCATGATTCAATTTTCAAAATACAGTCACTAGGCAATAACATATTATGTAGTCCGTGCTTTGAATTTTACACGAATGAGTGTTGTAATTTATATAAACATTGTCACCTCCTGTGTGGCCAAATGAGTAACAAACGTTGTCAATCTAAATCGACAAAGGAGAGATATAATCACGTGTGTCACCTCCTTTGTAGTCAAATCATCAACAAACGTAGTCAAGCTTAATAGTTTTATAAACAAATAGAACATAATTATGTGGTGTAATGAAGCAAAATCAGACTGAAGTCGGACAAATTCAATTTTCTGTTTCTTATAGAATTGTAAATAGCATTTACAAAGCCACATTTTGCAGAAAACTCCATTGAATTTGGACAACCAATGTACAAGATATGAGTAGTTAATGAGTCTCCAAAACAATAGAAAACAAACACAAATACTTCCTTTGTTGAACTAAATCAATATTGCCGACTTCCGACTGATTTTGCTTCAGGTCCTTCTAAATCCTCACTGGACCTTTAAATTGTCTTCAATTTGGCTGATGGCTTGATCACAAATGATCTAATACACTGCTTCTCCCATGAAACTTGGCCACGCATCCTCGTTACCCGGAATTTGTTTTTTTTCAGTGGGTCATATACATAATCTAGAAAGTTAGTCTACTCAAATGAGTCTTTTCACTAGGCTTGCAAGTATTTCACGAAATCTGCTGGGGTTGTTTTAGAGTGCTATGGGTATTCTTATCTTTGGCTGAATGTGGAATTTTCTCTTTTTCTTTGCCCACTTCATTTCTCTTCTCAAGGGTTCAAGGCTGTTATTCCTTACGTGGGTTTCTCAGCCACCTCCACCAGTTTGCTATTCCATTGCTTGTCGCTCAACTTCACACACTTAATCAGTTTGGAATAGTTTGGAATAGCTGGTTATGTAAGAACGTTGAGCATAACTATTCTGGCTTTTTTCTTTGAGCAAAAAAAGCAAACTAAAACAGTACCAACTGACCAGCAGGGAAACTTTGAATGGATCTTAAAAGATTCAAGTAGTGTACATAACCAAGGAAAATAAATGTTAAAAACTGATAATATGTACAACAACATCTAAAATTTAGGGTTAAAAAGACAAAACAACCTGGTTGGTTTTGTCTTTTTAACCCTAAATTTGGGATGTTGTTGTACATATTAAACAGTTTTTAACATTTCTTTCTTTGGTCACAGGCCACTCTGAGGTTTTCAGGGAAACTGTATTTGAACAGATACCATGACAAGGGTTTTCATACCAACTTTTCTTTTGTTGTTGTTTTTTGGGTGGGGTTGAGGCTTGGTCAAAAGCGTTTAAAACATTACAGCATTAAATTTCATTTTGCCTTGGAGTAAAAATGTCACCTTCTGACGTCATCCTTGCACACATATAGCTACGGATTCGGCTGAAGTATCATAGACTATAGTGATATCGGTTCTGAATATTCCACTGGGTCTATAGCGAATCTACAAAAAACAACAGAACATATAATATGGTAATAATTTTACAATCATGTAATTGATGATGATGATAATGATGATAATGATGACGATGATGATGATGATGATGATGATGATGATGATGATGATGATGATGATGATGATGAAGAATTACCGCCCAATTACAAAACATTCCTAGGCATTTCTGCGTCTGAAGTCCTCAAAGGAGATTTCATACATTATCAAATTCATCAATAGGGCCTATCAATCAAACCTGGGCTTCACAATTATCGACAAGCCTTACACAAAAATCTAGAGCATTCTAGTGCAATACGCAAACGTTGAACACCGCGCCGATTGATTGTTATTTACAGCTTATATCATATACTTGCATGTAAAGTCCGAGAATTTTGAATTGCATTAAGCATTTTCAACACACCTGTGATACATAACATTTCGAATTACGAGTTTTTAGCCAGTGCATCTAATACAAAAATAGTACAAATTTTGTATTTTTTTATCTACGAGAAAGCAGTCGGCGTGCGTCTATCCGTGCATCAATTTTTATGTTTTATGAACAACACTAATAGCCAGAATAGAGTGAAGTGATTTTCAAAGTGGAGTAAACTCCCGGTTAAACTATCAGTGACTCTACAAAAGGAGTCGCTTGACTATCATAAGAAAGTCAGTTGACTCTACCTGTGGAGTCAATTGACTGCAAAGTTGTGCACGACGCGGTAGTTATTTGACACTGACTCTCAAAAGGAGTCGGGCCTAACTTTCACTACAGAGTCAAATGACTCTACCCGTGGAGTCAATTGACTCTACATTCAGAGTCCGTAGACGCGGCATCCCTAGTAACGACCCGGCCCATAATGTCACTTTTTAATTGTTTGAAACTGGTAATTCTGGTTATTATCATTTGCATAATATATTTAACAGCCTATGTCTGTGACCTGTATGTAATATGTGACCCGGCAGCACAAATGAGCCGTAAATTCCCTAAATTGTATTCTGAGTTACGGTGTAAAATGTGTACCAAGGTCATATTCATCGGTAACTTAAGCTGGCCCGACATCCGTCTCATTTCGTTTATAGTCAAAATCTAATCAATAATCCTATTGTTGAAGTGGATAATAAGCTTCTAACTTAGATGGCTATATAACTTTTAATAGCTCTGGTCTTTGTTTGCTTATATTGCTAAATCCTGTTCAAGTGGTGGGTTACCAGGCATTGTATTTTGTAAAGGTATGCATAACCAACAATTAAGAATGAGAGAACTTTCTTAAACCTCGTTGACTTGGGGATGATTTGAAATGACCGCCAATTATGACTGTTTGATATTTATTGCCAACAATGTGGAAAAAGATACACATGTAAAAACGTAAAAGCTATAATTTTGTTGAAGGAGCAAAGTTTAACAAACCATAACCCCGCTTCTGGATATCGTTTGAAGTCAAATTATATACCATTTTAAGTTTGTGATGTTTAATTTTTAAACACGAAATAAAACAAAATTGACCGGGGAGGAATTTACGGCTCATTCGCCGTGGACGGTCACATATGAAAAGATTAGACCTTGTTAATAACCCTATAACTACGAAGTGTTGTATCCTCTAAGATTGGACTATATTATTAATAAAGACAAATGTAGGCACTTGTTACCCTAGGACTGACATGTCTGTACTGGGTGTGACTGCTAACGCATCAGAAATATGATTCTTCTCGCAAATGCAAAGCGACAGTTTGCACAATTCTTTACTCAATAAGCTTTGATAATATACACACAGATTGTGACATCATCTGAGGAACGATACATTAGTAAGAAATTCGAAAGCTTTATTCGTATACTAACCTAATCATACAGGGTGAGTCAAAAAAAGTGCAATAGAGCAAAGAATCGATATTTATGTAAGAACCAAGTTGAACTTTCCCATTATTGAAAGTTTCTATAAATGCCACACTCAATAGTCACCTTCTGTGAAAAAATGAAGTGACTCGCTTGTACCGTTTAATTTTTATGAGTCCTTTTGCTGCGATACCCAATTTCATTATTTGTCCACGAGGTACCATGTATTTTGAATGGGAGCACACAATGCACGATAAAAGCACCAGCTCTGAAACTGACTTTAACTTAAATAAGGTTGATCTTTTGCGTTATTTTTATTTCTTTTTTTCTGTTTAAACAAATTTTCTAATATTACTTTACATACATTGTACCTCACTCGACTCCAACTCCAGTTTTATCCCAATATGTCCAACTTACTGGATGTTTAGTAATTCACTCCACTCCAATTTGCGCGCATTTCATTTCGACATTTGAAAAACCCGCCTACAATAGAGAATACTTGAACTTGAACTTGAACTTGAATAAACATCTTTAAAATGAAAATAACAACAAATAATGTTTCTTCTCCTTAAACACTTTGGGTGCTCCATTTTATTTCAATGCCAATGAGGTTAAGAAACTGACAGTTATTCCAAATCTACCTTACACAGAGTGGGCTGACATTCAAATTTTAGGTGTCTCTTGGACAAACATTAAAATTGGGTATCGCTATAAAATGTGTCATAAAAACAAAACGGTAAATGCTAATTCCTTGATTTTTTCACACAAGATCACTAATAGATATGCTATTTATAAAATGTTTTAAAACCTAAAAGGTTCAACTCGGTTCTTAAATAAAAATGGATTATGGATGCTATGTTATATCTGATTATTATGCACTCTATGATTGATTCTTGTGTTTTATTGATTGCAGCATGTGTATATTTTTGCTGATTTTTCTGATCCAAAATTTTAACGAAATCCGTTGATAGTAAGCTTTCCAAAATGAAGTGAATAACATCGGTGATGTACCACCTTTTGGCTTCTACCTGTAAAAGCATGTAAGCTACATTGATACCGATGCCACAATAGAACGAGAAGATTTGCCCCTTTATTTTGCATACTAATTTTTTTCTCATTTCTTCACAAAATGCAAAAAAAATGCAAAAAAAAAAATGCAATGGGTGTAGTGGCCCCTTAAAGGTAAAGGTAAAGGATGCGAACCTGTATTATAAACAGTGAACGGAGTGCCCATCTCTCTTTCATTGGCGATTGGGCCAGACTCCTCCATGTAATGTTGCTGTAGGGGGATCGCTACACCTCCTCCACAGCGAGTCTGATACCTTCCCAGCATTAAAGAATGCCGGTACCCATTTATACACCTGGGTGGAGAGGAGTAATCGAGATAAAATACCTTACTCAAGGGCACAACACGATGGCGTCGCCGGGGCTCGAACTCGCAACCTTCCGATTATGAGACGGAGCCCGTTCCGCTCGGCCACCGCGCTCCCTTAAGATTATGTATTTAATGGCTTTATGCTTTTTAGATGTCATCCGTGGAGAGAGTGAAAATCGTGTACATTTCTTAAAAAGAGCATATCTTAAAAAGTTTTAAGCCGATTGAAATAATTGTTTTGGTTTATCAAAGCTAACGATTTAAGGTTTCTTTACATACCAAAATATATTTGATCAACTTTTCACAAATAGGAGAAAAAGAGGGCGCAATGAGGGTTCTGTTTTTGGGGGGGGGGGACACCTTGTAGCACTAAAATTGCTATCACATTAATGTCTATAATCACACTAAAACTGGACTGCAAAACTTCAGGAAATAAGTGGCCTTTCTTTAAAGCCATATTGTAACACTGCTGAAGAGGACGCCCTCATTATTTTGTCAAAATACTGTTTTTAAAATACGGTTATAATGTACTTTATTAAACTAACAAAAATCAAGACTCTAGGTGCTGTAGTTTTGTCAAAATCCTAGATTTTAAATAAAACGCAGGAACCGTCGTTTAATTATTACGATGGAAATATACGTCGAACGCGTACGCGATGTTCATAACACAGTACGCACATGGCGTGCGGGACGGTCATATACACATTAAAGGACCGTACTGTAGCACGACCGACAGAGTGACACGCATTGGTGACATCGGCGCTGGAAGTAAATTTTAATTACCTTTGCTTTACCTCAGTTGTTCGGCTCAAAATTAAAATGTGACATATCTGACAGTGAAAGCTAACATTTTGTACCAGTTGGGGCCTAATTAAAATTATGTGTATGAGTTTGTCTTGAGTAATTACAACTTTACGAAATAAAGGTAACCGAACAAAGCAAACATTTTTAGTACAACAATTTGACAACTACAAATTTAGTGTACATGTACACTGCTTCAAAGATCTCGCTTCCCTGCTCAAATGAGGCAAACAGTCGTGTTTGTGAACGAAAAGTCTTTGAAAGCAAAATCTGGAATGACTCGTCATCGTCATCAGGAAAAAGAGTATGGCTTTAAGAAATGTGGTTGTAAATGTGAACCCAAGACTTGAATCTTACATCCTTTTACATTCTGGATTCCATTTGGCCACGCAGTGCTGTCGGTCGACTGTCCGGTTCCGTGTCCGAGTAAGCAGTAACATCTGTCGTAGACGAGAATGCCTTAAGGAAAGCTTTTCTGTACCGCTGATTACTGAATACATACACGAGTGGATTACAACAGGAGTTAAGAAAGGTGCAAAAATACGATATAGTTATCAGCATTTTATCCGCGAACGGAGTAATTGGTGACTCAACATTGAACAGCGTAGAAATGATGGTGATTATATGACGCACTTTGAGTGGACCAAGGAGAAGAAAGAAGAGTATTCCGTTGATTGCAAGCATGCGCGCAATTGCATTTCTTGCGTTTATGCGTTGTTTACTTAAAGCTGAATTTGAAGTTTGCAGCAAATCGTCGTTACTTTTATTCAACACTCTTATTATTAACACATACATGATTGCATTTAAGACAAGAGCTATCAAGAATTGAAAAGTTGTTAAGCTTGTAACGACTATTCGTCGCCATGATTCTATTGGATCTTTGCAGTACGTAATGTATTCCAATGTATACCCAACATTTGAGGTTTCATCAAGAAAGAAAATGCAGAAGGAACTTGGTGTGTAAGGAATCAAAAACGGGCTTGCTAAAAGGAAGGATAGTACCCACGATAGAAATACTATATTTACAGTACGATCCTTGCTACTTAAATACCGATGTTGAAGCGGGTGACAAAGTGCGACATACCGCTCCGTAGTTACTCCTGCAACAAAGAAAACAGCCGCAAAGTAATTTACGTATATCACAAACAAAACTGTGTTCTTAAATAAGTTGCAGTTTACACGAGATCCATACACGGTGTATTTAAAAATATCGGAATTAAGGTATTGCCAGATGTCATTCCAAGCGAATATCAGGAGAAAAATTGCATCTGCTACTGCGAGGTTCGCTAAGTAATAATTCGTTACGGTACGCATCTTCGGTATACGATAAAGAACGAACAGAAATGCCGCGTTAGTCATAAGACCAAATAAAGCTAAGAGTGGTTGAACGTAAAGAGGGAAAATTATATCGGCGACGTGTGTTCGGATGTAAAAAGTGATGTTGTCGGGTGTTAAGGCCCAGGTATTGTTCCTGAAGCAGTGAAGATGAGCCGCCATCTTGATGTATATACAAAACCTTTTCACGCGGATTGATGTTAGCAACTGAACATTATTTGCCGGTGCATAATTTGAACAAGCCTTTCAGAAGGAAAAATAAAACACGCGTAAAGGTCCTAATGTATTTAAGTGTTTTTCTTAAGTGTTCAAGAGTCGTTAGAGTTTTAAAATCATACTTCAATATAAACAGTCTTCAATACTTGATATAGAATTTATTTGTACATTAAATAGAAATTTCCATTAATTTGACACATATTTGAAAATTGCGTGTTATAATAGATTGAATAAAAATACTTAGATACGCCGCACAACACACAAAACAACTGTAACGCAACTTAGTGGGTTTCGTTTGTGAAATAGAGCGAGATCATGATTCAATTTTCAAAATACAGTCACTAGGCAATAACATATTATGTAGTCCGTGCTTTGAATTTTACACGAATGAGTGTTGTAATTTATATAAACATTGTCACCTCCTGTGTGGCCAAATGAGTAACAAACGTTGTCAATCTAAATCGACAAAGGAGAGATATAATCACGTGTGTCACCTCCTTTGTAGTCAAATCATCAACAAACGTAGTCAAGCTTAATAGTTTTATAAACAAATAGAACATAATTATGTGGTGTAATGAAGCAAAATCAGACTGAAGTCGGACAAATTCAATTTTCTGTTTCTTATAGAATTGTAAATAGCATTTACAAAGCCACATTTTGCAGAAAACTCCATTGAATTTGGACAACCAATGTACAAGATATGAGTAGTTAATGAGTCTCCAAAACAATAGAAAACAAACACAAATACTTCCTTTGTTGAACTAAATCAATATTGCCGACTTCCGACTGATTTTGCTTCAGGTCCTTCTAAATCCTCACTGGACCTTTAAATTGTCTTCAATTTGGCTGATGGCTTGATCACAAATGATCTAATACACTGCTTCTCCCGCGAAACTTGGCCACGCATCCTCGTTACCCGGAATTTGTTTTTTTCAGTGGGTCATATACATAATCTAGAAAGTTAGTCTACTCAAATGAGTCTTTTCACTAGGCTTGCAAGTATTTCACGAAATCTGCTGGGGTTGTTTTAGAGTGCTATGGGTATTCTTATCTTTGGCTGAATGTGGAATTTTCTCTTTTTCTTTGCCCACTTCATTTCTCTTCTCAAGGGTTCAAGGCTGTTATTCCTTACGTGGGTTTCTCAGCCACCTCCACCAGTTTGCTATTCCATTGCTTGTCGCTCAACTTCACACACTTAATCAGTTTGGAATAGTTTGGAATAGCTGGTTATGTAAGAACGTTGAGCATAACTATTCTGGCTTTTTTTCTTTGAGCAAAAAAAGCAAACTAAAACAGTACCAACTGACCAGCAGGGAAACTTTGAATGGATCTTAAAAAGATTCAAGTAGTGTACATAACCAAGGAAAATAAATGTTAAAAACTGATAATATGTACAACAACATCTAAAATTTAGGGTTAAAAGACAAAACAACCTGGTTGGTTTTGTCTTTTAACCCTAAATTTGGGATGTTGTTGTACATATTAAACAGTTTTTATCATTTTTTTCTTTTTGGTCACAGGCCACTCTGAGGTTTTCAGGGAAACTGTATTTGAACAGATACCATGACAAGGGTTTTCATACCAACTTTTCTTTTGTTGTTGTTTTTTGGGTGGGGTTGAGGCTTGGTCAAAAGCGTTTAAAACATTACAGCATTAAATTTCATTTTGCCTTGGAGTAAAAATGTCACCTTCTGACGTCATCCTTGCACACATATAGCTACGGATTCGGCTGAAGTATCATAGACTATAGTGATATCGGTTCTGAATATTCCACTGGGTCTATAGCGAATCTACAAAAAACAACAGAACATATAATATGGTAATAATTTTACAATCATGTAATTGATGATGATGATAATGATGATAATGATGACGATGATGATGATGATGATGATGATGATGATGATGATGATGATGATGATGATGAAGAATTACCGCCCAATTACAAAACATTCCTAGGCATTTCTGCGTCTGAAGTCCTCAAAGGAGATTTCATACATTATCAAATTCATCAATAGGGCCTATCAATCAAACCTGGGCTTCACAATTATCGACAAGCCTTACACAAAAATCTAGAGCATTCTAGTGCAATACGCAAACGTTGAACACCGCGCCGATTGATTGTTATTTACAGCTTATATCATATACTTGCATGTAAAGTCCGAGAATTTTGAATTGCATTAAGCATTTTCAACACACCTGTGATACATAACATTTCGAATTACGAGTTTTTAGCCAGTGCATCTAATACAAAAATAGTACAAATTTTGTATTTTTTTTATCTACGAGAAAGCAGTCGGCGTGCGTCTATCCGTGCATCAATTTTTATGTTTTATGAACAACACTAATAGCCAGAATAGAGTGAAGTGATTTTCAAAGTGGAGTAAACTCCCGGTTAAACTATCAGTGACTCTACAAAAGGAGTCGCTTGACTATCATAAGAAAGTCAGTTGACTCTACCTGTGGAGTCAATTGACTGCAAAGTTGTGCACGACGCGGTAGTTATTTGACACTGACTCTCAAAAGGAGTCGGGCCTAACTTTCACTACAGAGTCAAATGACTCTACCCGTGGAGTCAATTGACTCTACATTCAGAGTCCGTAGACGCGGCATCCCTAGTAACGACCCGGCCCATAATGTCACTTTTTAATTGTTTGAAACTGGTAATTCTGGTTATTATCATTTGCATAATATATTTAACAGCCTATGTCTGTGACCTGTATGTAATATGTGACCCGGCAGCACAAATGAGCCGTAAATTCCCTAAATTGTATTCTGAGTTACGGTGTAAAATGTGTACCAAGGTCATATTCATCGGTAACTTAAGCTGGCCCGACATCCGTCTCATTTCGTTTATAGTCAAAATTTAATCAATAATCCTATTGTTGAAGTGGATAATAAGCTTCTACCTTAGATGGCTATATAACTTTTAATAGCTCTGGTCTTTGTTTGCTTATATTGCTAAATCCTGTTCAAGTGGTGGGTTACCAGGCATTGTATTTTGTAAAGGTATGCATAACCAACAATTAACAATGAGAGAACTTTCTTGAAACTCGTTGACTTGATAGCACCGCCAATAACAACTTTTTGAAATTTATTGCAAACAATGTGGAAAAAGATACACATGTAAAAACGTAAAAGCTATAATTTTGTTGAAGGAGCAAAGTTTAACAAACCATAACCCCGCTTCTGGATATCGTTTGAAGTCAAATTATATACCATTTTAAGTTTGTGATGTTTAATTTTTAAACACGAAATAAAACAAAATTGACCGGGGAGGAATTTACGGCTCATTCGCCGTGGACGGTCACATATGAAAAGATTAGACCTTGTTAATAACCCTATAACTACGAAGTGTTGTATCCTCTAAGATTGGACTATATTATTAATAAAGACAAATGTAGGCACTTGTTACCCTAGGACTGACATGTCTGTACTGGGTGTGACTGCTAACGCATCAGAAATATGATTCTTCTCGCAAATGCAAAGCGACAGTTTGCACAATTCTTTACTCAATAAGCTTTGATAATATACACACAGATTGTGACATCATCTGAGGAACGATACATTAGTAAGAAATTCGAAAGCTTTATTCGTATACTAACCTAATCATACAGGGTGAGTCCAAAAAAGTGCAATAGAGCAAAGAATCGATATTTATGTAAGAACCAAGTTGAACTTTCCCATTATTGAAAGTTTCTATAAATGCCACACTCAATAGTCACCTTCTGTGAAAAAATGAAGTGACTCGCTTGTACCGTTTAATTTTTATGAGTCCTTTTGCTGCGATACCCAATTTCATTATTTGTCCACGAGGTACCATGTATTTTGAATGGGAGCACACAATGCACGATAAAAGCACCAGCTCTGAAACTGACTTTAACTTAAATAAGGTTGATCTTTTGCGTTATTTTTATTTCTTTTTTTCTGTTTAAACAAATTTTCTAATATTACTTTACATACATTGTACCTCACTCGACTCCAACTCCAGTTTTATCCCAATATGTCCAACTTACTGGATGTTTAGTAATTCACTCCACTCCAATTTGCGCGCATTTCATTTCGACATTTGAAAAACCCGCCTACAATAGAGAATACTTGAACTTGAACTTGAACTTGAATAAACATCTTTAAAATGAAAATAACAACAAATAATGTTTCTTCTCCTTAAACACTTTGGGTGCTCCATTTTATTTCAATGCCAATGAGGTTAAGAAACTGACAGTTATTCCAAATCTACCTTACACAGAGTGGGCTGACATTCAAATTTTAGGTGTCTCTTGGACAAACATTAAAATTGGGTATCGCTATAAAATGTGTCATAAAAACAAAACGGTAAATGCTAATTCCTTGATTTTTTTTCACACAAGATCACTAATAGATATGCTATTTATAAAATGTTTTAAAACCTAAAAGGTTCAACTCGGTTCTTAAATAAAAATGGATTATGGATGCTATGTTATATCTGATTATTATGCACTCTATGATTGATTCTTGTGTTTTATTGATTGCAGCATGTGTATATTTTTGCTGATTTTTCTGATCCAAAATTTTAACGAAATCCGTTGATAGTAAGCTTTCCAAAATGAAGTGAATTTAAAACATCGGTGATGTACCACCTTTTGGCTTCTACCTGTAAAAGCATGTAAGCTACATTGATACCGATGCCACAATAGAACGAGAAGATTTGCCCCTTTATTTTGCATACTAATTTTTTTTCTCATTTCTTCACAAAATGCAAAAAAAAAAAAAAAAAAAATGCAATGGGTGTAGTGGCCCCTTAAAGGTAAAGGTAGAGGATGCGAACCTGTATTATAAACAGTGAACGGAGTGCCCATCTCTCTTTCATTGGCGATTGGGCCAGACTCCTCCATGTAATGTTGCTGTAGGGGGATCGCTACACCTCCTCCACAGCGAGTCTGATACCTTCCCAGCATTAAAGAATGCCGGTACCCATTTATACACCTGGGTGGAGAGGAGTAATCGAGATAAAATACCTTACTCAAGGGCACAACACGATGGCGTCGCCGGGGCTCGAACTCGCAACCTTCCGATTATGAGACGGAGCCCGTTCCGCTCGGCCACCGCGCTCCCTTAAGATTATGTATTTAATGGCTTTATGCTTTTAGATGTCATCCGTGAGAGAGTGAAAATCGTGTACATTTCTTAAAAAGAGCATATCTTAAAAAGTTTTAAGCCGATTGAAATAATTGTTTTGGTTTATCAAAGCTAACGATTTAAGGTTTCTTTACATACCAAAATATATTTGATCAACTTTTCACAAATAGGAGAAAAAGAGGGCGCAATGAGGGTTCTGTTTTTTTTTTGGGGGGGACACCTTGTAGCACTAAAATTGCTATCACATTAATGTCTATAATCACACTAAAACTGGACTGCAAAACTTCAGGAAATAAGTGGCCTTTCTTTAAAGCCATATTGTAACACTGCTGAAGAGGACGCCCTCATTATTTTGTCAAAATACTGTTTTTAAAATACGGTTATAATGTACTTTATTAAACTAACAAAAATCAAGACTCTAGGTGCTGTAGTTTTGTCAAAATCCTAGATTTTAAATAAAACGCAGGAACCGTCGTTTAATTATTACGAGGGAAATATACGTCGAACGCGTACGCGATGTTCATAACACAGTACGCACATGGCGTGCGGGACGGTCATATACACATTAAAGGACCGTACTGTAGCACGACCGACAGAGTGACACGCATTGGTGACATCGGCGCTGGAAGTAAATTTTAATTACCTTTGCTTTACCTCAGTTGTTCGGCTCAAAATTAAAAGGTGACATATCTGACAGTGAAAGCTAACATTTTGTACCAGTTGGGGCCTAATTAAAATTATGTGTATGAGTTTGTCTTGAGTAATTACAACTTTACGAAATAAAGGTAACCGAACAAAGCAAACATTTTTAGTACAACAATTTGACAACTACAAATTTAGTGTACATGTACACTGCTTCAAAGATCTCGCTTCCCTGCTCAAATGAGGCAAACAGTCGTGTTTGTGAACGAAAAGTCTTTGAAAGCAAAATCTGGAGTGACTCGTCATCGTCATCAGGAAAAAGAGTATGGCTTTAAGAAATGTGGTTGTAAATGTGAACCCAAGACTTGAATCTTACATCCTTTTACATTCTGGATTCCATTTGGCCACGCAGTGCTGTCGGTCGACTGTCCGGTTCCGTGTCCGAGTAAGCAGTAACATCTGTCGTAGACGAGAATGCCTTAAGGAAAGCTTTTCTGTACCGCTGATTACTGAATACATACACGAGTGGATTACAACAGGAGTTAAGAAAGGTGCAAAAATACGATATAGTTATCAGCATTTTATCCGCGAACGGAGTAATTGGTGACTCAACATTGAACAGCGTAGAAATGATGGTGATTATATGACGCACTTTGAGTGGACCAAGGAGAAGAAAGAAGAGTATTCCGTTGATTGCAAGCATGCGCGCAATTGCATTTCTTGCGTTTATGCGTTGTTTACTTAAAGCTGAATTTGAAGTTTGCAGCAAATCGTCGTTACTTTTATTCAACACTCTTATTATTAACACATACATGATTGCATTTAAGACAAGAGCTATCAAGAATTGAAAAGTTGTTAAGCTTGTAACGACTATTCGTCGCCATGATTCTATTGGATCTTTGCAGTACGTAATGTATTCCAATGTATACCCAACATTTGAGGTTTCATCAAGAAAGAAAATGCAGAAGGAACTTGGTGTGTAAGGAATCAAAAACGGGCTTGCTAAAAGGAAGGATAGTACCCACGATAGAAATACTATATTTACAGTACGATCCTTGCTACTTAAATACCGATGTTGAAGCGGGTGACAAAGTGCGACATACCGCTCCGTAGTTACTCCTGCAACAAAGAAAACAGCCGCAAAGTAATTTACGTATATCACAAACAAAACTGTGTTCTTAAATAAGTTGCAGTTTACACGAGATCCATACACGGTGTATTTAAAAATATCGGAATTAAGGTATTGCCAGATGTCATTCCAAGCGAATATCAGGAGAAAAATTGCATCTGCTACTGCGAGGTTCGCTAAGTAATAATTCGTTACGGTACGCATCTTCGGTATACGATAAAGAACGAACAGAAATGCCGCGTTAGTCATAAGACCAAATAAAGCTAAGAGTGGTTGAACGTAAAGAGGGAAAATTATATCGGCGACGTGTGTTCGGATGTAAAAAGTGATGTTGTCGGGTGTTAAGGCCCAGGTATTGTTCCTGAAGCAGTGAAGATGAGCCGCCATCTTGATGTATATACAAAACCTTTTCACGCGGATTGATGTTAGCAACTGAACATTATTTGCCGGTGCATAATTTGAACAAGCCTTTCAGAAGGAAAAATAAAACACGCGTAAAGGTCCTAATGTATTTAAGTGTTTTTCTTAAGTGTTCAAGAGTCGTTAGAGTTTTAAAATCATACTTCAATATAAACAGTCTTCAATACTTGATATAGAATTTATTTGTACATTAAATAGAAATTTCCATTAATTTGACACATATTTGAAAATTGCGTGTTATAATAGATTGAATAAAAATACTTAGATACGCCGCACAACACACAAAACAACTGTAACGCAACTTAGTGGGTTTCGTTTGTGAAATAGAGCGAGATCATGATTCAATTTTCAAAATACAGTCACTAGGCAATAACATATTATGTAGTCCGTGCTTTGAATTTTACACGAATGAGTGTTGTAATTTATATAAACATTGTCACCTCCTGTGTGGCCAAATGAGTAACAAACGTTGTCAATCTAAATCGACAAAGGAGAGATATAATCACGTGTGTCACCTCCTTTGTAGTCAAATCATCAACAAACGTAGTCAAGCTTAATAGTTTTATAAACAAATAGAACATAATTATGTGGTGTAATGAAGCAAAATCAGACTGAAGTCGGACAAATTCAATTTTCTGTTTCTTATAGAATTGTAAATAGCATTTACAAAGCCACATTTTGCAGAAAACTCCATTGAATTTGGACAACCAATGTACAAGATATGAGTAGTTAATGAGTCTCCAAAACAATAGAAAACAAACACAAATACTTCCTTTGTTGAACTAAATCAATATTGGCGACTTCCGACTGATTTTGCTTCAGGTCCTTCTAAATCCTCACTGGACCTTTAAATTGTCTTCAATTTGGCTGATGGCTTGATCACAAATGATCTAATACACTGCTTCTCCCGCGAAACTTGGCCACGCATCCTCGTTACCCGGAATTTGTTTTTTTTTCAGTGGGTCATATACATAATCTAGAAAGTTAGTCTACTCAAATGAGTCTTTTCACTAGGCTTGCAAGTATTTCACGAAATCTGCTGGGGTTGTTTTAGAGTGCTATGGGTATTCTTATCTTTGGCTGAATGTGGAATTTTCTCTTTTTCTTTGCCCACTTCATTTCTCTTCTCAAGGGTTCAAGGCTGTTATTCCTTACGTGGGTTTCTCAGCCACCTCCACCAGTTTGCTATTCCATTGCTTGTCGCTCAACTTCACACACTTAATCAGTTTGGAATAGTTTGGAATAGCTGGTTATGTAAGAACGTTGAGCATAACTATTCTGGCTTTTTAAAAAAGAAAAAAAAAAGCAAACTAAAACAGTACCAACTGACCAGCAGGGAAACTTTGAATGGATCTTAAAAAGATTCAAGTAGTGTACATAACCAAGGAAAATAAATGTTAAAAACTGATAATATGTACAACAACATCTAAAATTTAGGGTTAAAAAGACAAAACAACCTGGTTGGTTTTGTCTTTTTAACCCTAAATTTGGGATGTTGTTGTACATATTAAACAGTTTTTAACATTTCTTTCTTTGGTCACAGGCCACTCTGAGGTTTTCAGGGAAACTGTATTTGAACAGATACCATGACAAGGGTTTTCATACCAACTTTTCTTTTGTTGTTGTTTTTTGGGTGGGGTTGAGGCTTGGTCAAAAGCGTTTAAAACATTACAGCATTAAATTTCATATAAAGGTCAAGAAAACGTTTTTCAAACATTTGATATGAATAACAAAAACGTTTCAAATGTTGTCAAATTGTTATTTTGAAATATTTTTGTCTTATCAACACATTAATACATAACAGTATCAATGATTAAAAATAACACTATTACCCGACATTTAGAATTTTCTGTAGTTCTTGTGTTATAATGTAAACAGTACGTCTTGCAGTTCTTGCGTTTTAAAGTAAAGGGTACGGTATATCATGAGGGACATGCAAACTTAAAATCATTTTTGCAAACTTAAAATAATTATTTACAAACTCAAATATTTTTTACAAACTCTAATAATTTTTTGAAAACTTGAAATAATTTTTGCAAACTTAAATAATATTTTGCAAACTCAAATAGTTTTGTGCAAACTTGAAATAATTTTTGCAAACTTAGATCATTTTTGCAAACTTATAATATTTTTTTGCAAACTTAACTAAACGAAACATCTTCATAAAATGACACATATCTCAATAACCACAATACATTAAACAATTTCGGAAAAGCACGTTTTGCATTCCGTACCCATTCACATCTTCAATGTGTAAACTATAATGACTAATACAACACCGTTTTTCGACCCGCCTTAGGTCAAGTAAGTCAAAGTAAAGTTAAAATTTTTTTCTTTTTAGAGTGTGCACTGCTTCTTATGAGGCAAACCGCCGTGTATGTGAAACAAGCTTTTAAAAATTAAACATGATAAAAGCAAAACTTGGAGATATTCGTATCATCATTAGGATGTCGATGAAGAGTACACTTAAAGAGATGTGTTTATTTCACATTCTCGATTCCACTTGGCTACGTAGCGCTGTTGATCGACTGTCCAGGTCTGTGTCCGAGTAAGCAGTAAAGGAGAATGCCTTAAGGAAAGCTTTTCTGTACCGCTGATTACTGAAAACATACACCAGTGAATTAGAACATGAATTAAGAAAGGTGCACAAATACGATATAGTTGTCAGCATATTATCCGCGTACGTAGTTATTGGTGACTCAAGATTAAAAAGCGTTTGTACAATTTCGATAATATGACGCACTTTAAGCGGGCCAAGGAGAAGAAAGAAGAGTATTCCGTTGATTGTAAGCATGCGCGCAATTGCATTTCTTGCGTTTATGCGTTGTTTACTTAAAGCTGAATTTGAATTTAGCATCAAATCGTCATTACTTTCACTCAATGCTCTTATTATTAACACATACATGATCGCGTTTGAGAAAAGCGCTATCAAGAATTGAACAGTTGTTAAGCTTGTAACGACCATTCGTCGCCATGTTTCTATAGGGTCTTTGCAGTACGTAATGTATTCCAATGTAAACCCAACGTCTGAGGTTTCATCAAGAAAGAAAATGCAGAATGAACTTGGTACGTAAGGAATCAACAACGGGCTGGCTAAAACGAAGGATAGTGCCCACGATAGGAATACTATGTTTAGAGTGCGAGTCTTGCTACTTAAATACCGATGTTGAAGCGGGTGACAAAGTGCGACATACCGCTCCGTACTTACTCCTGCAACAAAGAAAACAGCCGCAAAATAGTCAACATATATCACAAACAAAATAGTGTTCTTAAAGAAGGTGCAGTTTATACGCGATCCATACTCGGTGTACTTAAAAATGTCGGAATTAAGGTATTGCTGGATTTTATTCCAAGTATATAATAGAAGAAAAATGGCATCTGCTACTGCGAGGTTCGCTAGGTAATAATTCGTTACGGTACGCATCTTCGGTATACGGTAAAGAACGAACAGAAATGCCGCGTTAGTTATAAGGCCAAATAAGGCTAAGATTGGTTGAACGTAAAGTGGAACAACGATATCGGCAAAGTATGTTCGGATGTATACATTGATGTCGTTGGGTGTTAAGGCCCAGGTGTTGTTTAAGAAGCAGTGAAGATCAGCCGCCATCTCGATGTAAAACCACAGCAACCTTTTATTTTACACGGCTGAAGGTCAGCAGCTAAAATGCGTGAATATTTGTACAAACCTTCTGTAAGGAAACACGCATAATGTCCAATAGAAAAGTGTCCAGCGAAGTGTTGTAGAGTTCTTATTGTAGGGTATTTAAGTTGCTAAGTTAATCAATAGAAGAAGATCTACAAGAAGAACCGAAGAAGGGTTGTATATTCCAGTCAGTTGTTATGATACATAATGTATATAATACGTGCTAAGTGAAACTGTTGACCAACAATGACGAGGTTCCTCGCATTTTTGCCCTTTAACATATCTCCTTGTCATGCTTGTAACTTTATGAACTGAAATTTGTTTTGTTACAGAAAGACAAATATTATTAGTATAAACTACTTCAATATAATTAGTCTTCAATATATATTGAGCATGGAGTGGACATTATTTTACAAAATAACAATTTCAAATACAAATTATTGATAAGAAAACCTTTGCTTAAACTTTTTTAATTATGGTTTCTGTTGTAAATTTGTTACATCAAATTTCAAATATCAATTTTCAAAATATATTCAAAAATATTTACATTGTCCTTGTATTAAATAATTGCAGATGAAGGTTATTGCATGGAACTACTATATTATTAAATACAAGTGTTCATTTAAATGAAATATAAACACACCTGACGAGGATACATCCAGCTGCCAAATTACTTCGAAAGTGTTTGACAATCAGGATTTTACACTTATGAACCGTATCTCAAACGATTACCACGATTACCACGATTAAAGGATTATTGCAATGAGTTCAACGTATTTCGTACAATAGTCATGGGGTCACAAACACCAAAATGCTCCGATTTTGAAAAATATTCGTTTATTCAAATACAGATAGGATTTCACAATCTAAAACATCTACGATATTCAATTAAGTTGCTTCGAATCGCATCATCTCAACTGCAGCAAATATAACCCAAGAACCGACACGTCTGTACTGGGTTGTGATTGCTAATTCGCCGGAAAGATGGCCTTCGTGCAGTTTATGTACTTGACAGTAAAAAGAGACATCCATTATTTATTCAATACGTTTGGAGAATATATACAAATACATTATGACAATATCTGAAGAACAATAAATACCTAAGTTAAAAAAATATGAATGATTATTCGAATAACTTTACTGACAAAATGTCGCGATAAACCTTCAGATAGCTATATTACATTTTTCTTACATGTACTAACAATTCAGCTCATATCTCCGCACTGTATAGACCACTTGGCATCTGACGTCATTGCCCGGCAGTATGCGCGCGCATTATGACAATATCAATTGTTCTTTGCCCTGCAGCGTGCGTACGCATCGTAGTCTGCTAAGGGCACGTGCATTTTAAATCGCCCGCCACGGTGCATATAGTACAGGAAAGCCATTGAACAGTGTAGCGGCTCGTTCGAGCATATCGATAGACGAGTCCCTCGCCTTTGTTGATAAACAGTGATGTCAAGTGGTCTATAAAAGACTCTTTTCAAGCTCATTCATATGTAAAGAAATGTCCTTGAGCACGAGAAATAGGGAAATAACAAAAAGCAAGCCTCCGAATCTCTGTGTGTAAGTTATGGAGCGTAAACTCTCTCATTTGCATAACAAGGCACTACTTTCATAAGAGCCAACGCCCTTTATATCAGTTTAGTTGATCGCTAACATAATAAAACGTTAAGTCTTTTCGTCCCCTTCTTAAAGTAAACTTCTACACCCTTTGCCTTTTGCATTTCCGTATATACATGATGTAGCGGGTAGTCAAAACAGTGGTCTCTCTCTATCTTTTGTTATAATTATCCAATGAAGCTTGAGACATTAAGTATTAGTATTTCGAATTAGTATACCACATTTGGGACTAATTTGGCAGTTTTTTGATGATATCTTTGGAAATACACCGAGTTGGAACTTCTAATTTAGAAAAATAGGGCCTTTCACTTGAAATCAATATATTACATGATCATAATGGTTATCATTAATAAAAACACTGTAGACTACCAATATCACGCTGTATAAATGTTGGTAATTCCATTAGGAATTATTCACATTTACAAAAAACATTTACATGTTCATTTTGCATGAGTGCTTGAAAGGGATGACATTTTATGTTATACGCAGGTTTAAAAAATTTTTGATTTGCCAAATATATCAGGTCATCTTCCTTTAAGTACAAGCTAAATATAACGAAGCAAATGTTTTTAGTACAACAAACACAGAGAACACAAACTTATAAGCTTGTTGCATCCAAAGCCACTTTGATTTTTTTGACCATTTGACCACTATGACCACAAAATTCAGCCTTGTATTAACCTTGGTTTTGGTAATCAGACCTGTTTGTTTGGCATATTTGCAATGTTTACACATGTCCCAACTTACACCTAATTGGAATCAGACAAATTAATTCTACTTGTATGACAACGGAGCAATTCGTATATTATGGCTTTATAAGTAAGATTTATCATAAACGCTCTCACAGAAGTAGTTTCCACGGGTTGGCTGAAGCGATTTGTGCTTTTTGTCAGGATGCAACAACACTACCCTACCACCACCAGCCCTATTACTTTTAAGTATGCGTAGGCAACCAGTACATCCGCCAACAAGATGTAAGAAAATTCATGATACAAGTATTGAGCTCCTGCAGACATAACACCAGCCAAACGAAAGTCTAATGAATGGAGATATTGAGATGGCTTACTCGTCAGATTGCAAAGGGACACCTTGTCCTAGGCAGTTAGGTCAACGTAAATTTACAAATGGTTCTTTTTAAGGTGTACAAACTGTACATTGCTTTGTATGATGTTAACAAGGACTTCAAAAGAAACCCTAAATACATTCATCATTATCAACAGCATGAAGAATATCGCTTTAAGAGATGTTTATGATTTTTTTCACATTCTTGATTCCATTTGGCTATGTAGCGCCGTTGATCGACTATCCGGTTCCGTGTCCGAGTAAGCACTACCGCCTTTCGTAAACGAGAATGCCTCAAGGAAAGCTTTTCTATACCGCTGATTACTGAATACATACACCAGGGAATTAGAACATGAATTAAGGAATGTGCACAAATACGCTATTGTTATCAGCATATTATCCGCATACGTGGTTAGTGGTGACTTAAGATTAAAAAATGTAGACACGATTTCGATTATATGACGCACTTTGAGCGGACCAAGGAGAAGAAAGAAGAGTATTCCGTTGATTGTAAGCATGCGAGCAATTGCATTTCTGGCGTTAATGCGTTGTTTACTTAAAGTTGAATTTGAGGTTTGCAACAAATCGTCATTACTTTCACTCAATGTTCTTATTATTAACACATACATGATCGTATTTAAGAAAAGAGCTATCAAGAATTGAAAAGTTGTTAAGCTTGTAACGACTATTCGTCGCCATGATTCTATTGGGTCTTTGCAGTACGTAATGTATTCCAATGTATACCCAACATTTGAAGTTTCATCAAGAAAGAAAATGCAGAAGGAACTTGGTGTGTAAGGAATCAAAAACGGGCTTGCTAAAAGGAATGATAGTACCCACGATAGAAATACTATATTTACAGTACGACCTTTGCTACTTAAATACCGATGTTGGAGTGGGTGACAAAGTGCGACATACCGCTCCGTACTTACTCCTGCAACAAAGAAAACAGCCGCAAAGTAATTTACGTATATCACAAACAAAACTGTGTTATTAAATAAGTTGCAGTTTATACGCGATCCATACACGGTGTATTTAAAAATATCGGAATTTAGGTATTGCCAGATGTCATTCCAAGCGAATATCAGGAGAAAAATGGCATCTGCGACTGCGAGGTTCGCTAGATAATAATTCGTTATGGTACGCATCTTCGGAATACGGTACAGAACGAACAGAAATGCCGCGTTAGTTATTAGACCAAATAAAGCTAACAGTGGTTGAACGTAAAGTGAGACAATAATATCGGCAAAGTATGTACGTATGAACATAACGATATCGTCGGGTGTTAAGGCCCAGGTGTTGTTTGAGAAGCAGTGAAGATGAGCCGCCATCTCGATGTAAGAGGACAAAATGGTATCTTTTTCGCAGCTTGATATCAGCAACTTTAATAGATAAGCGTTTAACTGTTGGTGAATAATTAATCTAGCGTTCCGAAGAAGATCAAGAAGCAGAACCGATGAAAGGTTGTATATTTCAGTCACATGTTGTAAAACCTATGCATATGATATGTGCTAAGCGAAACTGATTTTCAAAAGTGATAAGGTCCTTCGCATTTTTGTCTTTTTATTACATTCTGCTCTTAACTTTATAAAGCGAAATATGTTTGTTACATGAAGGTAAATATTATGTAGTATAATAAAATTCTTCAATATAACTAGCATTCAATTTTTAATTCACATGACATTATTTTATTTGTACACAACAATGAAATTTCAAAAACTAATAATTTGAAAATGTGCGCTGTTAATACAAATTATTGATTATAAAACTTTTACTTAACTATGAGGAACGCCTCATAACACAAACAAAACGCAATGCAACTTAATTAGGGTTCTATTTGTAAAAATACTGTATCATATTTCAATTTTCAAAATATATTAATTTTATAGGACCCAAAATATTTACGTAATCTTTACATTGAATTGTAGACGGGCGTTATTGCATGGAACTACATTCAATAGCAAGTCAAAAAGTGTTCATTTTAATGAAATATAAACACACCTGACTTACATGTTAAACATGATTCATGAACTTGCACAACTGTATGATGCATAATAAAAGACAAAATAAAGTGTCCATCAAAGGTCTATGACCCGATTATTACGTCACACTAGTGTGCTCGCTGAAGAAGACCGTAGTAGCAACAGCTGAAAATTACGAAGGTAATTATGTACGTTTATTGAGATCAAAAGTTAATATCTTTCTATAAATATGAATACGAATGTGAAAAAAGGCTATAGCACCGGGGTTAGCACATTTTATGACACTATCACATGTGCCAAAATCTGAATTTTGGATGATTTTTACGATTCTCTGGATGAGAAAATCACTTATAGGCATTTCATGAAATCGACAATACGTAGATTCGTTGTTAACGAGACATTACTCCAGGATATTACCACCCACATTAACTACCCGTTAAGAGGGACTATATCGTTGACAGTCTATGTTACTAACACCTGAATATCTTGCATTGAGATTTTTGGTATTGAATATACTTCCACCTATACATTTTTGGTACAATAAATTTAGAGAACAAAAACTAATTGTGTCGTTTCAACTAAAGCAACTTTTTGACCACAAATTTCAGCCTTAACCTAAACCTTGATTTTCATAATCAGCACAAACCGTCATCTAAGACTTATAGTAGGCTTAGGCAATCAGGACGTCTGTCAACAAGATGGAAGGAGATCCCATAATATACGTACATGCCGAAGACCAGAGTGGAGGTGGATTAAGATGGCAAAGGGAAACCATGACCTCTGTAGTTAAGCCAAGTAAGGGGGCTGTCATTTTCTTCGGAGGGGGGGCATATTTTTACATTAACAATAGGGGAGGTATAAAATTATGAAGAGCTAGTCTCAAAAATTTCGTCTTTCTTTTAAGTTATAATCCAAGTGTCCATAATTAATAATATCTGTCTTGAATCTATGTAGAAGGAAGGGGGTCATACAATTTTCAACCCAGGTTATTTTAAATAAATTGATCACGGTCACCGACATGCTCTGGACCCCCCGAAGAAAATGGCATCCCCTAAGTTCTGTTAATGTAAACTGCTTCGCAAGAAGCAAACAGTTGGGTCTTGAAACAATACTTTAAAAAGTAAATCCTACAGACATACGACGTCATCATCATCATAATCAAGAAGAATATGTGCTTGTGAATGGGGCACCGAGGACTTGAACCTTAGATCTTCTTTTCACATTCTGGATTCCATTTGGCTACGTAGTGCTATCGATCGGTTTTACGGCTCCGTGTCCGAGTATTAAGCAGTAACATCTGCCGTAAACGAGAATGCCTCAAGGAACGCTTTTCTGTACCGCTGATTACTAAACACATACACGATTGGATTGCACCAGGAATTAAGAAAGGTGTAAGATAACGATATCGTTGTCAGCATTTTTTCCGCGTGCGGAGTGATTTGTGTTTCAAAGTTAAAAAGCGAATACATAATTTCGACGGTATTGCGCACTTTTAGTGGTCCCAGGAGGACAAAGAAGAGTATTCCGTTGATTGTAAGCATGCGCGCAACTGCATTTAACTGTGTTTTATTTGAAGCTGAATTTGAATTGTGCAACAAATCCTTATTACTCTCACTTAATGCTCTTATTATTAACACATATATGACCATGTTTACGAAAAGAGCTATCAAAAATTGTAGAGTTGTTAAGCTTTTAAGAACCACACTTCGCCAAGGTCCCATAGTGTCTTTGCAGTTCATAATGTATTTCAACGTATACCCAAGTTCTGAGGTCTCATCAAGAAAGAAAATACAGAAGGAACTTGGTGCGTAAGGAATCAATGCCGGACTTGCTAAAATGATTGACAGTGCCCACGATAGAACTATTATATTTATCGTCCGAGCCTTGCTACTTAAATACCGATGTTATAGCGGGTGACAAAGTGCGACATACCGCTCCGTACTTACTCCTGCAACAAAGAAAACAGCCGCAAAATAATCTAAGAATATCACAAATAAAAGCAAGTTCTTAAGGAAGACACAGTTTATACGCGATCCGTACTCGGTGTATTTAAAAATGTCAGAATTCAGGTATTGCCAGATACCATTCCAAGCGATTGCAAATAGAAAAAATTGCATCTGGACTGCGAGGTTCGCTAGATAATAATTCGTTATGGTACGCATCTTCGGAATACGGTAAAGAACGAACAGAAATGCCGCGTTAATCATAAGACCAAATAAGGCTAAGATTGGTTGAACGTAAAGTGGGACAATGATATCGTCAAAGTGTGTTCGGATATAGACAATGATGTCTATAGGTAGGGATGACCAATGAACCATCAACTTGATTAGAACACTCCCATAGACATGCAGGGAGCTCAACTGTGCACTGCTTGCACAGACATTTATAAATTGAGCTCATTCTTTTATTTTCATAATTTTTCTGTAAAAATTGGAGATGTTAATGCCAATTATGTTTTGTAACTATCCTGCAAATTACAGCAACATAACTTATTTGGTTTTTCTGTAAGTGTGAGTCAAAATTGGTCCATCGCCACAGTGCGCTTAATTGCCAGTGGCCAAATGCAGCACTGCTCAGAATGGCACAAAATATTCAGATGAATAAGATCAGGTGAACACCTTGACCTACTGAGCTGTAATTTGGCAGAATTGTCGTTATTACCTCTATCATACCCTCTGTAAAAAGGTTAAAAAATGGACAAGTAGATCTCGAGTTAAAAATTAAATCACCAGCTTCCCTTTGGAATTTCCATATACCTTTCGAATCATGTTAAATAGACACCTTTCTGAACATAAATGTGAAGTTTCGTGCTCATTTGATGTATTGTTCACCTGATCTCAACCCTAAACATTTTCTTATATTATACCATCTGCACTGACTTGCTGCTATACACGCACAGGAGCTGTACTTTTAAAATACGCGCCTAATCAATAATGCGTCTTTCACTCCATTGTTAAAGTACTGTGCTCCCTGTAGCATATGGAGTGACCAGGTCCTAGAGTGTGATGGTTTTGTAGCAGATGACAGTATTCATTCAAGCCTATCAAGGTCAGTTATTAGCCACTTGCTGAATGGCTGGGCATTATCAGCTATCAAAGAGATACCTTATGCTGCTGCCAATCACAATAGAGGTTAAACATTTTGTTAAAACCCCAGAAGTGATATCAAGACAAAGCTGTGCATGTTAGTACTTGATTGTTTGGATTCCTATGTTAAAAATCCCTTGTAGTACATTAGTATTTTTCTTATGTGTAGTGTATATTGTTGTGGAAAAAAGTTCACCTGGACTTTTGATTTTGTGCCACTTCTGCCATTATGGATGATTTTGAGCAAATGTTTTCTAAAAGCATGATTTCAGTGCCTCGGTATGAAGAAATACTTATTGCTATTGACTAGTAAAGTGCCATTTCATAAGAAACCCCTTTGATACTTTCACAATATGCTTGTTTCATGTTTGCATATATATTAAAATAAAGAAATATAAAAAAATAAATATATGCTTATACCAATTTTGCTCACATTGCTATTTTTAGACTTTGTCAATTTATTTCGTTCCAATGACCGGTCAGAATGGGAAACTTTGAAAATTCATAATTCGAAAAGTTTTTGACCGATTTTGACAATTTAACCACCAAAATACTTCTGTTGATGAGTTCTTTCCAGAAAACAATCTTTTGTAGCAATAGGGGCAACATGAAATTATGATGTTCATCCCTACTATAGGTGTTGTTTGTGAAGCAGTGAAGATGAGCCGCCATTTCGATGAATAAAGACCATAAATCCTTTACGCTGCTGAGGTCAACAAACGAATAGAGTCAAACCGCTGAAGAAGTAGAAGTAGAAGACAGAGAAGGAGAAGCCGGAGAAGTGTAAATTATTTCTATACATACATGACTGAAGTGTAAACTGAAATGAAGAAATCACCCATATTGTTGTTTTTTAATCCATTCTGCTTATGTTACTTCCTTGTGTAATGTTATGATTCGAAATTTTGTTACAGGAAGAAAAATATTATGTAGTGTAATAAACAACTTCAATATAATTAGTCATCGATTTACTTCAATTCAGTATATTTAATAATTTTGATTCCAATCAGCGTACATTCTCATTAAAATACAATTATCATAACAATAAACAATTATATACATAATATAATGAATACTTGACACGGACGTGTACAAAAAAAAATATCGAAATTCTCCGTTAACGCAAAATTTGAATAGACGTGCCATACTAAATAATAAGAAACGTCTCGAAAGACAAACACAACTGCAACGCAATTTTATTAAGTTGTGAATTTCAATTTTCAAAATATATTAGGTATTGAAAGCAAAATATTTACGTAGTCCATGCATTGAGTTATACAGCACGTTATGTCATACAAATAGCATATTGCACATTTTAATGAAAATATCTCATATTTTCACCTTAATAATAACCCACAGTCGTATCTGCGTTTTTGAAGATATTTGGCATATGCATTTGGCACGTTATAATAGGTCGTATATAGCACAAACTATACATTATTTAAAATCCTTGTCGTCAGACGAGTGATTTGGTATACATATCAACAAGATCGGAGCATTTTTAATTTGTTACCCCTGTATGACATTTTGTGACCTAGCGGTCATCAGGGGTCAAATCCAAAATGGCTCCACGTCTCAAAATCAACATTGGACCTTGTACTTCTTGTGTGGAAATTCTCATGCTTCTATTAATAAGTGCACAATGCTTCAGCTTAGCAGCTGTACTATATGTTGCTATTTCTCACCTTTCTCACCTTTTCTTCCTTAGAACAATGCATTGATATTATTAGACGCTGTAGTTTTTTCTTAAAGGGGCCCTCCCAGATCCAGAGACGAACTGATGAATTGACACCTGTTAATTGGATGACATACAGAGCATAAGTTACGTGGATAACATGAGGAACTTGCATCCAAAGTGGAAAAACCATCGTAAATTGATAAAACTTGAAGTAAAACATATGGTCCCAACCTTCCTATTCTCCTTAAAGGGAGGTCTTAACCCTAGAATTATGGAAACCTTTGCTGCTATACATTTTAAAAATGGAAAATGGTAAAGACTTGTTAAGTTCATCTGAGAGGTCAAATTTGGGCCAAAATGCCATTTTTTAGACCCCCCCCCCCCCACAAACGTGTGTTTTTATTAATTTTTATAAACTAGATACAAATACCTAGGAACAGTTTTTTAATATCTTAGTGATTTTAACCATCTTAGTTATATGCAACGATAAGTCGTAAAAAGTAGAAACAATACATTGTTTAAATCCTCGTGACAAGTTTGATATGCAATTATGGAGTTTACAGTTATCCTACCTGAAATGAGCCCACACTTATAGCAGGGTCATAGGAGCAGATCTTATTACAAAAGAACCGATATCAACCTTCCTCTGCAGGTTGAGCCACGGGTACGCAATGTCGCCTTGAAATGGGATGAATTCCTCGTGTGTATTCGCCCTCTTACATCGTTTAAATTCTTGTGTGTTTTATGCACATTGGGAGCGCTCTCTTCAATCCTTGAGAGCATTTTGTTACAATCATGAAAGAAATACAGTGCTGTATATCCTTTTTGGATTTTTGGAACACAGCCCAAACAATGATTTCTTTTTGGACCAAGACAGTAAAATTACTTTTACCCCACCCCTTCACCCTTGGCAACTCAAAGAAAAAGGAAAAAAAAGAAATAGAAATATTCCTTGTACTAAGTAGTGTTAGTACGCACACATTCGGTAAACACCGGTTTGGGTACAAAATAGTGTAAAATAATGAACCAAATGTATGTCAACAATACTTTCAAATAGTATACAACTGAATCCTAAGAATTCTGTTGGTGCTTACTGGGCTAATTGTTGTCTTTGCAGCCCCTGACAAATTAGTCCAGATACACCATTGTTAGGGGAACTGACATGTCTCCGTGCAGGTATAAACTCTTCAATGATATGGTCACAGTCACTTGATGAAACCAGGGAAGTGAGACAGATGGAAGCCGGTCGAAGAGTAAATCAAAGTGAGTATCAGACTTACCGCGATGCTGAACAAAAGAAGTACAGGTGGGAGGGGAACAATTGAGCCAACGTGTAGCGTGTCGAAAATCAAAGTTCCCGCTTAAAAATCAATAGCAGTACGAAGACATGCGCCTAGTCCCGACAATGGGCTATGTTATATTACCGCAGAGTGTGACTAGAATTATAAACCCAAATAGATTTCATAAAATCCCTACGCAATGCTCAGAATGCTATCATTTTCATTAATACAATTTTATTAAAGCTATTTAATTATGTGAAAAGCTACCAATTAAATGTATATGTTAAGTTCACTCTCAGATAGCAGTGACAAAAACAGAAAATGAAATGAAATAAAATTTATTTTACGCAGAATGTAAATATAATACCCGACTCTAGAACATTCTCGTCAACAGCAACTTTGGGGTGGCCTGGGCCCACAAATAGATGCGAGATTAATAAATTTTACAATGTAATTTATGTGTCAAATGCGCATATCAATTTATAGCGATAATTGGCGGTTTAAACGTAAATGACTGATTTTCAATATTTTAACTTTTAAAGAAATCTGTAAGCATATGGCCGTTGATTTCTGTAATTATGGGCTATAAATTTAATGTCACTGTTACTTTTTCTCGAATAAAGCGACATATTTGAAAATTAATCAAGAAAAACACAATTTTTGTCGATAATAATAAACCTGTAAATAAACAAACTGGCAATAGGAGCGGTATATCTGATCTACTTCAAAGGCACGCTGACTACATTGTTAGCACAATAGCTTGGGTCGTACCTTCTATAGAATGTTACGTAAATAATTCAATAGATGTTGGATTGACCACTTTCCATCTGTCTCACTTCCCTGATGAAACCCATCAAGCAAATTGTTTGAAGCGTTGGCAAAAAGAAATAAAGAGAAGAAAGGATCAACCCATTTACATGTACGTCACACAGGTATCGTACGAATGGTACATGTACCCCACACTCAGGTGTGATAATTTCCTGTATGTGTTGTCACCTTTATCATTCCATTCATTTCAAAGAACTGTTTACATATCATCAATCAAAATTGAAATCAAGTCAACGCCGTAACATGAATGTTCAAGACATTAGTTTGTAAATTAAATCTAATACTGGAACTAATTTGCAACTCACTTTGCTACGTTGCGTCCGAAAACATCGGACTTCGTCAGGCATCTGATTGAAGATGTTGTGATGACGTCAGATGTTGTGACGTCAGACGGCGAGGAATGTCTCGTAACGCCGGGTCCCATGCACGTGACAACTGGAAACGGAGTCCCCTTTTCTGTTAATGGCGGGATCCTCCACTCTCTCCCATATGGATTCTCTGACTCCTCGCTCAAACCACTTCTCCTCCTTATCTAGAATAACCGCTTCCTCAGGGTTGAAGAAATGTTCAGTTTTCTTGTTGCAGTGGTTGTAAACCGCGGAGTTTTGGGCTTCGCTGGAGCTAGGGCGTCTGTGTTGGTTCAAACGCGCTCGTAGAGATTGTTTTGTCTCGCCTACATAGGAGTCACCACAGTCCGGGGCAGCACAGGTAATGCCATAAACTAGATTGCACTGTTTATCTCTGGGGGGTTTGTCCTTAACATGCACGAGCTTCCCCCGTAGGATGTTGGTAGGTTTGAAGCACGTAGTAATGCCGAAGGACTTGAAAGAGTTCTTGAGTCTTTCCGATAATCCAGCGATGTATGGGATGGTTACCTGTGTGCGATTGTCATGGTTTACCTCTCCTGTGGTGGATTTAGTGGAGTCTTTGGTTTTGTTCGCTTTGGTAAACGCCCAACCGGGGTATCCACAATTTCAAGGGCTTTCTGTAAGTGATCTTTTTCCTCCGGAATGTCCTCAGAATTGCTTATGACAGTGTCCGCACGGTATTGGAGGGTTCTGATCACGCCTAATTTGTGGATCAGCGGATGGTGTGAGTCAAATTGTAAATAGTGATCGGTATGCGTGGGCTTTCTATAAACCGTTGAGTTGAGGGTACCGTCACTGTTCAAATGAACCAAGCAGTCCAGAAAAGCTAACTTATTGTCCACACATTCCTCCTGAGTGAATTTGATGTTTGGGTCAACTTGATTAATGAAATTAAAGAAGGACTCCGACTCGCTTTTGTCTATGATGATGAATGTGTCGTCAACAAAACGAAGCCACAATTTGGGCGGTTTACCGGGGTAACTACTCAGCACGTGTTGTTCAAATTTCTCCATGTAGAGATTAACCACAATTGGGGAAACGGCTGAGCCCATCGCGCACCCATATTGTTGGATGAAATACTTATTGTCGTACGAGAAATAAGTTGTTTTGAGGCAGATGGTGACAAGTTCAACAATTTGTTCAACGGTTAAATCTGTGCGTTCACTCAAAGTGGTATCCTCCGATAAGAAATCCTTCACAACCTTGATGGCGTCGTCCGGTGGAATGGAGGTGAAAAGTGCGCTCACATCGTAAGAAGTAATGATCTCGTTATCGTCCACTGAGGTATCGCGGATTTTCTTTACAAAGTCCTGTGTATTGACAAGATTCCTCGCCGTCTGACGTCACAACATCTGACGTCATCACAACATCTTCAATCAGATGCCTGACGAAGTCCGATGTTTTCGGACGCAACGTAGCAAAGTGAGTTGCAAATTAGTTCCAGTATTAGATTTAATTTACAAACTAATGTTTTGAATTACTGGATGAATAATCTACACCAAGATATGAATGTTCAAGGTTGTGCCCATTGTCTTTGGAGTCACATGAGTCAGTTAGCATTATATGAAAAATCTGTTACTGTCGACACAATTTTCTGATAATTAAAATTGAGCTAGTCAAATTAAGAAAAATAAGGGTTTAACCCACCACTCATTGCAACAGAATCCATAAAATCACCATTCATTTCAGAAAAGCATATTTAATAACACATCAAAAGTCCCCAAATATTCAAGTGGTGGAACAGTGCCTAATTTGCATAAATTCAAAATGACCGCTTATTCAGGTGTGAAATTTCAAAATTGGTCAAATCTTATTAACAACCATATCAGTGTATTGCTCTCATCATAATAGTTTGACCAGTCTCCGACATACAGTTCTTGAGTTATAAGCAAAAAGGTCAAAGGTCAAATTTTGGGGCCCACGGGTGTTAACAATTGAAATATGCTCCCATTTTAATCAAACCGGTCATTTTGGATTCATTCAAATTAGGCACTGTTCCACGACTTGGATTTTGGGGTATTTTGATATGTTTTTGTGTGAGCATTTGGGAGATGGGTGCATGCGAAATGGATTTTGTTACAATTATTGGTTGGTGGTTGTATACAGCCGAAATGGTCCACGCAGGCCTCAGAGGCGGGTTTAAGGTAACGGGACCCGTCCAGAGAGGAGGATCAACGGTTTCAAGTAAAGGGGGACGTATACCTAAAAGTGATACTCCGCTCTTTTCTAGGAAATATTCAAGGGGCTAATCCCACCGTCTTAGAAAAAAATTCAGGGTACATTGACTAGTTTCCTTGCATTTTTCATACACAAACATATAGCCTCTATTATACGAGCGTATGTACGCATATTTAGCGATTTTTTTCGCATTTTTGGAACGGTACGAAAAAAAGCACATTCACAGATCATAACGATCATCAGCTGCACCTGGCATGTTGCGACACAATGTTAACGGGACTTACAAATACTTAATCTCGCATGATCATTGGCAGCCTCATCTCCTACTCTGCCCCATCAAAATGCAGATTTTGGTATCAGGTGAGCACTTATATTTATCTCATTAATATAAAATTATTATTATTAAAATTAGGCGTTCCAAGTTAGTATATTTCCAAAGAAATCATCAAAAAACTGTCAAATTAGTCTCAACTGTGGTATATCACGTTTGAGACTAATTCGACAGTATTTGATGATATCTTCACCGTGTTGGAACTTCTGATTTCAATATGGTACTGAGAAAAACAGAGTCTTTCATTTGAAATCAATATATTACACGATCATGATGATTATCATTAATAAAAAAACACTGTACACTACCAATATCACGCTGTATAAATGCCAGTAATTCCATAAGGAATTAGTCACATTTACACACACACACAAAAACCCATTTACATGAACTTTTTGCATGAATATAGCAGGCCACCTTCCTTTAAGGGTATATAATTTCCATGATTTTCATCAGTACCCCTCTTCTTTTTTTCCCTTGCAAATTTATGAAGTATATAAATATGTTCATCACCTCATGTCCTGAACTTATAACATATCTCTACATACAAATTGCTTTTAAACCGTTTTAGTAAATCATTTTGGCCCTACATATTTTTTGTTTACTGTATCCTAGTAACTTAGATGTGTGTTTCATAACAAAATATAATTTATTCTATTCAAGTAGAGTACTTGAATAGAATACAATATACTTTTGTTATGCTATCTAAAATTTACTCAGCCATGCATGCTTAATAACACTGAATAAATTAAATAGTGGATGCATAGCCAATTTAATAATATATTTTCTGGGTGAAAATGATGCCGTAATGTCAATTTTATGTCAGAATCGGAATCCTTGTACTCGACATATCCGAAAAAGTGTCTTTGTGCATGATTATAGGTTCTCTGGTTCAAAACTTACATTTTCAAAATGGTGGCGGCGGCCATTTTGGATTTTGGCCTCTAGCGAAAAATGCCGGGATTTTCGCGAGGGACATGGAGGCTATTTTGTTTCTAAATGGTCCATAGAAGTCGAATCAATCGTCAAACCTTACTAGCCAGAGAGTGGTCACCAAAGTGAGTTTTTTCACTTAACTATATATAGCTTCTATCATGTATTGTTAGGAAAAGAGATTTCAAAAGGCTATAGGTAATCATAGGTCAGGTTATAGGTCACTTGGTTCAGGTCAAATTTAGGCATCCATTTTGAAATACATGTGATAGTCTGTGGTACCATAATGAGGCATCAATTTTGATATTTTGTCTAGTTTGTCTTTTACTGGATTTATAATGAAAAGACATGTGGTGGATATATTAACATACCGTGGGATGTAAATGGAAATGGTGAGTACAATTTAGATTGCCTAGTTGAAATGGATTGGACAAAGGTAAAATAGTTACCAAAATCACAATAGTGAAGCTTACGAAAAACTAACTAATATGGTAGTATAGGTGAAAAGAAATACAATCTTTTTCAACATTGCTGCCACCAATAGAACAAAAAAATGCAATGGGTGTAGTACCCCCTTAAACATGTTAAACAATAATTTTAAAAACACATTAAAAATAATCACCTGGCATGTTGCGACGCAAATTTAAGGGATGTAGCATTGATGGTGGGGATCACTGAAGTCATTATACCTTTGTTGCATAGTTTTGACTGAAAGTTCAATTAATGTGTTGACCAATTCTGGATACGAACACCTTTTTTTTTCCAATGAACAATATTTCCAAAGATTTAATTTGTACCGCGCTCTTTGTAGTTGTGTGGGTAGACAGAGGGCAAAAGGGTATATATTATACGAAAGAAGCAGCAGTGAAAACTTCAAAAGTCGTCTAATTCCGGCGGCATAGCTAAGCAAAATTATCCCATTTATAAACTATAATTTGATATATTTTATTGGTTCCTTTGAGAGTGTATTGGAGTATTATATTCTTGTTATTTATCCAGTCATTACCACTAGACAGAAAATTACCAAACCTTAGAGAGGATCATTTATTCAACACATATACCAATAATAATTCTACATAAATGCGATAATTGAAGTGCTGCTCTGAGCAATTGCAGACAAAAAAGGTGACGATTCAAATGAACCCCGCAAGCAACGTCACAGTGTTCCAACTAAAAGGAGAACGCTCATTGGATGAACGGAAGAGGCCGATTGGCAATGAAATCAATAACATAACAATGGGCCCAACCAGACAAGCTAAAAAACTGTGTTTTAAGAAGTAGAAAGACTAAAACATTCAACTGCACTCACCAGGTTATTTACCATGTATGTGTATCTTACATTTTATTTGCATCTTCTTCAACTCCCGCGAAGTATGTCCATCAAGGCCCATCAAGTTCAGGACTCTGGAAAATAATACTTGGGGTGTTTAGTCGTCGTATGGGGGTCACCGACCCTGCGGCCTTGATGTTTTTAGTTGATACTGGGGCAAGAGAGTGATAGTAACCTTAATGGTTACTTTTTTTTTTCACTTTTTACCCAATAATTTCCCTCATTCTTCATGCCCTGTCCTCTATCGGGGGCTAATTTTACAGTTAAAGCTTGTTGGATATCCATTATTTCGTTGTCAGTGGTTCATTATGTTAACGCTTAAATATTTTTTATTAATTTTTAAAAACCCAATAAAAATATCTAAGAACATTTTTTTTAAATATTTGACCAACTTAACCAATCTCAATGGAACCAAATTCCATCTTTAAGCATTTTAAAAGCTGAAAGGGCAAAGTCTGTGCATTTTCTACGTTTTCCGCGCGTTCATTTCGTACGTTTAGAATCTTCAACACTGGCTAAATAAGGGACCTCGCTCCGTCACATGCGAGTGATAGTCTAGTTTCAAAACTAGTTAGTAACTCAAGCTCTTTGCGTAAAGGAATTACATCAAAAGACGTACGGAAACTCCAAACCAGGCATAACAGAGCTGCAAATCACAGTGACCATGCTGCACTATTACTTACTTACTGGTTACCAGGTAATCATTAAAACTATGTCATGTCTACTTACATTTTCTCTATGTTGCAAATTTCATTGAGCTTGTGACTCAGTGTTTGAAAGAGCTTTCATCAATAAACACCTTTACCATCCATGAACTTTCGATCTGTCTTCAGCCGTTCTTCGTCCGATCTGCAACGAGACCTACACAAATATGACACGCTTTACCTGAACAACTTAGCGACTCACCAAATATTAAAAATTTCAAGTTCACTTCACTTCATTATTCATATTTCCTTAATATTACTATGTTATTGATATTTTTGGTTTCTTTTCTTCATTGTTCTTTGCCAAAGTGCTTTGTGCATTTTCTGGATGTAAAAGCGCTTAAATAAATACACGTAATGTTACGTTATGTTTATGAATAAGTCGACAGAATTTTTGGCTGTAACAATACCCTATGTATGTGATATATAATATGTTATATTATATTATGTGATATGTTCTGTTACGTTATGTATAGAAATAAAGGCGAGTTACCCAATCCCGCTCATTTTTGACTGTAACAATAGCGTATGTATGTGGTATTTACTCTAAACTTACAAATTAAATACTGGTACCATATATTATTTACAAGAAATATGAAGCTTAAAATTGATTGTAAACGCTATACTATTACGATTGTTTACAATGTTTATCACTTTATTCGAAAGTCCTCAATCGATAAATTTGACATAATGATACAAACATGAAATGATAGCAGCCCGAAGTTGAATGAAATTATTTTCATATTTTCTACTGTTGATTAGAAATGAAATCTATAAATCACCATATCAAACCCAGGGTGTTTTATATAGTGATACAGGTTTTTATTAAAAATGAATTTTGGGCCGTTGACCTCATTGGTTTAAGGTCATTAGTGTCATATTTTAAATGTATTTCTATGTATTTTATTTCAAGGGGATCTCATTAAGTTGCCATGTCTATTTGACATCTCCTTCTGCGCACGTGTCTGTAAATTGCATTTGTCGTTGTATTTATTTTGTACTGTACAGAAAATAGTAATAAATAGTCCTGAATAAAATTTTAACCCACAAGTGGGAAAAATGTGAAGTTTAAAGAGTTTAAGCAAAATTTGAAAGCATAGTAGAAATAGTGGAAAAACACCTTTATTGGAATTGAAATTGCTTAGAGTCTTATTAGGCTTGAAAGTCTTTGTTATCAGCACAGTCATATGAAATACCAAAATATCGAAAGAAAAAAATCTATGAACGAATTATATCACGCTTGTTTCATTTTAGTTATTTCTTTCGAAATTTGTGAACGGGTCTGATCCAACAAGACAAAAGGAGGTAATTTTGAAAATTAATTATAGGTTAATAAATGCGTATCACTTGTTACTCGAGAAATTGTACAAAATAATGTACGCTTACTGAGATGCTGATGCATCTAATGCACGCACAATCCCCTACGGGCTTGTGCATTAGACGTATCAAACTCTCAGTACAAGTGCATTATTTTGTACAATTTCTCGAGTAACAAGTGATACGCATCATTAACCTATTTCATAAACGAGATTTTTTCAATTTTAGAACAAAATTATTGTCACTAAAACTGTTGGAAATGATTTTTATATCGTGAAAATAAGAGTGCAGTAATCAGTGTGTGGTGTTTAGAGATGGAGCACGCGGAAAGTGTTTGTATTGAAAGGGCGGGAGAAAAAGGGTCGCTTACTTCATTAAATGTAATATGATACCTTCGATACTTACCATATTGTTTTTGACAATGTGATTAGAAATTTACAAATGCAACTGTTGATATAAAATTCTATCCTCATATATAAGGCCAAGTATAAAATAAAACATGTTTCACGTCCCCTCCCGCTTCCTTTTTTGAGGTTTCTTCAATTTTATTTTTATTTTTTGAAATTCAGTTATAACTTTTCAAAAAATATGTCTAGGAAGTTGGGATGCTTTCTATAGCCTTGCTAATATATAAGAAACACTTTTATAAGGTTTTGTGATAGTTAGAGGGGGCCTATCTCTCAGAACAAGAAATAAAAAGAGGCCTCCTCCTCTTTCCAGGCATTATTGTATACGCTAAAATAGCTCTAATTATGGGTATTTACACCGATTTTGCGATAAAAATAAAAATAAAAGCCCCTCTTCCTCCTTTTTTCAAAAACCCGGACGTGAAACATGTTTTATTTTTTACTTGGCCTAATAAAATAATATTTTATAATGTGATAACGAAACTTTACATTTTTCCTTTGTAAAATTTTATGAGAAATGGGCAATAACAAGTTTAATATCAAAGTAATCATAAAAATATTATTTTATTTTATTGTAATGCTGCAACGTGCTATAAAAATAGTAAATAGTATTGTATGAATTCATAACGAAATTATTTTCAAAATTTCTCTGATTGTTAACCATAAATAACTGTTAACCATGTAATTGATTTAAAGCTTTATTATTACCAAATGAATCGTTTAAAAGTTTTTGAGTAATCAAACAGTTCCTCACTTTTGTAATTATAACAAGATATAACTTTTTATATAAGTTTTTGCAGGCTGATTAAAATAATTCTTAATTTTGGGTTTTGGTCCGGGCTACTTTGCTGATAGGGCCCGTTCCCTTAAATCTGCTCCTGCCCAATCCAACGGACAATAAAGGTCACATTTTGATATTTGGTAACTTTTTCGAAGGTAAAAAAACCCTGCAATTTTGCATCTTTCTATACAATTACAGTCACCAAACGAAAAAGACTTGACAAAAGAATTCTTAGTATCCAGATTCGTCAGTGAGGCTAAGATGTTACTTCTAATCTTACTAAAATTAAAATACTGGGTGCAATGATTAAAGAAGCAGGGTTCAGCATCGGTGGGTTACTTACAGTTTACAACGGATACATGAGAATATGCTACTTATCTTTATACGGGCTTACTAACTACCTGCCTATTGGTCAAAAAGAAGTTTTCATTATCAATTGGACCAATCAGCAACATTGTTAGATTAATTGTATCACACAAAAAAAATGGGGTATATTATTTGCAAAGCTCCATTCTGATTGGAGATTAAAATGAAGATATCATGTAATTGACCCAATCAGAGAAAATGTTAGATCGGCAGGTAGTGCTCAGGGGGTTAAAACTAAAGCGATGTCTTACAGACACTAAAAGTAAATTGCAAAATAAGGTAGTCGATAGATGGATATTTTTTTGCGTACTTTGATACGTACCTTATTCAAAAGTGACAGATTTAGGTATTTCCTCCTTCAAGGAGATTTCTTCTACCTTTTGGTACGGGTTCAATGCTCCCACAGTACCAGTTTCTAGAACCATATCTACTGACAGGACCTTCATCCACACTGCAGTTCTCGTTTGGAATGGCATGCCAGATGGGGTAGTCGGAGATATATGTGACAACGGCGCACCATCCTTCAAGAACGGAGTGCATAAGCATCTTATTTCTCGTGACTGATGTTTTACTGGACACATTCTCTCTTGTTGTCCCTAAGCTGAACTACCACTAATTAGCCCATGTGGTTGTCTTTAATAGCGCCTAGGTGCCTATATAGGTTCTTGACCTGTGTCATTCCTAATAGGCTATTTTTCACTCTAGCGTTTTATATATCTCCAGCTATCGACGACTTTATTTTGTAATTTAGTTTTAGTGCATCTTTAAGAAATGGCCTTTATCCAGAAGCTTTTCCGTAATCATATCCAAGGCAAGGAATTTTATTCCGTAATCATATCCAAGGCAAGAAATGTTATACTTCAAGTTCCTAGCGGAAACTCTCCACTGGCAAAGGGAGAGTTTCCGCTAGGATTGTTTCCCTGTGCCTCTCCACTGCTGGGATTTTGCCACAATGGTAAGCAACCTCTCCCAGCAAACACAAAACGTTTTTAAAACGTTTTAAACAGGTTATATTTTGGGTCAAAACGTTTTAATGACATTAAATATCGGGGGTTATATAAAGGTCATGAAAATGTTTTAAAACGTTATGTATGGAAACACAATACTAAATATTTTTAAAATGTTTTCAAAATGTAATTGTAAAATATTTTTTGCAAACAGTTTTTGCCAAGTAATTATATTGTCAACACTTTAATAACATTATGTTTTTTTAGAATATTTGCAGGAAGCTATCAAATATGTTTTGGAATGTTATGAAAACGTTTTATACCCGTTATATACCCTTTATATAACCCGACGTTTTCTGGCAACCTATTTCTAATCTTTGGCGAATGATGTCCAAAACCTTCTGTGTTTGCTGGGCTGAGAGGTTCTTCACCTTGTTTCCATCAATCTATTATAGATGTACTGTAGTAAGCACCTGGCCTGTTCATAATATTTTCTATTTCCTTAAGTAAGCATTTTTATCGGCCATTTATATTTCAAATCTAAATAAATAAATTTATACAGCATTTTTCACGTGTATCAAACTGCTTTTGCATTTATCCTGCAGTCGGTAGAATATATCAGCTGCCATATCACATGGCAATTGAAAGCATGATCATACCTTTGAGAGGCGCTCAATGGACAATATTCATAACTGCTCCCCATTTCACCCTTGGGTAGAGAGAGGCAAGTGAGGTAAAGCGCCTTACCCAAGTACACAACACGATGGCACCAACGGAACTCGAACTCGCAATCCTGCGACTGCAGAGCCCGTACCGCTGCGCCACCGTGTCCCCTTAAATCTGTGCCCACCTTAATCTAGCAGCTGGTCTGTTCAAAATATAATTGTGGTGTGATCAAGCAAAATCAGTCGGATATATTCAATTTTCGCTTTCTCATAATATTGTAAACATCATTTACAAAGCTACATTTTGCAGAAAATCCCGTTGAATTTGGACATCCAGCTCAAAAGATATGAACAGTTAAAGAGTTTTCAAAACAATAGGAACCAAAAGGAAATAATTCCTTTGTTTGGCTATATGTTTTATATCATGTTGTGCAATTACTATATATGATGTTACTGAAATCAAATGGTAAACCTATTGTTTTGATACCATACCACATACCATACCATGCTATTTTATGTAAATTTTATATTGAAATAGAAAATGTATTAATTTGCTAAAACTTAGAGTACATGGACTGATATTAGATTTTGTACAAATACATCATACAAAAACACCATAAAACGCCTTATCTACAAATATTTGCAAAATATTAAAATGCGACTTTTATTGCCAGTCCTACTAATGATTCAGCTATATTTTACTTTGCAAAAAAAATCAAGATAATGCTTCTGGTAGCCTAAAGATATTACTTATTCAATATACTAAATATTATATCATTGCACTTTTGAAAACAAAAATGCGACTGTAAATTTTGTTTTGCTACAGCATGTACGTTTATCCAAACAAGAGAAACAAATGCACATAAATGTATATAATCCCATTTTACATTATGTGGCTGTATTGATTTACAACGCTACTTCTCTAATAAATTCATTACCATTGTGTTCAAATAACTGCAACTTGTAACAGAATAGTCATGTTACTCTACTGAGCAAGCCTTCTAATGAATTCAACCGGTTCCCGTTCAAATAATGCAATACCCCAATGTGCTTAAAGCAAATTTCTATCGACCTCTTGCTTTCACTGGATGGATGAAGACAGGTATGCCAGCTAGCTATACGGCGCTTTGAATCCGCATTAAGGTTAGCAACTATTTTAAACTGTTGCGATTTGGTAGTTCACAGCATCATGTGAATGGTAGTGAGCTTTGGCAAATATTGCATTGATCATTTCATAGCGAGCGTGTAGAAGAATTCAAATATGACAGAAGTACTTTTGTAGGTCCTGTGGTTCTTGAGTTATGTTGTAAAGAGGGCTGAAACAACAACACTTTTGTAAAACGTACATAACTCGCCATTTGTACTTAATATTGAGAAAAATAAAGCCCACACTCCAATACGCCTTAAAATAAAATAAAATGCTAGTGCGCCCTCTGTTGGTGACCAATCAACTAGAAGGAAGGAACAAGTACCATCACTGAAACTGTCAGGTCAGTAAATATGTTTGGTTTCGACAAGAAGAACTCGCAAGTAACTGTATCACACAAACCTAATACATTTCTTCAAAATAAAAAAATGTTGGTTGATTTCATAAACGCATGAAATATTTTTACGCATAAACGTATAAAAACGCATTTAAAAGTAGTCACATGTGGAAAATCTGAACTTCATTAGCGTTCAACTGCTGATAGTACAAGCTTATTGTATGTTTGATAAATCGCAATAATCTCTAATTTTTTCATATTAGTTTCTTAAAGGCACCATCCGCTAGAAAATCTCATTGGAAAATTGCCTAAAAACGGCTTGTGCTCCCCCTCCCCAATATGACGCCTCGATTACGCAACGCCAAGTGTCTATTAAGCGTCTAATTATATATTATTTGTAAGAAAATATTTAGAGAGTAAATGGCAGTGCCAATTACAATGTGAGGCTCCATCGTGTCCATTTGATCATAATGCTGTATTGTTTCTAAATATCAAACGTTATCACTCGGACTACTTCAACAGACGCACAAATAGTCAAGCAAATAGCCAGGTGCCACTCTAGCTGCTGTAAATTTTGTAATGCAACGATGTATTTACACAAAATAAGATTTTATCATTTCTTGACAAATATTGAAATTATCCTATAAAGTGTCCTGTGTCATTAGCCACACCATTAGTGCAACAATTTTGCTGGACATTTGCCATTAAATCACGGGCAGTCTATATAAAGGTTTGCTGTAATATCGAATACGTGACAAGTACCTCAAACGTCAGTGTTGATTTCTAAATTGCATTGAAAAGGGTCAAATAATTTTCACTTTTCTTATATAAACATAAATTTTCCAAATTAATGTAATCTATGGTGTCAGTATTTATGAATCTCCAAACATCAACCATTATATTCGGGTACTACGCACCCGGGACTACGCATCCAACTCTTTAATAAACTCGTAAATGAATGACCCCCGGGTGTGACGCAGACCAGATGTAGGGCTCTTTGCTTTAGGTACGTGCACGTATCATCATGGAAAACACAGTATTGTATGGACATATTTGGACCAATCTGGATTTAACATCTTCGTGTATATATCCGCCATGTCATGAATGTTAATGATGTTGGTATGAACATGGCGGCTTCTACGAAGGTTAACGAGGTTTCATCACAACTACATTTTAAAACAAAGAAATATTTTTGGTTCAGCGCCTCTTAACAAATGTTTACAAACATTTGTTAAGAGGCGCTGAACCAAGTCTTTGTATGTGTGTATATACATTTGAATATATTTTCAGTGAACATGACAATGTAAAATTCGAAAGTTTTACATTTGTACCTAAAATGTGTAAATAGTCTGCACGGTGTTCTGCATTGACGGGTAAGGTAGTGAGACAGCTGCAGAGTAGAATTAAGACATTCAATTTAGAGGACTCCCTATACCATTGACTAATGGAAAAAATGCTACGTTTCCGGTAAATATTGTAAAATATTTGATACGGTACTCAGATAGAAAACTATAAAGGACAACTAAGACCGAACATGCTTCCGTTCAATCTATAATAATAACTTATTGGTATAACAAATACCATTAATTTTCAATCTAGGAAAATTGAAAACAAATTTCCTAATTATGGGAACCTAAATAAATGTAGAAATTGACTTTGGAAATACCGGTATATATCGTTATGAATTCGGCAGACGGCCGAATCCGGATTCGGCTTTTGGTAAATTCATTTTTGGCATGCATTACTTTTGAATTAGAGAACAAGGGATCAATGCTTTACCTATAGAGGGCGGCATATCGATTTTTTAACGGTTATCGTCTTTGACCGTACTGTGAGTCACCGTTAGCTAACCCTGTATGCCGCCCTCTTTTGAATACTTATCATCTGATCTCCGTTAAAAAATTGACATGCTGCCCTCTATCATGTACAGCATTGATCCCTTGTTCTCAAATTCAAAAGTAATGCATGCGTAAAATGAATTTACCAAAAGACGAATCCGGATTCGGCCGTCTGCCGAATTCATAACGATATGTTCTCTCCCCCTGGTTAACCTTATTTGATTATACAATTTAAAATTATTACATATGAGCTGGGAAATCCCCTAACAAACTACTTGTTTACAATGACATCACCAAGACTATTAAGTTTTGGGGATTCCCCAGACATCATAATGTATTTAGAATGACATAATATTGGTAAAACCCTTCAGGGAATCCCAGGTATTGCTACATATATTATGATTATGAGCAGTATCTAGTATTTGAAATATAATCTATGTCTGTAATTAAACTTGTTGCAAGAGTGGCATCTCAGACTGGGTTAATAATTTTAAACACATTTCTTTAGTTGTGAAATGCAGATATGAATACAGATATAAAGGGCTACAATTCAGCCGCTGAGCGAAGGAAGATTGTATATTACGCCAAAAGTGTGCAGTTATCCCAAAAGGGATTTATATTGGTCGTCTGCGACAAACGCTGAACGCTGAGATTGATTTGATCAGATTAATACTTCTGCTCTTGAAGAAAAGAGTTTATGGTGAAAGTAACACCATTTTGTGTATCGTCGTTGTGCAAGGATTTATAATGTTCTGCAAGTTTTCGTCAAGTCGGACTTCGCTAGCATATAAGTTTGCGACTGGAATGGTCTGTAATTGTGATATTACAGCTAAGGAGCCAAACAGATCAGCAACAAGAACAAGACTTTCTGTTCTTTTAGTCAGGTTAGCAAAACCTGTTGTGGTATAAATGAGTTGTTAGTGATTAAATTGTTTTGACTTATACTACAGTGCGTTAATTATGTATCTTTGAGTAAACTTGGGTAACAGATGATTTTGGCCTTCGGTCTTGCTAGATTGTAACAATATACCACTCTTTCCTTCTCTTCCTCCGCTTCCTCTTTTTCTTCTGCTTCTTCTTCTTCCTCCTCCTCCTCCTTCTACACCATCTCCCCTCCACCTCCTTGTCACCACCATCAGTTTAAAATATCCGATATCTGTCTGAATGATCAACATGTGGCGGTTTCAGCAACATGAAACTTCATGCTTGTTTCCATTGGCCAGGCACTGAGGCAAATTATTGATATTTCGTCTAGTAGGTAAGATTTGCGGTGTTTCATCTTTCATTGTCGACACGCTTAATGATAAAGTGATGTTCCCCGTGGGGTATATGCTACCTTTACCCTAGACAGGGGATGGTTGGAGGTAGAATTCTATATTTGATAAGTGTCGAATTCGTGCTGTGCAACATCATGTAAGGTGAATGTTCTTTTAATTAGATAAGATGTTTACGCTTAATCTAAATAATCTATAACAAGAACACATACCACACATTACTGCACATACTATACACCCTTCAAACCCTCTCCCACCCCTACACTCTGAAAACTGACCACACACACCCAAATCCAACACACCCCCACCCATCCGCCCTCTCCTACATGTAATAAACACAACACAAGCATACACCCCCAAGCAACTGGACGGAACCGCCCAATTTTGTTGGACATTCGGCATTAAACCACGCGTAGTCTATAATAAAGGTTTGTGGCAATAACGAATATGTAGCAGGTACCTCAACGTTGCTACGATGTCATTCATAACAAGTATACAAAACTTTGAAATAATACACCTATCAATTTCAAGGTTACCAAGCTTCTATCAATTCTCCTTCATTTCCTACGAAGGTGATTGGAGGATGCCTTGCATTATGCAAATTGTTACACCATCATGCATAAATTAGTGAAAAATTTCTGGCGTTCCCATCACCGATTATCTTGTGTATGGCTATCGGTATGTTACTTCATTCCACCAAATCTCTCTAATTTCATTAAATTTTATATATTGTGTGGCGAATTACAGCAAACGAATAAATTGTTGAAACTAAAAAACATTTTTTATAATCAAAAAATGGCAAATTTAAAGCAGAAGAATTTCAGCGCAGAGGAGGATTACCCTAACTTCACCGGGCATAAGAGTCTGCTCGCCAAACATTTGTCTCTCGATATGTACTCGCGACTCCGGGACGTACACACCGTATCTGGATTTACTCTCGATAGAGCCATACAAAACGGAACCGACAACGCAGGTAATTATAAACTTTTATATCTACTTCTAATTCTTTATTTTCTATCTTATGTATGCTATATTTTGTATTGAATCTACTACGCATTACATATATATGTCATTGCGTTTAAGATGCGCTTACAAATTCATTTCCCGAATATGTTGGTCTCATCTCATCACCTGTTGCGCCACTACAACCGGCCAGCTCGGCTAAGAAGCTTTCGTTTATGTCTAACGATCACGCAACCAGGAGACCTTATTAGTGTTGTTTAAGAATATTTATTTTATAATTGAAGACCTGAGCGCAAGAAGACCGTAAGTCCACTTGGCCCCTCAACATGTATACACTAAAGTTACGTATAATTTCTTAGGGTTTTATAATGTTTAATACATGTTCCAGTGTGAAAACATCATTAAAGGTTGTGAAAGATTTGTTTTGGCCCCTGAACATGTATAAACATTACCAAACTATACGAAATTATACGCAACTTGAGTGTTGAGGGCCTAGTGGACTTACGGTCTTCTTGCGCACAGGTCTTCAATTACTTTAATGACATTATTTACAGTGTGATAATTTTAAATCAAGCAAAGTTTGAGACCAGTTATTACTCAAATTTCAGCGTAAAATTACACAAAATGATTATTGGTTTTTGTATCCACCTTTACCGGTTGTTACCAATGTACCGTCATGTCGTTGGAGACAATGAACCATAATCATACCAAACGGTGTTGTGCCAACCACACAATAGATTGTTTTCCAGTGCATTAAAACGCTCAAAGTATGCGTCCAAATGACACGAGCTAATCGTAGGTCCATACCGGGTGATTGCGAAAAATATTGTGACCCACCACCCGTGGTGCGATTTTTTTTGTTGGTCAACATTTGCATCGCATAATGCATGTACATAAGTATATGAGGCTAGATTCTGCGGTGTTCAGTTCAATAAGACGTATTTATTGCTATTATTATTTCCTCTTACTTAACAAAATGAAACGAAATTGATCAGAATTAACATTCTCCCGGGTTCGAACCCACAACATCTGAATCCATAGTTTAGAGGCTATACTACTTTGCTAAGAGTCGTTCTGCCAGAAAACGTTTGTTCATCATAGTTACATTGATTACGGAATAAAGCACATACACACGATATACTTTACTATTGTCTACTATGTATATTGCTAATAAATACGTATATAATCTCCGATCAATAATGAACCTTGCCGCGGACTATGCGGTTCCTATGCAAATGTTTATGGGTACCCGGCGATGGGTATCCAGTGAAATTGGCACGTTTTTATGGTTTTTTTAGCCTATTGTAAATATCATTTCTAGCCTATACTTAATTAGTAAATAGCCAACCGGAAATTCCAATTTTGCGAGGACGCACTTTAATACATTATGGCGTTTATAGCACCATCATTTTGGTATGACTATCACAGGATAGAGGAAACACATTATAGCTTTCTATTGATACCAATAACAGCAAAGGGATTTAATTTTGAATTATAGAAGGCAAAGTGTGTGACACACAAATCCTTGAAAAGTCGTCGGTTTATCACATTACTTAAAAGGACGCGAACCATGTACCTACTATCGATATAAATATTAAACATCATTTTTTGGAACCAACGTTGTGGCTAAGGTACCTGTGCAAATTCGTATTTGTTAAACTATTTGAATAGTTAAATTCATAATACTTTGTTGGTTATGAAGAAAATTGCAAAGTTACCGAAGGCTCAAAATATGTTGAAACCGGATCAAAAAAAAAACCAAAAAAAAAACCCGAAAAACAAAAAATAAAAATAAAAAAAAACAACAAAAAACAACAACAAAAAAAAAAAAAATAATAATAATAAAAAATAAAACTGAAGGCTAAAAAAGGCGGTACAGAAACTTTATATATTACTCACCTACATTCTTTAAACATCAGTACTGATAAAGACCACTAAAATTCCAGATTATATATATAGCTACTTGTGAGGTAAATCAGAAGATGGCCGGCTATCCTCTTACAGCTGACTGTTATTGGTTTGAATAAGTAATAATAATAATAATAATAATAATAATAATAATAATAATAATAATAATAATAATAATAATAATAATAATAATCAAGGATCAAGGGGGCCCTTTATCTTGACTTCCTGTTAAATGCATGATATTTCAAACAATGGAACATAGAATTACTAAATTGCAAAATTCAATAGTCATATTTGAAGGTAAAGGTCACGGCTCAAGGTCAAAGGTCACTCGCGACATGAAAAATGCTAATTAACTTCAAATGCTATGCATTCCTACACCCTTCATTCAAATTACTCATAATGCTACATTTAATGCAGTAAAATTCTGGAAAAGCCTAATTTTACTAATTTCAAGGTAAAGGGCCCCCTCAATTAAAGGGCATTTCGAGATCCACAGCCTCATCCCCACTTCTAAAAAATTGAGATATTTATACCAACCAGGGAAGTGGGACTAACCTCTAGCTACATGATGTTTACTTGCAAAAGAAATTCTTGCAGATTCATTAGCTTAGTAACCAACACATACCAACTTTAATGCTTGCTACCATCTTTGTTTTGCCATTAAAAAAATATTTATTAATAATTATTTTTAACGCTTGGAAATATGGCGCCGGTTGATGATATTTCATGTTTAAATAGCCTGACTTTTTTAACGTAAATTTTGATGATAGGGTTTGAACACCTGTATGCAATTATGCCTGCTATTATGTCGCGTTACCATTACTAGTAATATCCCAGCAAACACAAAACGCTTTCGACATTGTTCGCAAAAGGCTAGAAATGGTTGCCAGAAAACGTTAAAATTTCGGGTTATATAAAGGGCATATAAAGGGTATAAAACGTTTTCATAACATTGAAAAATATTTTTTGACCATTCACTGCAAATATTCTAACATAATGTTATTAAGTGTTGACAAAATTAGTTATTATTATTATTATTATTATTATTATTATTATTATTATTATTATTATTATTATTATTATTATTATTATTATTATTATTATAAGTGTTATTATTATTATTATTATTGTTATTATTATTATTATTATTATTATTATTATTATTATTAGACTGATCACGAATACGTCACGTGGAGATTTGGGTTGAATGTTACATTGTCAGAACAACAGAGCTCTAATTGACACTTAAGTCTCTTATATATTTTCGTTCGCAGTCATGAAAATAGCTAGGACATTGTTTATGAATATGCATGATTCTGAGCATCATGTGGGCGGGACTGACTGGTTGTATTCAATAATATGGACGTTTTGAGTTTTGTCATTGGTTAGAAGAGAAGCAGCCATTACCATGCAGCCTTGTGCATATCAATTAATTATTATATCGTATATGGATAATTATTGTTTACCATATTTGCTCTGGGTATAATGCTGAACAGGGTTTTTTCACACTTGTATAGAGTACCAAAGTGTGACGTCATAAAATTATCTTTTTTGCATTTCAGCATTTTTATGGCCATATTTCAGTAGAACATGATGAAAAACATCCACAGTTCAAATTTGGTGGGAATCGGATCATGAGGGCCCGAGATATGGTCGCATGAATACCTAATTAGCCCCATTGAAATCAGTGTAAATTGGCCTGGTTCCAAACAGTTATAGAGGGATAATGCCTATTTTGTTATATTCTATGACATTTATACAAGCGTAAATGGCTATGTTTATTGTATTATAGAAAATGAGTTTCGGTCTTACTTGTGATTTTGTATATGTTACATGAACAGGGGATGTTGTTATCAAGCAAACATGGATTTGTTTTTCGTTATCGTGTATTTTATTTCATTTTCCCTCGTTTCTTTCGTCTTTCATCATCATTAATTCACTTTCCCCATAGAAGCTCCTAGAACGATTGTTTAACAGCTAATTACTCAAGTCATTGATATCGTCAATTATCATCATCATGACGGCATACCTGAAGAGAACTTGTGCCAAAAGTAATTGTACGTTCTTCATTATATAGGAGAAAAATGATGATCAAATTGAAATTATATATAAATTAACAATGACAAGCAAATACAATCCTGGATTTGATTACAGTGGAATTCAGAAACCAAGAGTAGAGGTAATACTGACATTGTATCACTGAGCCTTCTTTCTACATTTATAATTCATGATCATGATCAATATTATTTTCAAAGGCAAAATATCGGGCAGGTAGTAACCCACACTTCCATCTTGGGTTTTCATGAATTCCAGTCGCTAGTGATTAACGATAGGTCCTTTCGACCAATAATGTCAATCGTACTTTCCAAAGCAATAACTAACTATACGTTTCATTGGTCAGACACTAATTCAATTACTCGTCGCAGAAATCCATCGTCGTTCGCGCGGTTTTCATTTGCAGACGACAAGTATAACGTTTTTCTTCTTTTTCTACGTTGTTCATTTTTTGTTTTAAATTTTATCATCATTATTCAAATTCATGTCGAAATCATAAGACAGTACTTCAGAAACCTAGTGAATCAGACGCGATGAATTATAGAACCCATTGCATTATATTTCACGTGCATGAATATAGCTCCTGGCGGACAGATGTTGGCTACAGAAACCTAAATGGCTTCCTTTTCTTTCCCACTTTAAATCTATAATGTAATACAGTCTACCTTTTCTAAGTTTAGATTTTAAAAATGCCTGCATATTCAAACGTCGTTTCCATTAGTTTGTACGTGAAAATGTAGTCGTTTCACTACAGAGAAATTGCAATGCTTCGTTTTGAAGTTTCCTTCATCAAGATGAGAAAGTAGTATTTCTCTGTTATAAATACACTTTGCTTTCTAATCCCGGTTTCTAATATACACATTTGACATTGGGGGAGGGAGGGGGGGGGGGGGAGATGGGCTGATTTTAAAAATACGTGCATATTCAGACGTCGTTTCCAAAATGTGGTCGCTTCACCACAGAAAAATTGCGATGCTTTTTAGTATTTCTCTGTTATAAATACACTTTACTTTCTAATATACAAATTTGACATGGGGGCTGAAAGTGTTTTAATGATAGTGGGGATTTTTGGTTGCTCTCTGGAAGTCAAATAGTCGGCGAGGAGTTAGTGGTGTTGGCACTCAAATATTGAGACAAATAAAGCTGACACACAAAAAGAGGACTCATGGCTTTTATATGTGCATGATTTTTATGTGGAAAGGGAAATTATCAAAACTTTCATTTTAATATATTATTGGCCTTAACTCAAGATCTATGGAAATACAAATGCGATTATTGGCTACCTTCAAGTTGACTCATTCCTATAAGGTCAATGTATTAATATTCAGAGGTACTTTTGTATATCTACACCGCAGTCTAATAGTTAAGTGCCTTAATGGTGTTCAAAAAGTAAAGAATTGTCTTAAATAAGAGAATTTGGCCATCCGGGTCGGGTCTATATAATTTTATCATCTATATTCGTCCAGAAAGAACATTTTCACTACCGTGTATTTTTTTCTTCTTATTTGTAGATTTTCATGTTGGCTTGTTGGCTGGTGATGAAGAATGTTATACTTTGTATAGTGAATTGTTTGACCCTGTTATTGAAGATTACCATAATGGATTCAAGAAGAATGGTATGTATATTCACTTGCATAATAAAATGTGATGCGATCAAGCAAAATCAGTCGAAACTCGGAAATATTTAATTTTCAGTTTCTTATAGGATAGTAAAAAAAAAATGTTATAAACGTGTTATAAAGGCGTTTTAGATTTGGTAAAAACATTTTAATAACATTTAACTTCAGATTTGGTAAAAACATTTTAATAACATGGAACAGTGCCACAGTAAAATCTGTATTAACTATATTAATATTATTAGGAATATTAGTATATATAATGTTGAAACCATGTTAGGCACAACTGGAACAGTGCCACAGTAAAATCTGTATTAACTATATTACTATTATTAGGAATATTAGTATATATAATGTTGAAACCATGTTAGGCACAACTGGAACAGTGCCACAGGAAAATATGTATTAACTATAATACTATATATTACTATGATTAGGAATATTAGTATATATAATGTTGAAACCATGTTCGGCACAATTGGAACAGTGCCACAGGAAAATATGTATTAACTATAATACTATATATTACTATGATTAGGAATATTAGTAAATATATGATGTTGAAACCATGTTTGGCACAACTGGAACAGTGCCACAGGAAAATATGTATTAACTATAATACTATTATTAGGAATATTAGTATATATAATGTTGAAACCATGTTCGGCACAATTGGAACAGTGCCACAGGAAAATATGTATTAACTATAATACTATTATTAGGAATATTAGTATATATAATGTTGAAACCATGTTTGGCACAACTGGAACAGTGCCACAGGAAAATATGTATTAATTATAATACTATTATTAGGAATATTAGTATATATAATGTTGAAACCATGTTAGGCACAACTGGAACAGTGCCACAGGAAAATATGTATTAACTATAATACTATTATTAGGAATATTAGTATATATAATGTTGAAACCATGTTAGGCACAACTGGAACAGTGCCACAGGAAAATATGTATTAACTATAATACTATTATTATGAATATTAGTATATATAATGTTGAAACCATGTTTGGCACAACTGGAACAGTGCAACAGGAAAATATGTATTAACTATAATACTATTATTAGGAATATTAGTATATATAATGTTGAAACCATGTTTGGCACAACTGGAACAGTGCCACAGGAAAATATGTATTAATTATAATACTATTATTAGGAATATTAGTATATATAATGTTGAAACCATGTTTGGCACAACTGGAACAGTGCCACAGGAAAATATGTATTAACTATAATACTATTATTAGGAATATTAGTATATATAATAATGTTGAAACCATGTTTGGCACAACTGGAACAGTGCCACAGGAAAATATGTATTAACTATAATACTATTATTAGGAATATTAGTATATATAATGTTGAAACCATGTTTGGCACAATTGGAACAGTGCCACAGGAATAAATGTATTAACTGTAATACTATGATTAGGAATAGCTGTATTGGAATGTTAACCCCATAGATTGGGAATACTATATATATCTTGTTGCAAAGAGGAATGATACTATATCATGATTTACAGTCATACATGTAAAGGAAGTATATTAAGTTTATACATAATTTCGTGATTGCTTACATGAAGGTAACACCAAATATCTTATCAACACTTACAACATTTGTAGAATGTTTTGTGTAAAGTTTTCGATAATGTTTTCAAAATGTTATGGAAACTTATTATGCCCTTTATGTAACCTGACATTTTTACTGTATATACGTTTTCTGTAAAACGTTTTGTGTTTGATGGGGACGGAGAACAGATGAAGAACAATTCATACACTCTTAGAGAGCGAGAACCAATCAGAGCAAACGTTAGAAAAATGCCAGGAGTATTGTGTTTCATACACTCTTACTCTTAGAGAGCGAGAACCAATCAGAGCAAACGTTAGAAAAATGCCAGGAGTATTGTGTTTCATACACTCTTACTCTTAGAGAGCGAGAACCAATCAGAGCAAACGTTAGAAAAATGCCAGGAGTATTGTGTTTCATACACTCTTACTCTTAGATAGCGAGAACCAATCAGAGCAAACGTTAGAAAAATGCCAGGAGTATTGTGTTTCATACACTCTTACTCTTAGATAGCGTGAACCAATCAGAACAAACGTTAGAAAAATGCCAGGAGTATTGTGTTTCATACACTCTTACTCTTAGAGAGCGAGAACCAATCAGAGCAAACGTTAGAAAAATGCCAGGAGTATTGTGTTTCATACACTCTTACTCTTAGATAGCGAGAACCAATCAGAGCAAACGTAATTAGAAAAATGCCAGGAGTATTGTGTTTCATACACTCTTACTCTTAGATAGCGTGAACCAATCAGAACAAACGTTAGAAAAATGCCAGGAGTATTGTGTTTCATACACTCTTACTCTTAGATAGCGAGAACCAATCAGAGCAAACGTTAGAATTGCGTATCACTTGTTGGGAGTGAAATTGTACAAAATAACGTATGCGTACTGAGATGTTGATGCGTCTAATGCACGAGCCCAGAAGGGAGAGTGCATTAGACGCGTCAACGTCTCAGTACAAGTGCATTATTTTGTACAATTTTTTGATTATTTTGATACAGTGGGTAAGTGCAATAGCTGCCATGTGAACATTGGGCAATTTACACAGTTCTATTCAGTCAAATTCACAATTCATTTCGTAACTCCTATATCGATGGTTGAGAACCAGAAAGCCTTAACTTTAAGAAATGAGATTTAGAGAAGTTTGGTCCTATAACCGGAAGTTGTATCCAATTTATTATAACAAATGTCAATTATTATTATGAATAGTGGAATTTAAGATATTCTTTAGTATTCCTTTAAGTATTGAGTTAATGTCTTTCTGGCGATAACTAAAATTTACAAGTTACGGCTCCTAACTTTCAACATGGTGGGTGGAATGTGTTATTATAATCTCTGTACAATAGAAGCCAATGACCATCCAATTATGTGTTATAGTTATGTGACTACACTCAAAAATGTACTTTGAGATGGATTAGTGTGAAGTACCTGGCACTTCAATATAATTGCAATGTTAACCACAAGTGGCATGAAGGTTATTAAGAACTGTCTTTGGAATGTTGCGCAGGCCAGAAAGGCTTATCTTAGTGTTTGTCCAAATTGAGTTCTGGTCAGAAAGCCTCAACTCAGAGTTTCAGAGGCTTTCTGGCTAACTGCAATTGCCTATGAGATATGGCTAACTATAATTGTGCTTTATCTGCAATATGAAGTTTGACTTGGTTAAAGTTTTTGGATTGGAAGAATCTGTGGGTGCTGGTGATTAATTTCGTACCAAAATCTCAAAATGGCCAAAAAGTGAGTTAAGGCTTTCTGTTTCTGAATCCTTGATATGTTTATATTTAACATATCAATATCAATAACAATTTCAATGTCAGGTTAAAGAATATACCCAACAGAGACCCAGAACACTTTGCGTCTGTTTGCCAGACTAGTAGTATCAAGTTTTTAAACACCCATTCATTACCTCCTCGTTTGTATACCATGATGCCATGGCGACCGTATTACATAAGCATGATAGTCTAAGGTCTGGTATTGTCCAACTTCCTTCTGAGGAGACTTACGATTTGACATCAACACAGTAGTTTGAAATTCATTAACTTAATATTATTTTATCAAAGTACGCAATTGCTTTAGGGCATATGTTTGCCCGGGATTGTTTCTCTATTTTAGGTTTACCAAATTAATTAGAATGAATCCATCAATGTAGTGAGGTAAACGGATTAATTTACCTGATGAAATTGCATCTACCTGTACAATGTTACATGTGCAAGCATTGAATCTGTCCTTTTTTGATAAACCGCAAAAACATTGGGTAAAACTATTTATGAAATATGTAACAGTCAAAATATTAAATAAAATATAACCGACGCTGAGCAAAAAATGTTTAACATATTTGATTGGTGTGGTATTTTAGTAATGAGTTGTAAGATGTAAGGTTTTTAAAAGTTCTGCATACATGGCAAACGTAATCTCTTTCTTTAATTGTAATTTTAACTTCAGTACACTTACGTCAGTACATGCGAATATAGGTCAATTTGCATGTTCTGTTTATGAACGAAAAAACAGTCGCGTGTCGCTGATTAAAAATGTATGTTCAAATCAATCAATCAATCAATCAATCAATCAATCAATCAATCAATCAATCAATCAATCAATCAATAAATAAATAAATATCCATTCACTTGTATGCTACAATATGTTTACTTGTAACTTTAATATTACATCTCGTAGATAAACACATCACAGATCTGGATCATGAGAAGATTACAGGCCCCGATGAACTCGACCCTAAATATGTGATTAGTTCACGGATTCGGACTGGACGTAATATTCGTGGCTATTCCTTATCGCCACACGTCTGCAGGGCTGAGAGGCGACAAATTGAGAAAATCGTGTCAGAAGGTTAGTATACAGTTATTCTACTCTGAAGTACAATGTACCGACGCGGACGCACACATTGTGCCGACTTTGAAGGCACGCATACCTCAGCAGAGACGCAGCACTGCGCACTGTTTACGCGCTGTATACGCGAGCGTTGTCACTTTGTACCTTATTTTGTTCATTCCATAACACATGGTATTATTGGTATACGCTAAATATGATAGCTTGCATTTACATTTACATTTACATTTACTTCCAGCATTCGCAGGCCAAAAAAGAACAGAGTGAATGAAATGTGTAGTGGTTGCGTTTGACTAACATTTTCCTTTCATTCGTTGACACTCCAAACTTCATTAACCCTTTCTCAAAATCCAATCATTGTACTTGTTAACACGTCTACCACAAAATATACAACAATCTATCTATATTACTAAAATATCAAACAAAATTTGTCCCGCTATGTGTTTCACCGCGCTTCGACGCATTCATGCGATATTTTCTAGGTTGACCGGGTCATGTTCATAAAAGACGTAAATTGATGGTCAGCTTTTTATCCCAGCTACATACACTTTAAGTACATATCACTAGATCTATAAAGTTTACTTCGAGGACTGTTAAATTTAAAAAAATTCAATCTTTTTTTATAATTTGCCATAAAATGTATCACGAATTTCAAAAAACTATCTGATATCGGAAGGACATTCCTCATATTCAGAATGCAATTTCGTGTGTCCGATGTACTCTCACGTCCCACAAAATACTGTGCAAAGGTGTGTGACAGACCCATTAAGGCGCCAAATTGTGCTAGTTCAGTGTATAAGATAAGAACGTTTACCATGGCTTCACCAATTTATATGACTATTTAACTTTAGATCCCGGTTTTGGATATTGTTTGAAAGTACGTTTTCTTTACGAGTTGATGGAGCAACATTCGTACATCAATAGGTATTGGATGGTTTTATCAATGAAGTCTTCCTCCGTTAGCTAAACATAACAATTTTTAAACACGAATACTTATGGCGCAGATTGGAAGGTCGGATTGTTGATTCGTCACGTCTTTGTGATAAGGCATCGGCAACACTGATTGAGATCGAGATCAAATTGAGGTTTTCTTGCGAGGTCAAACAAATTGGTTGACAGTGCAAAACAATAGAGTCAACAGATGGAGTCAACTGTGTCGTATCATGCAACAATGCAAATTGAGACCAGCAATAGGCTATTCCAGTTGAAATTCATACACAATGGAAGATAGTAAGAACTTAATCTTCCACAGAGGGAGTGCTAATTTTAAAAAAAGCAAGCTCAAAGATGCCCATCACAACATTTTGTCATTGTCAATTCTGTCCCGGTATCATGAGATTGCAATACTTTACAGTTAACCTTTAAAGGCTTACCGAAACGATTAGGTATTTCGATTTTTACAAAGATATTTTGTTCTCCTGTATAAAAAAAATTACAGGGTGAATCAAAATGATTGGTACCCATTGGATGTTTATTGAAAGCTTGCCTCTTCCAAATGTAACATTGGATACTTTTGAAAATTTCAAAATGTATAGTTGATGACTTGTTATACAATTAATCTACAAATTATTTGCGTCTTATCTTCAAAGTTTTGATGTGTTAGACTCATCCAATCAATTTGATACAGCTTTATTACGAAACAAAACTCAAAATCTATGCATCAAATTTAAAAACTGAAATAGCAAAAACAAACCCAGGATAATTCTGCCAATTTTGATACCTCATTTGTCTTGATAGCTTAAAATTTGTAGCCATAGTGACTCCTGGAATGAAGAAGATGCATTTTAAAAAGCTGCACTGAAAGCTACTCAAGTCAGTGTACCATTACATTCTCTACATGTCTGGCCACGGATAACTGGAGGTGACCAGTAACGACCAGGCACTCTAGCAACAAAAGCAATTCTCAATGGATTTAGGTGCAACTTTTGAATAGCATCTTTTCATTCAAAGGGTCGCCGTGACAACAAATCTTGGGCTATCAAGACAAATGAGGCTTTAAAATTTACAAAACAAAACTAGGTTCCTTTTGCTATTTTAGTTTTAAGTTTTTATGCATAGATTTTTAGTTCTTTTCTCATAATAAAGGGGGTGATTACTTTTTTGGTAGATGTTTATATCTCTACTTATACTTTTATGTTATTCTGTCATTTGTAAATAACTAAGCATTCTATGAAAGATTTTGCAGTCGTATTCTTGCAATTTGTGCACGTACCAACAAATCCTATATTTAGCATACTTCTACACTGAACGTGTGCATGAATAACCAAACCTACGGGAGACTCAAAAGTACTGTCTGTTCTTTTACCACACAGGTGCATTTGATGTGCCATCTTCAAAATTAAAACTGATTAATGCCAAATCCAAATCAATACTAATTTACTACTATACCATTACGTAATTGAGAATAACAGTTATCTCATGAGCGTGTTTATATGAGTTCTCTAGTTGCAGGCACTATGGACCACAATGGCCTCATCCCAATGACACAGTTCAATAACCTCAATTAAACACTCATAGTGTAAAATTTGACCTCAAGTTGCAGAGTATGAGTTTTTGTACCCAAATTTGCTAAGGTTATTCAATGAATGTACAGATGTATTGGGGTTAAAGAACTATGCCCTGATAGATGAGCATGTTGTGGATCCTAGTGACGCCTTTTCTTCAATAAACACGCTTTTATTATTGTTATTCTTTTAATCTGTGGTGCATTTATTTTGTTTTAATGTTTGGTTCCTCGCAGCCTTATCGTCTCTTTACGGAGAATTCACTGGCAAATATTACGGGTTACCCACCATGACGCCTGAAGACCAACAGCAACTTATCGATGACCACTTTCTATTTGATCGACCCGTTTCCCGCCATTTTACTAGTGGTGGAATGGCAAGGGATTTTCCCGATGGCAGGGGCATTTGGTGAGTAGTGCCAGATTTGTCTTAAATTTACTACTCCTGCGGGCAGGTGATTAGATTACCGTACATATTTAGCAAGTAATATCAAGAATAACAAATGGTTTACTTTTTAATATACCTACGTCCGCTTTATTTTATTTTTTTTTGAGGTAGGGAAATGTCAAAGTACTGATCACTTAATCTATTTCGCCCCTTCAGCGGTGACCCAAACGCAATAACGGGAAAACATCCCTACCAGAGTCTTCTAGCACTCACTTTTAGATGATGCATCAAAGTGCCAGATACACATTAATATTATGTTTTTAACAATAATTTTATCAGATTAAAGGAGTATTTCGTGATCCTAGCATCCTCCTTTTATGACATTTTTCAGTAGATATGCACGATAAAAACTTATTCCCAAAATTTCAGTTGATTCCAATTTTTCGTGTTCGAGTTATGCATGATTATGTGTATTACACTGCTCCATAGACAATGCGTTGTAATTTCGTTCTGGTATACCAGATCGAAATTAAAATTTCACGATATCTTTGCTAAACGAATTAATCTGCAAGAAAGTTTTGTACATAAACATTATGTAGCCAGAGGTTTCCAGTGATATAAAAATCTCAACTTTTTTTGAGAAAAGTGGGGGATGAGGCTGTGGATCACAAAATGCCCTTTTAAAATCTTATCAGATTAAATTCTCAACAGATGAAAATCTGTTGCTTACGTAGCTTAAAGTATATCACCTCTTTTCACTTGTACAGGAGATCCCATTCCAACTCATCATTCTTTTTTAATTGTTTGTCAATGCTCACTATTCTATGGACGTGTGGGTATTGTGTGTTAGTAGGGCAGGTAGATATGATTGTGAGTGGGTGTGTGTTCGAGTGCAAGTACATTGACGCGGATCTTGCATGTCTTGAGAAGTATTACATCACGTTTGTGTGGCTAGCGGTAAAACTACGCTGCTTGTGAATTTGGTTCTATTGCTACATTTGGCAACAATAATTTTATACAAATGTAATAATTGTTTTGTCGGAGATATTGGATGTTTACTACGTGAGTGCGAGAATATGAGGTTTTCTGCAAATTGTAGCTTTGCAAATGCATACACATATGTGACGTGACATGTCAAAAGGAGACACTTTTGGGCAGGTTATCAATTTTGAGGTTTTTACATATCTTAAATATAGAGATATTTTGCTCCACAACACCATTTTCCCAAATGAAATCGGACATTCCTAAGCGAAGATATGAGTTCGTAAGTTATGGTATTATAAAATTTGAAATTGAGATATCGACCTTTGTAAATATTTATTGACAATGTTGAGAGTAGGAATTACCTTGAAAAATGTCTCAAAAAATACAAGATGCCAGTTATATTCCGGTCTGAAACTATCAGACAATATTTTTAACATTAATATCATTACAAATTCGCAACCAACTCAAATTGTGAAAAATCATCCCCGGGCAGATTTTTGGCCACTTCTCCATTTACGATCCTGCCCAAAAGTGTCTCCTTTTGACATGACACGTCACATATTTTAAATTGCTATTCACCGCAAACTCGGTTTATTTTGCAGAAAACCCCATTGAATTTAGACAAACAGTTCCAAAGATATGAACAGTTAAAGATTTTTCAAAACGATAGGAAACAAAAGGAAATACTTCCTTTGTTTGGCTCTATCTCAAAATCAATATTTCCGACTTCCGACTGATTTTGCTTGATCATGTCACATATACGCACACCCCGTGAAGGATACAAAATAATGATACTCTCCCAAAAACTACACTGATTTAAATGTTAAAGCAAGCAAGTGTCAAATAGTGTAGTTTATACTTCTTGCGACAAAAACCACAGAGTAAGACTTTTACTTCAGACGACTGATCGTATCGACTGATTTTGCTTGATCACACCACCTATATGAGTAGGGATACGTTTGTTTGTGCATGAGGCAGATGTGGTTTGGGCGGGGTTGTAAATGAGTTATCTTGTTTATTATGTTTGTGTTCTTATGACTATGTGTGCGTACCAGGGACTTGCATGCGTTGCGTGCAAGTTTTTATAATGACGTGCGGTGTGTAGTAAAACTCTTGTAGTAGTAAAACGTCGTAGTAAAACTTTGCATAAATTAACTTTAAAAAACCTGTTTTGTTTTAACTATTGGACAAAATAACGTCTCCACTGTAGTTATTCAACGATATGCAAGATACACAATAAGCTGAGACGAAAATACCTAAATTTAGGTATTTTCGTCTCAGATAATAAGTATGTTATCTTTTGCCTCAGTAAATGATTTTACGTGTATATTAAAGTATATTGCCAAATTCCTTTTCTACATTATATTCAATCGAACCTATCATTCCCTTTTAAAATGAGTAGGCTGTTCTGGTAGTGCACAAATCTTACTTGGCAAGTAATTCCAAATAATGTTTTCTTTATATTTGTTGTCTTCGTTTTGTTTGCGGGCATTAGCTCGTTTACTATGTGTAGTATGTTCGAGTGTAAGTGCATGAACGCGGATCCAGTGATTATAGAAGTCTTACATCACGGTTTTGCGGCTAGCGGTAAAACTAAGCTGCTTGTGAATTTGCTTGCATTGCTACATTTGGCAACATTTTAAACAGGTGCAGTTGTTTTGGCGGAGAGATTTTGTTTTGATAATTCATTGAGTGCGAGAATAAGTGTATTTGTCGCCATGGGGAGGGACTATTCTTAAGTGTATATAGCGTGCGTGCTTTGATTGCTATATTTGAAAATCAACAGTGCAGTTTAGTGGCGAAGAGTACAAATTCTGAAACTGTGTGTTCGCATGAGTAAGGTGTGCATGGGGGTGGGTGTGTGGGGATGAGGGGTGGGGTGTGTAGGGTTGGGTGGATAGATTTGATTGTACGTGTGTTCAAGTGCATGAACACGGGTGTGAAGATATGGAAAAGTCATACATTACAGGTTTTGCGGCATGGAGTAAAACTATGCTGTTTGGGACATTGTTTTACATTAATTAAAAACAATTTTGTATTCTTGTTATGAAAAAAGCTTTCAAATTATGCCTCTCAAAGATATCCCCCGAACACTAAAAATTTCCCTAAAAATACTTCGTGGAAAGGTAGTTTTTGTTGGGAAAAGGTCACACAGGGGTAAATTTCAAAATTTATGCATTTGGCAAACTGA